>NC_083484.1:10409077-10759077 GCF_030014155.1 Tachysurus vachellii | reverse complement strand
ATTCACTCTCACACACACATCCTCACTCACTCTCTCACACACATCCTCACTCACTCTCTCACACACATCCATACTCACTCTCTCACACACATCCATACTCACTCTCACACACACATCCATACTCACTCTCACACACACATCCATACTCACTCTCACACACACATCCATACTCACTCTCACACACACATCCATACTCACTCTCACACACACATCCATACTCACTCTCACACACACACATCCTCACTCACTCTCACACACACACATCCTCACTCACTCTCACACACACACATCCTCACTCACTCTCACACACAGACACTCCCTCATTCACTCTCCCACACAGACACCCTCATTCACTCTCACTTCCTCACTCACACACACACACACACACTTCCTCACTCACACACACACACACTTCCTCACACACACACACTCTCCCTCACACACACACACACACACACTCCCTCACACACACACACTCTCCCTCACACACACACACTCTCCCTCACACACACACACTCTCCCTCACTCACTCACACACACTCTCACTCACTCACACACACTCTCCCTCACTCACTCTCACACACTCTCCCTCACTCACTCTCACACACTCTCCCTCACACACTCTCCCTCACTCACACTCACACACTCTCCCTCACTCACACTCACACACTCTCCCTCACTCACACACACACACTCTCCCTCACTCACACACACACACTCTCCCTCACTCACACACACACACACTCTCCCTCACTCACACACTCTCCCTCACTCTCACACACACTCACTCTCACTCCCTCACTCATACACACACTCACTCTCACTCCCTCACTCATACACACACACACACTCCCTCACTCACACTCTCCCTCAGTAACACACACACACACACACTCTCCCTCAGTCACATGCTAGCACGCTTTCTCACATGCATCTCCCCACCCCCGTGTGTGTCTATCTATCTCTGTCTTGTTCCAGGAAAACAAACCAATCTTACAGCAAACTATAAACGTTGAAAAGAAAAAACAACCGTATAACGTTTTCTCAGGCTTCATGTTTACATCCTGCCCCAGTTTTCTTGGCAAAGTAACCTGTGTGTGTGTGTGTATAAAGCAGATAACTATGTACCTAACCAGAAGTAAAGTAACCTCTGTGTGTGTGTGTGTGTGTGTGTGTGTGTGTGTGTGTGTGTGTTTGTGTGTGTTTTAGCCAAATTTATCATTCATTTCCACCACACATGTGTGCCATGATTGGCAGGAGACACCTCCATAGAACAAATAGAATAATATCTGTTATGGTTGTGTTCTCTGTGTGAGTTTATGGAATGTAAATAGCATCAAATGAGTCTGAAACCAAACCAGTGCTGCAGGGGCACCGATCAAGCAGATTCAGCCCGGGGCAAGCGTGAAAAAACAGTGTGAAAACCATCTAGGAACTGTGCCCAAAGTGTGGCAGTGTGGAACGGATGAGTGTGTTTGTGTCAAGATATTTTATATATGTAACAAGGCTTCACAACCGCATTAAAATCAAATTAAACCTGCAGTACCGACACACCTGAAGCCCAGAGAGTCTACAGAAGAAAACAAGCTTCATATTCACTGTCAATCACATATTAATCACAAGCAAATGGACTGAAACAAAGTCCGAGGTCAGCCTTTTTTATTTTATTGTGCGTTGGGTTCACGAGTTACAGATAACTGATACAACATCTGAGTCTCTCTGTTCCTTACTGACAGGAAATGATGTTTATTTCTAGATCCACAAAGACTGCATGCATCTGTAGTGTAGAAGTATATTTCTGACCTCTGACTATATACACAGAAAAAAATAAACAGTCAGCTTGGAAATCGTTAAGGTCTCCTCAAGCCCACGTTAAGTATGACACACAGCAACATGAACACTAAAACTGTCAGCAGCAAATAAAATAACACTGCACTAACTTCTGACAGTATTAATGCAGATCATTCGATGTCCAGCAGTGAGGACACTGATCAGGGAGTCGGCAGTTTTAAGGGCTCTCTCGCTCTCTCTCCATGTCTCTATGTCTCTCTCTCTCTCTCTCTCTCTCTCCATGTCTCTCTCTCCACCCCATCTCTCTCTCTCTCTCTCTCTCTCTCCCCATGTCTCTCCTCCCACGTCTCTCTATAATAGACTATTATACATTTGTGTAATGTGTACTCCAAAGAGGTATATATATAAAATACACACAAAAAAGAGGACATTGGAATCAGATGTAATAAAGGGAGTAAGATGTGAATGAAAAGACAGTTTCAGTAAAACTCTACTGTATGGTGATGAAGACACAGTGTCTCTTCTACAAATTTAAATAGCCTGCTATTGTTGTTGCTCTCAAATGATTCCGTATGTTAGCCATGTTTCCATTTAGTGTGTGTGTGTTCCGTATGTTAGTGATGTTGCCTGAAGCAGTATGGCAGAAATGTGTGCGATTAAAAGCTAACACATTTATGAGATTTGGCTTTTTACAGTGACTGATATCGAGTCAGTGTCCAGATGTGAAGTGACCAGTGTCTAAACTCATTTACACCGTATGCTGATTCACACCCTGGGGAGCTGATTGAGACGAATATACACACTAATGATCTGTTTAACGTTTAGCTTGTTAGCAATACGTGGTCCGTCATGGATGCGTGTTTGGGTTTTTCTCACTTTGCAGCTTAAAAATGACAGGAATTCCCAGTTCAGCCTTCGCACTTTAGCGTTACTCAGCATTATTAATAAACAGTGTGGTTAGCACTTTTACATTCTTCATTCAGAAACTGGAGAAATGTCACATTGGCACTTTCACTCATTCACAGCATGTGTGGAGGAGGAGGAGGAGGAGGAGTAGGAGACGTTCACACTTGCAAACAAACATCATGAGGTTTATTCTTAGAAAATTACATTTGGTTCATCTTTTGAGAATTTTTCTAATGTTTTTTTTTTTTTTTTAAAGGAAAACGGAAATGTAAAGCCCAGCGTGGTTGAACTCCTCGCTAAATAGGATGCTGAAACGATGTGACATAATATCATGATAATCACTGTTCAGCCAGAATGAACATTTTCAGCAGTTTGTGCTACAGTAGCTCTTTTGTGGGATCAGACCCAAAGTGCTAGCCTTCGCACCCTGGGATCCTGTTACTGCTTCACCAGTTGTCTTTCACTGAAGCACTTTCAGTAAGCAATAAACGCTACATACAGGAAAAACCTCACCAGACTCTGACCTAGTGGTCCAGCCATTAAAGTCTTACACTCTCAGATCCTTACACTTTCCTGCTTCCAACACATCAACTTAGAGAGGTGACTGTTCACTTTGTAGGTGCCACTGAAATGAGATAATAATCAGGGTTATACACGTCTCCTGTCACTGGTTATGCTGTTCTTGCTGAGTAGTTTTAATTTACAGCCTATAGTCTGGCTTTAACGCACAAGCAAAGCCATTTCAGTTGCACTGGCTAACACCTTAACAAGTACTAGCTAGTCATCCAGATAAGTGCATTAATCCAGACTAAAGCAAACTAACAGGTTTAGATCATGTGAAAAACAGGTGAAGAGTTGAGAAACAGTGTTTTGTTAGGGTTTAAACATCCGCAGGTTCTCTCTCATCTGGGAGAGCTAATTAACCGCCAACCAGATCTCAACACTGTGATGTGTGTGGTGCAGCAGATGGTGGGACTCGGAAGCAGGTGTTAGTTACAGCATCCCGATGAAGCACATCAGGTTTTAACACACACCAAATAAAACCTACCGTTTGGCAATCGTCAACAGGATGTGGGGTTGTCCTGGTTAATCAATTTGCCCATGCTGGAAATACACCATACAGAAAAAAGACTGTGGACAGCTGACAATTCCACCCAAATGTTCTTGTTGACCATCCGATTCCAGATTTATTGGGGATTTGTGATCATTCAGCCACAACTGCATTATAGAGGAGAGGCTCTGATGAACAGTCAGTGTTTCAGCTCATCCCAGTGGAGTTGAGAACAAAAGTTCTTCCACTCTAACGTTGGCAAATCATGTCTTAATCTAGCTCGCTTTGTCCTGCTGGAACAGGTTTGAGCCTCTTACGCTTATATCTTGGTGGCTCAACAACTATGGTTCTGGTTTTCTCCTTACCTCTGGCTTAAGTTTCACGCCAAACTGCTACTACTTCTGCTCTTGCTCTTGAGCGAGGCCCTTAACCCTCTCTGTTCTAGAGATACCATAACATGTGCTCTGAGAAAAGCATTTCACTGTGCTGTAATGTATATGTGACAAATAAAAACGACTTCTTATCATAACCACATCATACAAAGACATTCTATACAAAGGTGTGCTTCAAATTTGGGTAGCAGTTTGAAGAACGATCACACATTGGTGGCCATAAAGGTTATAGTACACATCAGCGTAAACATCATATCGTTTTAAGATTTTGAGAAAGGGATAAAGAGTAAAATAGCATCTTAGTGCAAGCAAGATGGGAAGGAAGGCAGGAGAGAAGCAGATATAGTGAAGTCCTTTACCTCTGTCGCTCTTTAAACAACCCACCTACTGAGACTCAGCGTCACTGCAATTTTGTCAATCAGTTTACAAGATTAATGGCAGGCTTAGTCATCACACACACAGGGGACACAATTAGTGCCAACACACAGCGGGTGAAGGAGGTGTGTGTTAAACGTAACTGACTAATATAACGCTTTCCATCCAAATATTTACAGCTGTGTGCATGGTCGCCGGCGTTCACAGACCTGAGCTTCATCCTACATCGGGTTCTAATTAATTCTTCAGCTTCTACACAAACACAAACACACACACACACAGGTGGTATGCTTCGTTCTTCAGCGGATGACGTGCAAGAGAATGCCGAGGCTATTTTCATAACGTGATGCTAATGACATCATCCAGTTGAAAGGCTGCAAAGCCAGTTAGCACACTTATTTAAAAAAAAAAATGAATTTGGTTCTGCTGACAGTTTCAGACTGGATAAATAAATTCTATATGCTTTATGAGTTAATGAGTTAATTCTGTGCTGCAAATAACTGGAATTGTGGCAATGAACGACATAAGAAATAAAATGGGACAGGAACATAATCAATACCGGCTTGTGTTGCTCTTATAACCACGGCGATTTCCCCCCTTTTATTTATTTATTTATTTATTTATTTATTTATTTATTTATTTATTTATTTATTTATATTGATAAACCCCAGATTGTAGTCTTTATATCTTAAGAGCTGCATATCCAAGTCATGGAACATCTGCAAAACAAATGTGCTCGGGTTTCCACATTAAAGCAGCTGTAACAGTTCTGTTCTCAGTCTCTCTTTTTTTCCTTTTTTTAAGTTAAAAAGACAAAAAGATGCGTGTAGTCGTGTTACTGAGTGTCATCTGTCACTCACAGCTTTACATTTAACTGTTACAAAGTCCTAACACTGGAGACTCCTTCCAGCGCTGTTGCATGCTACAAATCGTTTCTAACAATAAATCAAGTCAAGTGTATTCATATAAAAGGCATGGATTCATGCTGCTGTTAGAGAACATGAATCAACATCTACTGACCAATCAGATTCAAGAATGCAACAGCAAGGAAAACCTTTATAACAAGGAAAAAAAGAATAGAAAAAAAAAAAAAACAGCCAAAAAGTTAATGATTACCGAGTTAGAGTTAGGAGTAAACATGCCAGTTATGTCAACAGGAAATCCTTACAAGCAGTGTGTGTGTGTGTGTGTGTGTGTCAGACTTAAAGAAGCAAAGCATGAACGTGGGATCTTGGGAACGAAGATTACATCAGCACAGCTGCTATCCACACCCTACCCACAAAGCTTGGTGGGAAATGAGGTTATATGAGTAACAAGAGAATATGACTAAGAGAGTAAGAGAGATGGAGAGAAACAGACAGACAGACAGGGGGAATTGAGAGAGGGGGGTGTATAGAGAAACAGAGATGTAAAAAGAGAGGGAGATTGGGAGGAAAGAAAAAAAAAAAGGAGAGAAAGTTGGAGAGATGGAGAAAGTAAGAGAGAGAGAGAGAGAGATAGTCATGATGTTCAGAAGCCCCACCTACTAAAGCGCTGATGACATCACAATCCCTCCACCTGGGACTTGTTTGTCCTTTTCTCTCGCCATCCTTCATGTGACTAGTAAAAGAGGCCATCAGATTCCTTAACACTTTTATGGGGGTGTGTGTGTGTGTGTGTGTGTGTGTACACACTGAACCATGACGAACACAGTGTGATGACAGGGTGAACAGATAAACAGCCTGGAACTGAAGCCTTATGAGCAATAAACTATGCAGAAATCTCTCTCTCCTTCTCTCTCTCTCTCTCTCTCTCTCTCTCTCTCACACACACACTTCTAACCATCAGACACTGAGGTGTTCCCTTTTGTGCTGTACTATCTGTTACAGCTTCTGCAGAGATGGAATGTGGAAAACAACAACACAAATCCTCCCATCCTCTACATCTCTTGCTCTTTCTTTCCCTCTCACGCATGCACACTCATTACTCTGCAAGATGTTGATGTCCATGAGTAGGTCGGATCAGCTATACGGTGACAGCGGTTTGAGTTTTTCTACAATCGACAGCACTTTCTACTGACACCAACAACCTCTTACACACCACGTCCTCTGTGAGCTATCCTGAGGCAATCTCTGTGCTCTGTGAAGTCATTTGGAAGTCGAGCAGATTAATGTACTTATTATGTAAACACTTTTGTCGATGCCGTGTATACATCGCTTTATTTAGATGTTTTTTGTCATGTACACACACACCTTTATTGTTCGGATTTTATCTCAAAGCTGCATTTTACACTTTCCAAACCCTATTCCTGGTGTACCTGCCTTGAGTGATTCAGAGCCTGCTCATCTCCTGGGATTTTCCTGAACAGAGAAGCACAGAATGATGTGAAAAATATAGCCAGAAAGAAAGAGAGAGAGAGAGAGAGAGAGAGAGAGAGAGAGAGAGAGAGAGAGAGAGAGAGATGGTATACAGTACGGCTATAGTAGCTCAAACAACCACTCTTCACAAGTGTGGTGAGCAGAAAAGCACCACCCAGCACATTGAATCTTAAGGCTGATAGGCAGAAGACCACGTCGGCTTCCACCGTGGCCAATCAGGAAGAAGAATCTGAAAGTAACCTTTGTATAGCCTTTAAACATGTGTGACTCGTGGTTTTTCACATGACCCAGACTAAATACAGCCCTGTGTGTGTGCGTGATACAGGACCATCCTGCAAATGACCTTCAAAGCAATCGCTGAAACAAATGATAAATAAATTCTTATAAATGAGAATTGTAATTAAAGGAGATCAGGGAATGTTACTGTACTGAATGTACTGATCTGTTAAAGGCCAGGAAACCCAAGGCTACGTCTCTACACCACTGGTAAAGTTGATCAAGTTGTCCATCAAATTCCAAATGATGGCTTATACAGAGCAGGTTCACGATGACTATGTGACTATGGTTACTCTACCATCGCTTGCTTGTAGTTCGACGCTTTTCTCCTCAGCACATTACGCTGAGCTGAGAGTGAAGAGAAGCTCGGAAGAATCAGTAGCTAAAATGATAAAAATGACATGCGTCTTAAAAACACCTAATACTATAAACTGCAAATCAGCTGCATCCCAAATGATGTACAAGACACTATGCACTCTACCGTCTAGTGTAAGAATTTTATGGAATGATATATTTTTACTAACAGGAAGTACAAGCTGTTTCCCAGTCGATGCCAAATGACGTCAAACACACATGTTGAAATGTAAAATTTGTCCTCATGGTGTAATTTTAACCATTTGTAAGAGGTCTGGGAAGTGGCAGCTTAGTGGTTAAGGTGTTGGACTACTGATAGGAAGGTCATGAGTCACTCCTGGGCCCCTGAGCAAGGCCCTTATCCCTCTCAGCTGCTCAGCTGTATGAATAAGATAAGTGTCGCTCTGGATAGGCATCTGCCAAATGCTATAAATGTAAATGTAGGTCTTGTTCATCAGTGTTTGTAGCCCCGGTCCATTCCTCTTGCTTAGCAGAACTGTTGAATGTGTGAAGTTTCCAACCCTTTGTGTTTTCAGTTAAATAAGTAAATCATCCAGGTTTTTAGAGTGCACATCTTGTTGGAGTTTGCCGTGTGAACACACTAGACTACTCACACTGTTTATGGGTGTGCGATTTGGGACACACCCACAGTCCACTGCACAAGAGGAAGATTTGATGCATTTGAAGGCATTGAAAGCCTTAAGTCACGGCTCTTGTTGACATGAACAACGACTGGTGTGCTTCTGATTCTGCACTCTTTCATCCAGTAGAATAAAACCAAGCAGAACAAACATCAGATTTTTGTCAAAATAGACAAAAAACACTGCTAAAAAAAAATTCAACAGAAAATTCCAGACAGGCCAACAAACTATGTTCATCGTGTTTTACAAGAACACATCAGAAAGCTGACTGAAAATGTAATAAAGAGATGAAACGTTTCAGTTTATGAGAGGCTTAGATCTCATGTAATGAATCTCATCTGGGACAGAAGGCAATAAAATAAAGCTCAAGTCCTACTGTTTCAGAGAGGAGGGAAGAAATCTGACCTTTCTCTGAATGTGCCTTTTCTCTTTGTAGCTCAAAAACAACTAGGAGCAGCAGCAGTAATGCTGTTGAAGGACAGGCGAGTATAAAACCTGGGCAGGTCTGAGAAAACTCGTCAATGTGGCTGTGGCTGAATTCTGGAAAACAGCCCAAAATGTTGGCAAAAGGGTACTTTTTCAAAAGAGATTTCTCATTTGGTTCAAAATGGTTCCTAAATTAGCTCAAATAATTCCTCAGTTGACACAAAGGATTCCTAAGTAGGCTCAAAAGATTTCCTGATCGACTCTAAAGATTACTCTTCGATTGTTTACAGTGAGGAGGGACACGGTGGGTTAGTGGTTAGCATGTTCGCCTCACACCTCCAGGATTGGGGGTTCGATTCCTGCCTCCGCCTTGTGTGTGTGGAGTTTGCATGTTCTTCCCGTGCCTCGGGGGTTTCCTCCGGGTACTCCGGTTTCCTCCCCCGGTCCAAAGACATGCATGGTAGGTTGATTGGCATCTCTGGAAAAATTATCCGTAGTGTGTGATTGCGTGAGTGAATGAGAGTGTGTGTGTGCCCTGCGATGGGTTGGCACTCCGTCCAGGGTGTATCCTGCCTTGATGCCCGATGACGCCTGAGATAGGCACAGGCTCCCCGTGACTCGAGGTAGTTCGGATAAGCGGTAGAAAATAAGCGGGTGAGTGAGTGTTTACAGTGATTCCTTAACTATCTCAAATGATTCCTTTAATGACTCAAATGATTCATTAACCATCTGAAATGATTCCTTTCATGACTCAAATGATTCACTGACCATCTTAAATGATTCCTCTAATGACTCATATGCTTCAGTGACCAACACAAACGGTTCATCTAATGACTCAAATGACTCATTGACCATCTTAAATGATTCCTTGATTGGCCTAAATAATTCCCCAGACCAAACAAATGGCATAGTACTTTTTTCAGTTCCCCCTCGCAATATTCATTCTTAAATATTCACCTTAATGAATATTCTACCTAAGTTTCTATATTTGTTTCGATCCCTACCTTGTCATTTACCAAATTTTTTTAAAAGACATCAATAAGCACTTTTCTAAGTTCATCTGGAACCATAAAATGCCCCGAATTAAAGGACAAGGGAGGAGTCGCCATACCGAACTTTCGTCTCTACTACTGGTCAGCACAGGTGAAGCACATGGTTGGTTGGTACAATGAAAGCACCGACTCTAGATGGCTTAATCTGGAAGCAAGGGCTTGTGCTCCTCTCCCAATAAAATTTCTGCCTTTTATTGCAAATACCAAAAAGCTTAAATGTGCCTCAACAAATTTCACCATTTCGAACACCCTTCGGATATGGAGAGACATTAAACTGTATCTTAAGGTTCCAGCTAATCTTACACTGTTCTCACCTATTGCTTTTAATCCTGACTTCCCTATACCTCTGCAAAATATCGGCTTTTCGGTCTGGTCTAAGTTAGGGATCTCACAATTATCTTGTTTCTTCTCAGGCGAGGCATTAAAATCCTTCCAAGAAATATCGCACCAATATAGTATACCACAGTCCCATTTCTTCAAATACCTTCAGCTACGTCATTTCATAAAACCTTTGTCTGATAATGGTGAGCTGAGACGTGATCTTACTGACATAGAACAAGTTATAATAAAAAAAAAACAATCTCTAAGAGGTTAATATCTAAAACATATAATGCCTTGGTCGATTCGACTTGGGCCATGGAATTACCGATATGGACTGGTCCGCCATATGTAACATAAAATTTGTTCCCTAAATGCACCTCTTTGGGGATTCACAAACTCAACTACAGATTTTTTAACAGAGTTTACCTTACACCTTCACGTCTAAGAAAGATTTACAAAGACTCCTCTGATCTCTGTTTTAAGAAACACAAAGGAACATTCCTTCACTGCTTCTGGTTTTGTGACAAGATCTTTTCTTTTTGGACTAAAGTACATCATTTTTTACAAAGGCTCCTTAAGTTGAAATTTTGTTTCTCTTTGGAATTGTATCTGCTGTATAGTGGAATTGAGACTGTGTTTGACTTCCACACCAAGCATCTGTTTTTAAATTTGGTTTTACCTGGAAAAGAAATGTATATTGTTATTGTGGTCTTCTCCTCATGTACCTTCTGTTAAAATGTGGTTGTCTCAAATGTCCATATTACTTCCACTTGAGAAACTCACTTACAGTATGACATACACCAAAAGTCTAATGATATTTGGCAGATATGGACACCTCTCTTGATCTTCTGTGTTACAGTGGACATTTTGTTATTTGCCTGAATGTGCTATCTTTTTCACCTGATCGTCCATTTTTAATTGTTTTTTATTGTATACTTGAGACTGTACCGGTATGTTTATGTACATCAGAGTAACCGACCAATATATATATATATATATATATATATATATATATATATATATATATATATATATATATATATATATATATATATATATATATACACATAGAAATAGACATAATAGACAAATAGACATAAATGCGATAAATTCTCTATGTAATCAGAGAGCAGTGAAATTACTAAATTTAAAGATATATATAACAAGAAGAAATACCGAGTGTGTGTGGTTTTTTTTTTTACCTCGGGTTTGAAATGTGAAAGTAGTGGGTTTAATCAAACGAGAATTAAAACCTTGTTTGTGTTTGAGTTACTGAGGGGAAAAAAAAAAGAGTAGCGAATCAACAGAAAGGAAGTTTTTAGAAATATATATAGCAGAAATGTACTGAATAGGTCTCTCAGGCTGCCATACAAACGCTAAACAGACAAAACAATAAATAAGCCTCCAAAGGAGTGCTTTTCACACTTACTAGAAACGTACAATACACCCCACCCCACCCCCTCGTGTTCCCCTGGTGATAACATAACGATCAGCTATTCATCAATTAGTTAAGCTATTGGTTTCAGATTGAATCAGCTGGCTTTCAAGGCTCTCGCTAAAGGTTTTCAATTATGATTTAACCCTTCATCAATATTTTATTTGCAACGTGAAAGGCAAGAAAACAGAAACGGTGGCTAACGCTGTAGTGCTGTTAAAAAAAAAAAAAAAAAAAAAAAAGAAAAAGAAAAGAAACTTGGAGAAATAAAAAACCCCAACTGACAAAGATGTTAAACTGCTTATCTAAAACCTCACACACAGTATAATTCTCACTCGTAAAAAAATAAGCCACATTCTCAACTAATAAAGATTTAATATGGGGTGCTCTCAAACTCACACACATGCACGCACACACCCCTCCCTCTTCTACTCACAGTAAAGCCACTGTGTGCTTTGTGCATGTCCAGCTGCAAGGAGCTGATAGCAGCTATGAAGAACCTGGTGATAAGCCAGGATGAGAAAAGACAGACAGACAAAAACACACACACAAACTCACCTATAATATCTCACTTAACTGTACCAGTCTTGCTTATGTGTAGAGAGAGTGTGTGAGTGTGTGTCCTTAGCATTACACGCCTTCCTCTCAAATGCGTGTCGTCTCATGTCTACCGTGTTGTGTCGACAGACGTGCTTTTCAGAACTGAATTATAAACGTCCCAAAGCGCAGTCATAACGTTCCTTAACCTTCAACACATGCACACAGAAATTCCCCTGAGTTCAGGATAACAGCATACCAGTGCAATCTCTCCCAGAGGAAAACCTAACCAGAGCACAGGAAGTGATGTCCCAGAGCTCAGTAGTAAACAACGGTCTAGAGGCTTCTGAAGAATGGATTCGGGTCAAATCTCAGAGAACATCTGACACTATGCCCTAAGCCATATTTTCACAACCTAGGGGTTGACTCGGGTTATTAGCAGTGTGTTTTATACGTTTTAGACTTTAATTAGAATTAATAGTGTCGGATTAATCTCTCAGATTATATAGCTCATGTTAATCAAACCCTAGTGTCACACAATGCAGATATCAGTAATAAAAATGTGGATTCTTGTGGAAATGTGGAAACATGTTTCTGTGGATTCTAGCTAAAAAAAAAATGCTATATTCATGCTAGATTTTGCATTTCATTTCAGCAGTGAGTGTAATGTTCGGTCACTGAGTATAAAGAGAAAATCTCACTGGATTAACAGTGCTTTGAATATTTAAAGCTATTTGCACTAAAAAAATAAAGGAAATGAAATGCTCCCACGCTGCAAAGCGTTTGCTATAAAAAGGCCTTTACGCTCAATTTTTTTTTAGCTAAACGCAACGTGAACCAGATAATTACACACACACACACACACACACACACACACACACACACACACACACACACACACACACACACACACCTCCCCCAACATCTATTTGCCAGCGGTCGCTGTCACCTTCGCTATGCTGTTGTTGTAGTAGCAGCTGACCAGTTAAACAAAAATTCAATTAATCACTTCGGTCCACTGTCTTTCTCTTTAGAGTTCCCTTTTTTCTTCATAATACGTCACAGATTTAATGAGAGCTTATAAGATTTCCGGCAACAGTAAACAGGAAATAATTACTAATGTCTTGAGGAGGGAACTAAAGCAAAATTTCATCTCAAACCTACTTTGTGACAACTGATTTTGAAAAAAAAATTTTAAATGTCATGTAGCTGAGATCGGCAGCTAAAACCATGTCGCACAGAAGTGTAACTGACTGGCTTGGCCTTTGGTATTATTCCCTTTAACAGTCCAGCATCTCTCTTGACTGGTACCTGCGCTTCGTTCTTCATTCCTACTACACGAGTAGCGTCTTTATTGGTCTGTCTAAAAAGTGCCGAGTCACTATCTATTTTACATTGACTCAAAGCTCTTAGCTAATTGACTGCTCACTAAAAATGAACTAACCTCTTTATCTTATGGCTCGAGGCTCATGAGCAGCGTGACAGAAAAGTGTTCGCGTATCGTCAAGAGATCCAAAGTTTGGAAACGTGACGATGCTGCAGTCCTTAGTGGCTGGGAGTGTTAGGAGAGCATAATTAGGTGTGCTTGATGGGAAAGAGTGATAAGAGTGTGTGCATGTGTGAGCTCAGTGGGCTACAGATTGGGAGGTGGTGGCAATTCAAGACATCTCTGTTAGCTCCTTGAGCCTTTATCCCTGAAGTCATTTACTCAAGTCTCAGTTGCGAGTCAGCCAAATGAGATAAACCCGCATGCAGTTGGCAGTTTGTGTTCAGCTGCCCTGGGAAGAAGGGACGCTTATATCGTGGCACCTTGAAGCTTCTGATCAAAGCATAAACCACTGAGCAACCACAGCTTTCAGAAGAAGCATATGCCAGCCCTCATTGTATCCGTATTTTAGCTCCTGTGTGAAACTATTATTTTTTTCTATCTTTTGAAGGACAAATAAATTCAGGTCCTCTTCATCCATCACCATGAAAGTTCCGCCTTTTTATCTCCATAGTGGACCTGACATCAAGTGACTCTAGTGAGACTTGGCAGGCATCAACAAGAAGCTTGATGTCTTCCAGCAAAGGTGCCTATGCCAAATCTTTAATCGCCATGAAGAAGTGCTCAGAAGGAATGGCATGAACAAGCTCCAAATCATGACCCAGATTAGACTCTGACCAGCTGCCACGTCCACTGTCCACGTCCACCTCAATGACATGGTTCACACAAGGCACCAAACGTCAAAGAGGACGCCCGAAGGAAAAGAACATAAATCCAAGACATGTAAGCAATGAACCTCACCCGGGACGGCACTGAAATCCTGACCGAATGCCAGTAAATTTGGAGAGAACTTACTTCAATGCAGTCTAGGAGGATCTAACGCTAAAGTTGTGTCCAAAATCACACACTTATGCACTATTCTGTGGCATTTTGTAGTATAAATATTTTGATTAGTGTAGTGTGTTCACACTGAAAACTCCAACAGGATGAAGTGCACTTCAAGGACCCAGATGATTCACTTATTTAACTCAATAAACCAAAAAAAGGAGGTAATGTTGGACACATCATGCACTAAACACTTGGAGAGCTAAAGGGCGGGGCTACCATGCGACAGCGCTGGATGTGACACGATTTTCAGACAGCTGATGACATTCCCGTGGACATCTTACAAATGTCTTTTAAATAAGGTCCACATTGTGGACATTTTAAACATTTGGCTAAAGCTAGCAGAGTCACATTAGCGTCGTTTAACGTCGACTGGGAAACAGCTTGTACTTCCTTTTAAAGAAAAAAGTTAGTGTTTCCTCTGAGACAATATTACACACCTAAAATCCCAACACTAGACACTAGCGTCATGGTACATAGTGTAAGAAAATATTGTCTAGTAGGATATTTGGTACGTAGCACAAGCTGTAGTCAGTAACATTATAAAGTGTTTCGTGCAGCAAGATCTGAGCAAAGCGGTTACTCGTGCCAACTGCTGGACTCCACACTCATCAGCCTTCAACGACGGTCTGCACACTGCATGTACGCAAATCCAACTTAATCCTATAGGCCCGAGTGAGGAATAAATGGACTGACGGAGTGGAGCGAAGGATGCAGCAGAGAGATGATGGCGGGATGAGGGAAGGGATTGGATGGACATTTTCTGTACTGATCTGCCACACTCCTGTAAATCCCTGCTGGATCTCTCTGCTGGTGCACACGAGGAGAGAGACACATTCTTGGAAGTTTATCTTAAGCACACAGGCCTGTCTTTGCTTTTAGAGCTCAAAACTGAACTTTCCTCTCCCTAAAAGAATGAGTGAAGAGAAAGTGAGTAAGCAAAGAACAATGCAATTGCGTGACAAGGTTTTTGTTTTTTTTGGGGGGATTTTTTTTGCAATGGACTATAAATCGTGTGGCTGTAACAGATTGTTCATTTTACTTTCGTTATTAACAAAATGGCACATTTTAGCCTCATCATTTCCTTGCATTCACGGCCAAGTGCTGAGGTTGGAGATGTACAAAGTCAGAGTATTTAAACAGGATGTACTCTGGGACATGTTCAAATCTGTTTTGTTTGAATAAGAATTATAGCACAGTGTAACACAACCCAGAAAAGGCCTTGATCCTGGCCTGACATGTCAGACACAGCAGAGGAACTAAAATGTTTTGGAGGCACTTGGGACTGAGCAGGAATCGGTACATCAGACATAATCTCGCTGATCTACTGAGTTGTGGTGAAGATGTATGAGAGCTGCGTTTATGATCCTGAGAGAAACATTATCCACAAGACCAAAAGCCAGGTCTGAAACATTTGGAAGCATTATTTCTTTGGAAATTGGAGACTCCTTCCAAAATCATAACGCATCTCCTGACAAGTCCCTATGTATGAAATGCTAACATATTAGACCAGGGGTCGGCAACCCGCGGCTCTGGAGCCTCAAGTGGCTCTTTCATCCCTCTGCTGCGGCTCCCTGTAGATTTGGAAAATAAATATTTAATTTAATTTTATTTTATTTTAGTTAGTTAGTTTTTAAAAAAATATTATGATGCTCTTGTAACATTAAAATAAACCGTGTTTAATTTGTTTGTCGCTCAAAATACGCGTCATAACTGCCGACTTGCGAAATCCGACACACAGACACAGACGCATTTTTGGTTTGCTGCAGCCGGCAAATTAAAATTTTGATGTCATGAATACGAAGAGGACTCAATTAGACATTGAACATTTTATTTGAAAGTAACCTTCAACCCAGCACCTTTTTTGTTAAGGTTAGTTCAAACTGTTCAAAATATTTTTGTTTGCTTGCAGAAATAAAATTTCGTTTACTCGGTAACAGTTCCTTGATTTCATAAATGCAACACACTACAGTTTTTTCTATACTTTCCATAAAGGTAAAAAACGATATATGCAGTGGTTATCTTCATTTTAGATGTCAAAAGGGTTTTGTGTCCCAGTGTTTTATTTTCTGTGAGAAACGGGTCCAAATGGCTCTTTGAGTGTTAAAGGTTGCAGACCCCTGTATTAAACCAAGCGGATAAACGCAAACCTAGCAAACGAGTCAACACATTCGGAAGCAAACATCGTGTATACCGTGTGTTACTGTATGTAACTGACCTGCACATTAAATACACTGCTCTTTTTATTACATGTAACATGTGGCTCATCACATTCTATTATCTCTTCTTATTAGCTTTATCCGTTCTTTTTTATTTTTAAACCTTCATTCGTTTTTTAATCTCATTTAATCATATGCACAATTAGGAGTGGCCGAGTTTTCAATTCACTTCATGTTGTATATTGTATAGAGCTGTGTGTGATAAATGTGATAAAAAATCTTGAAAGCCTTGAAGCTTGGCACAGCTTTATTGGACTTTATGGGATTTCTCTGAAGCTTCTATAGAGAAGAAAAAAGAAAGAGCCTTTGACAGAGGTAAGCTATATCCAGTGTAGACGATAAACAGATGTGTGTAACGTTATAAAGTGAGAGGATGAGCGCATGATTAAATTTGTATATGAATTATACACCTGTGGCCATGTCAGGAGAGACACAGACACAAAAGCCGAGCTACTACAAGGACAAAAACATGGAATCAGGAATCATTTGGAACTGAATCGTTCGGAATCAAATCAGGGTGAAAATCTTGGAACGAGCTGAACATCAAACTCTAAGGAGTCAGCAATCAGTGATCCTTAAAACCCCCCAGACATTCCTGCATCTCACAACATTCAGGTTTTACTGCAGTGTACTAGTACTATGAAGACTGATGAAATGTTTTGATTTCCAGAACGAACGATGCTGCTGAGACGCGGGTGGGATGACAAATCGTGTTAATGCTGTAGGAACAAATTACGCTGTAAACAAATTCATCACAGAATGTTTTACTGAAGATCCCTTTACAAATTTTAATCTATTTACAACCTCAACCTACTTTTAGGACACACCAAAACAGTCCACCATGTCCTTCAGAGGACAAGCTAAAACAGCTCAAAGGCTAACAATATCGAACACGAGCATGTTTTCACACACAGCTGGAAGTCAGAACAGAAACATCCCTGCAGAGTTACACTTATTTTAGAAATGGTGCACATCTATGACACTGTAGTATATACATATACACCTACCCTCACGCTAGGGCAGAAACGTCCTCATTTGTGTCCTTCGGAATGACGAAGAGCTGATTGGATTCAAATCTGTGCAACTTTCTATTTTCTGTCTAATTTGCCGATTTGCAGCCTGATAACACGTCACGCAAGTTTTGGTGTGAAGCTAAAACAACAGCCAATAATCAGGCTGGACAAGAGGAACACTAAGAAAGAGAGAAAGAGAGAGATAGAGAGAGAGAGAGAGAGAGAGAGAGAGAGCGAGAGAGTGAGTCCTGGGAGTAAAAGTGATGAAAGATGGGTCATCTGTTCTTGGGGACATTGTTCTACTAAAAAAATCGCACCGTTCATGGGTCAGATCGAAAGCATGATGAAACACAATTAAGCCCAAAACAGGATTCAGGATTATATCACGTCCAGAGAAACAGCAGCCAAGCTCAATAGCTGGTTGTTTGTAAGTCATCGGTAGAGTGAATGTCTCTTTTAAACATTTATTTTTAAACAGACAGACTGCAGACAGTGGAGACAGATTAGCCTTTCTGCCCCACTATATCAGATATCTTCAAAGGATAATGAGGTGAAAACGATTTGAGCCAAAACCTGTGGAGATTTTGGGATTTCACGGAAAGTCGAAAGCCTTTAGCTAGCTGAGAAAACTGAAGATACTGGGTCGGATCTTAGACATATGAAAGTCATTGATAAAGGAGTTACTTAGGTAGTTTTCACAAGACGACTTATTAACTCTTACCCAAGTAGATTCGAGTGCCACCACAATTCTGGTCTGTTTATTTCTGGATTGTTTCTGGTCGTGGCTCAGATACGATGCTAATCGTCACATTGGGCTGAAGCTGAGAATGATACAGTGATATAGAGGAATATTATCCTGGCTATTCAGACTGGGCAGCAGCAGCTGGATTGTCTGGATGTGCTGACACACATTTGGAAATATATTACAGTTTACTGTAACCTCACATTAGCATATAAATGAAGAGTCAGTGCTTCATTTGTCACGTCTACAAACATGTTATGAGGATAAATCTAGGTCAGTGTTACAGCAGAAGGTAGAGCAACAAGCATCTCCGTTTAGCACAGGCTACGACTCAACTAAATAAAGAACAGCACCAGACTCGTATGACAGATTTGTCACACAAAACCCCACAAACAAAGGTTTTATTTATTAATGAATGACACGCCACACATTTAGACAACTTTTAGTCTGATTCAATGTTGTGGAATATCAAAGAGAGAGACGAGTTCATTCCTGATGTGACATAGGTCATTAGCGGTCACAGCTCTCACACTCTCTCTCTCTCCCTCTCTCTCTTCCCATCTCTCTCCCTCTCTCTCCCCATCTCTCTCCCTCTCTTTCTTCTCCCCATCTCTCACTCTCTTTCTCCCCATCTCTCTTCCCATCTCTCTCCCTCTCTCTCCCCATCTCTCTCCCTCTCTTTCTTCTCCCCATCTCTCACTCTCTTTCTTCTCCCCATCTCTCACTCTCTTTCTCCCCATCTCTCTTCCCATCTCTCTCCCTCTCTCTTCCCAATCTCTCTCCCTCTCTCTCCCAATCTCTCCCTCTCTTTCTTCTCCCCATCTCTCCCTCTCTTTCTTCTCCCCATCTCTCCCTCTCTTTCTTCTCCCCATCTCTCCCTCTCTTTCTTCTCCCCATCTCTCCCTCTCTTTCTTCTCCCCATCTCTCGCCCTCTCTCTCCCCATCTCTCGCCCTCTCTCTCCCCATCTCTCGCCCTCTCTCTCCCCATCTCTCGCCCTCTCTCTCCCCATCTCTCGCCCTCTCTTTCTTCTCCCCATCTCTCGCCCTCTCTTTCTTCTCCCCATCTCTCGCCCTCTCTTTCTTCTCCCCATCTCTCGCCCTCTCTTTCTTCTCCCCATCTCTCACTCTCTTTCTTCTCCCCATCTCTCACTCTCTTTCTTCTCCCCATCTCTCACTCTCTTTCTTCTCCCCATCTCTCACTCTCTTTCTTCTCCCCATCTCTCACTCTCTTTCTTCTCCCCATCTCTCACTCTCTTTCTTCTCCCCATCTCTCACTCTCTTTCTTCTCCCCATCTCTCACTCTCTTTCTCCCCATCTCTCACTCTTTCCCCCACCTCTCTCTCTCTCTCTCTCTCTCTCTCTCTCTCTAGTAGAGTAGGGTTAATGCTAATGCAACGAATTTTCAGATTTGTTTTGGAAAAAACTGAAGGAAGAAATAAACAGAAAAAATGATACTAACAAAGTCCTCATCCATCATTGTCCTGCAAGTCATTGAGTCTCACAGGAAAGGCTGCTAGCGCCACTGGCCTCACGTCACATGACTCCTGCTCCGTGATGCGACTGCGGCTCGTGCTGAATGGAACAGTCACTTCATAACGGTAGGGTTTGTTGTCCAACTGAACAAAATTTACTCTAGAGCTGAATTTTTCACACTAGGCTACTAAAAGGGCCAGAATAAATGGCCTTGCGGGCCACCAATTAAATGGCCTGGGTATACGTTAAATAACACAATGATGTTAAGTACTGTATACATATCCAGCATAAGACTACTGCTAGCTTTTGATTGTTGTTATGCTAATGTAATGTTGGCGAGACACTTTTCAGGTTCAGACTGCTAGCTTACAGGACCGGCTTATTCAAAGACTCCTTTTTAACTGTTTAACTCTTTTATATAATACCAGTAATTTTACTCAGGATGGGTTTATGGCTGCTCTCTTTATCCCTGTTGGGTTGGACCAATCGCAGGCCTTTCTCTCTTGTTAATTACAGTGAAATGGACAAATATGGCTGTTCTGTTCTGGTTATGTATACAACAGAGGGCAGTTTGTGCTCTCTACTCCAAATAACTGTCTCATGTAAGCCTGCACATTCCCAGACTGAGAGTTACAATGATTATTGGGCGAGAGGAGAAACAGAACCATCCCTCGCTCCAGCGGCTGGCAAAGACCTAATGCGATACTAAAAGCGAGTCTAAATGGGAGAATCCGAAAGCATAATCAAGACATACTAAAATAAAAGTGTCTTTTTGGGAATAAACAAAAGGTCCTGAAAGAGGACAACGTCTGACTAAAATGGTGAAGGTGGTGTTCAGTTACTGTATTTCATATGTTTACACACTAGCAATAAAGCGCAGAATGTTTTGTGCACATTTATGTATGTATACACTCACCCACTTGGGTATAATGACAAATATAAATTATATATATATATATATATATATATATATATATATATATATATATATATATATATATATATATATATATATAAAATACACACACACAGACACACACACGATATACAAATATGAAAGGGGGAGCACTTTCTATACTTCTATACACACACACACACACACACACATTTATATATATATATGTTTTTTTCATATTTATTTATATATGCATAAAATGAAAGGAGGGTAAATGATACTCACACACACACACAAACACGAAAGGGGGGAGCACTTTCTATGCTTCTATACACACACACACGCACTACATACACACACACACAGCAGCAAAAACAGAGTGGGAGCGCGAGAACATGAAGGAGTGAGAGAGAAAGAAAACAAAATCAATCAGGAGCACAGCATGTGCAAACACTTCAGCATGACACCTACCCACAACACAGCAGTGTATAAGACACATGAGCATCTGCCAGATCTACATGAGCTAGACACAAACACAGTAAAATCAGAGAGAAGCTGAGAGACTGCATCTCCCGTGAGGAGAACAAAACGTCGGCAAACGTCGAGCATGTATGAAGGGAAGAAAAAGAAAAAGAAAGAAGAAAAAACATAAGGAATTGTACAACACCACCGAGGCCCTGACCATGTAGAGATATTTCTGAAAAGTGTTTTTTACTCAAAAAAATATCCCTTTCTAAGCAGCGTTTTCAAAAAGAAATTGAAAACACTCACATTAATACACCAGCTTAGTGATCGGTACTTCATAATCTTCTGTCAAACGCCACAAGAGTCACATTTAGAACTGCATACTGTGCGTTAGAGAAGCAGAAATGCAGGAAAATCACCAGCATGATGAAAAGCTCTCAAAACAAAACAAAACAAAAAAAAAAAAAAGAGAAAAATGATGGTCCATCTGTGTGCAGTGGTGATGAAGTACACTGAACAACGGCTTAAGATTAAGGTGCAGTAATAAAACAAAAGGAAATTTAATTACGGGCACGTTATCAAATGAGAACTCACCCAACAGCAGCCCGGTCACCAGCCGTGATAAACATCCTGCACATTCGTAACACACCGAAACTGGCAAAGTGTGTGTCAGCGAGCATATTATTGCTGTCCACAGGTAACCTTTTTCTGCGACTCAAAACACTGCTGTAGTTGAGCACGAGAGGCCAAAACACAAAGGAGGAAAAAAACAACTAAATTTGTCAAGAGTCATGTGGTCAATTACATTCATACACTTGTGGTGAACAGAATAAGAAATTTTCAATGCAACACATGTACACTTCAGTATCACAGGTTCTCATTCCAAGCTGTACAGTGGGCTTGGGAGGTATTGATTTTTTGCTGGCCATGATCTACAAACAAACAAACAAACAAACAAACAAACAATGTTAAATAGCTTAATATTATTAACAGATGTGGAGTCGGGAACTGCTCTCCCTAATACCTACAGTTTCCTGCTGTTTGTCTGATGCTAGCCAAATCAAACCTATAGTTTTAAACCCAAAACATACACTATACACTTACATTATGCACCATGTACATGTGCTTAAACTACAATTTTTTTCTACCCATAAGTACAAGAAGTTTCCCAGTTAAATGGACTTTATGTCATGCCCACTTGTCGGGACGCTGCTAGATTTACCAGAATACGTAGAATTTCTAAAATGTTCATTCATTCATTCATCTTCTACCGCTTATCCGAACTACCTCGGGTCACGGGGAGCCTGTGCCTATCTCAGGCGTCATTGGGCATCAAGGCTTTCTAAAATGTTGACAAACAGAAATCACACAATGTGGGCTAATTTAAAAGACATTATGAAGATGAGGTTTCCATCTGTGTGCACTCACAATATTTCTACTGCAAAATGGCACAGACTGCTGGTGTGACTGGTATGTGATTTGGGACACACCTCAAGAGAGTGTGAGCCTCACACATGTAAACTAGGAGAATGGGGCGGAGCTTCCTGGTGCTGTCAGTTAATAAAAGTAACCTGAAAGTAATTGAAATAAAAACATTTCCATCTGAATGTCAACACTGACAGTAGACAAAAACCTAATTATTTCTTACTGTAGGCTGTTTTGCATAATTCATCCACTGTAGAAAAAGAGGAAGAGTGGAAGCTCACCTTAAGCAAGAGCTTTCAATACCTTCAACTCTTCTAGTGCAAAAACGAAAACTGTTACCTTAAGCGGTCACAATAAAAACGATTACGTAAAGATGTTACCTTCCCTAACTCCCATCCAGCAAGTTAAATATTTCCCCTCACCCTTTAATGCATTTTAATTTGAATACAATCCTGCAGTTAAGAGCAACTTTCATCTACAGAACAGTAAACTTTAAATACCTAAACATTTCAACATTCCCACTTCACTGTTGGTGAAATGGTGAAACTGACCACCACCAGCAGCAGCTCCAACATCAACACCACCAACACCACCACCAGCACCACCAGCACCACCACCAGCAGCAGCACCTCCACCACCAGCAGCACTACTGCTCTGAAAAATGCTGCTTTGTATCCATGACAATGTCCTTGCTCTGTTCTTCTTGTTCATTTTTAATCCCTAATTCAAAATTCATGTGCCACATTAAGGAGTGCAGAGCTAGCTTTATGACTTGCTGAGATTTTTCAGCCAGTAACTTGCCCTTGCCACTCAGATCTACAGCTGAGGTCACGGGTTTGCAGAATCTGCAAAAATATTTAAAAAAAGAAATGAGAGATGTTCAAAATTCAGTTCGGCCCTGAATAAGATATTTCACAGAACAGTCCACAAGACACAATAATACCTGATTTTACACAAATTAATCGATTGAACTGTTTCTACGAGACTGATTCTTAATACTGGGTTTGATGTTTTGTCCTGAGCAGTTACACCTCACAATGTTCTTCAAAATAAACAATCCTCAAGGTCCTTCTCATTCTGTGCTTTTCCAGCACCTTCTGCTGACCCCTTTTCCATCATAGGTTGATTGATTTTGAGATCCATCTTTTCACACAGAGGACAACTGAGGGACTCGTACACAAAAGGTCCAAACTGATGTTCACTGATACATTAAGAGCCGGTGGGGTGAAAACTTTTGAACATGCTGATCAGTGTGAATTATTTCTTTTATTTTTGGGAGAAACATGTAAATATCTTACGTAGCTTCCTGAAGAGAAGTAATAAGTAAACAAACAATAAAACTGTTTTACAAACAATATTATTAAACTGAATAATAATGATCACTGTTCAAAAGTTTACACAGTAAACAACGATCAAGAAATATTTGAAAAGCTTAAGTTTTGTTTGTTAGTTTGTTTAATATCTGTGGGAAGGGCACTGAGAGTAAACATGATGAGACGAGTGCAGAGGTAAAGAGAAAACCAAGTCAATTCGTTTGACTTGTAAATTTTTTTTCGAAGAAAAACAAAGACAGCTAAATAAGTAAAAACAAACAAAAAAAAAGTACAGTAATAAAAAATCACAGACGAGCGCCTGACAAATAGCAAATCAGCCCCAGAACTCAATCGTAATGTGTTTCTATCCTTAAATTTGATTTCTGTTCATAAAACCTTAGCTATTACAGATCATACAATGCTAGTCGTAAAGATTAGGCATGATATCTGCTTACCAACCGGCGCAACTCACCAGCTGTATTTCTAAAGCAATCTTATCTTATCGATTCTAAACAATTTATGTGATTTTAATACATCAGACCACACATCACATGTTAAGTTTCAGGATTGTTCATGTATGAGAACATTAGCGTCTTGCAAGACTTAGCATTACGTCAATAAATTGTTTTTTTTTAAATATATTGAAACTTCTAAAAAAAAAAAAAAAAGACCTAGCGCTTTGCCCTGAAGACTCTCCTGTGGAGGAAAACCTTAAAGAAACATGAAAATAAATGTCAGTTATCGGCATTTCTACTTTTTTCAGTACACCGGTCCCTGGGACTGCACGTGGCTTATAATTGAGCAGCGCTGTGGTATAAACAGAGAAGTGGTGCGATAAACACATGCTTGTGTGATCTACTCGACAGTCAGTGTAACTTGAGCAGCTGAGCGTGGTCCTAACAAAACAGCCAGAAAGCTCAATTTTCTGCTTTGGAGATCTAATTTAAACTACAGGAGCTTTTCATTTGAGGATGTTTAATAATCTCTGGAGTGCCAGTGTGTATTTATCCTGAAACCCAAACATGATAACAAAATGAATTTTGTCCATATTTGCATTGCTTTGTTTCACATTCATTTGTATGCAAGATTTGGACATTTTTGTTGTTGTTTGGTTTAACACACATTCAAAGGCAATTCGAGGCTGTGTTCCAAATCGTACAGTGCTTTGGTTTTTCTAGTAAGATGAAGACATTTGGGTTTGAATTTTTTTAAAAATTAAGAATAAGTGGGACAGTAGATCAGAATTGTATCTTTTGTTTCATGAGATTTACATCGAAGTAAAAGTAAGGAACACAGGGTGATTTACTATGATTCTACACTTACAACCTAATGCCTGTATTTTATCATCACTGGCTTAAGTGCATGAAAAGCAGGGGCAGAAACGTCTGACTGAGTTCATTAGAAATAGATCGTCATTGTACCCCATGATGCTCGTGGATTGCAGGGCTCAGGTGTTAGCCTGTTAGCTAGGGGGTTTTTGGTTACGCTGGCTGTTCATGGCTGGGCTGTTTCCTCTGACAAGCCTGGCGCTGTTCCCTCTTGGCTAACGATGACCCATTTAGAAGGAGCTCTACCAGTAACAAGAGAACACTAGGAGTGCTGTAGATCCTCTCATCTCCATCTCCGTCTTGAATACACACACCACACACACATGCACACACATATATACACATACACAAGCAAAGTATGCTGAAACTCACTGGGGGCTATAAAGCAGACACAAAGTAATAACTCATGGATAAAATATGCAGCAATGTCACAACTTTCAGCACAGTTTCCTCACATTAGGCACACAATTTACATATTTTAATGAGCTGCATGTTGCCAACAAGTTGCTTGTTCTGCTTCCAATTTATCAAACACGTAAACACACACAAACACGGTGCCTTCACTGGACACTTTAGAAGGAACAACTGTACCTCTGCTAATTCTTGCAATCATCTAATCAGCCACGGAGCAATGCATAAAGCTTCATGTAACTGTTCATCACATCTAACATCAGAATGCGGGATAAACATGATTTCAGTGCTTTTGACTGGTTTCTGGCACAAGATAGGCTGGTCTGGGTGTTTCAGAAGATGATGATCTCATGGGGTTTTCACACACAACAGTCTAGAGTCTATGGAGAATGAATAAAAAAAAAAAACAAAGCCCAGTGAGAGGAAGTTTGGGTTAAAAATGGGCTGTCTGATGGAAGAGGTTACAGGAGAATGATAAGATTGGTTACAGCTGACAGGTCACTCGAATATGCACTCTTTACAACCATGTCGAGCAACAAGGCATCTCAGAATTCAGCAAACTTCAAGGCAAATTGTCTACAACAGCAGAAAACCACATCACAGCCTCCAAACCTGTCAGCCAAGAGCAGGAGTCTCAACCTACAGCACAGGATCAGATGAAGAAGCAGCCGCCTTTATTTTTGTCACTTTCCATTACAGCACAGTGAAAATCTTTCTTCATGTATCCCAGCTTTTAGAGGTTGGGGTCAAAGCACAGGGTCGTGATACAGCACCCCTGGAGCGGTGAAGGTTAAGGGTCTTGCTCAAGGGACCAACAGTGTCAGCTTGGCACTGCTGGGGTTTGAACCCCAATCCTCTGTTCAACAACCCAGAGCCTTAACCCCTTGAGGCATCACATGACCCGATCGCCATCGACGAACAGGTGAAGATTAGGAACAAAGAAAAGATTCTGGTCTTCAACTGGCCAGTTGTGGCGAGTCTGTGCTCAAGTTAGACTCAGCTTCTTCTTCTTGGCATGGAGAAGTGGAACCAGATGTTATAGCTCACCCACTTCAAGGTCTGATGTACTGTGGGTTCTCAGAAGCTTTTCTGACGACCACGGCTGTAACGTCATCAGAGGAAATCATTCTCAGCAACAAGTTGCACCGGCCTGCAGACGCTCTGTACACAGGTTGCTTTTTAAACCATTCTGTGTCAACTCTGTTGTGTGTGAAACTCCCAGGAAATCAGGAGTTTCTAAAATACTTAAAATCGGCCCACCTGACACCAACAATCGCAGTCAAAGTCACAGAGATCACGTTCTGACATTCTGACATTTTCCGAGTCTTGACGCATTTTAAACAGCCCTTCAAGCCGGCCCTTGTGTAGTTCTTTTTTTATGGCCGTTGATTGTTTTTCTACCAGCTAATTAAATGGAAGTGTGGATCATCTCCTGGTTTCAGTAAGGTAACGTGACACAAGTGAGCTCAGCCTCATGGTGCGAGTTACACTGAACTCATCATCTGAAACTCCAAACCTGTCCATTTAAAAGGGTTTCTGGTTCTTTACAGTATTCTAAAGGCAACAATGACACGGAAAATTCTTCTGGATAAAATGTTTACAAAATGTACCTGCTCTTGTTGAGCGATATACATGAAGTGTAGTAAGACTAAAATAACAAGATTTAGTGTTCTGACTTTTATAGCTATCAGCCAACATGTACTAGTACTAATACTGCTGCTAACAAACCTACAGCATCTGAACAAGCTTTTGATGATTAAGGGCATTTCACGGGAAAAGTCCTTCACAAAACACCTCCCATCTTCACCATGATGCCAGTAGGGTCAATTAATGTAATATCATTTCTCATAGAGTGTTACAGTCATTTTTGCGGCACAGGTTTTTTTTTTTTTGTTTGTTTTTTTAAGGTTTTCAAATTGACAGAGGAAAAAAACTAAACGATCAAGAATTTATCTTATCTACCGGTTCATTAAACCTGTCAGGTGATTTGGAGCCACTTTTCCTTTTTAAGCCAGTGTAATGGAGCCATTTATACAGGACCAGTGTTTAGGGACTTGCTACAATTTAAAATTAGGCTGCTCACTAGTTATTTCATAATAAGGGACGCGCTGGAAGTCAGACAAGCATTTAGCTTTAATCAAGCTCTGAGAAAAGTTCAAAAGTATCATATCATGCTTGCAAATAAATGCTTTTCATTAGAAGATGTGACTCTGTATAATCTTCCTCAGGCACGAAAAAAAACACAACGTCGTGATCAGTGAAAGTGAAACACTGTTTTAATTAAAAGGCCTCAAATTAAATGTGCGCTTCCATAAATCAGGCCTCGCTGCTTACCACCCGCCCCCTCGTTTGACTGACAGCTAAGATCCTCCTGCTGTTCTGAAAGATTCTGCACTTTCCAGAGTTCACTTCGGCTCGGATTTTGGGGATGGATTTACGGTTTCATTCGTATGTAAATAAACTGGGTCTAGACATAAGCAAGACGCACTGAAGGTGTTTACAGGCTCTCAGCTGGCACAAAAGCAGAACATTAACATATAATTCCGTTAATCTTTCTCAGATAATAATTCAAATCACCCTCGATGATGTAACACAAGCTCACGAGTTAGACATCAGTGCTGACTGGTGAATGGCATGGGGTAACAAATTCAGTATGTGTATGTAAAAATGGTGTAACATGCAAAACAAACCCAAGCATGTTTTTTTTTTAAATACGGATATTGGGGTGTGTGTGTGTGTGTGTGTGTGTGTGTGTGTGTACTCGAATTGTACAGGGGACACAATGCTCTCCTGCTGCATGATGCAGTAAGTAATATATACAGTACTTGAACATCTCCGGCGCAAGATGTCATAGTTAAAGAACAAACATTTTTGGAGTAAACGTTTTACTCAGACAGCTAAATGCTTCCCGTGTCTTGTAGGTTTTCCTGTTTGTCAGATGCTAATTAGCTGGTGATGGTGAAAAACATACATGCACATACATCTCTTTTTCTACCCATCCCGGGGCATCCAGAGATTGTATCAGCTCCAGTGGTGTTTGGTGTCATGAAGATTTTGGACCTTCATTGAGATGAGGCCAACCCTGTGAAGATCCTGAGACATCTAAAGATGCATCAGCTCCAGTTGGATTCTGCTTCACAAAATATTCAGACATTCTAAGAGGAGATGCCAACTACATGTGGTCTTTAAAGACAACCACCTCATCATCAATACACAATCGTCGGACTGTATATTTATAATCACACCCTCCAGTGTCACCCAAATGAGGATGAGGTTCACTTTTGAGTCTGGTTTCTATCAAGGTTTCTTCCTCTTCCATCTAAGGGAGTTTTTCCTCACCACAGTCATCTCAGTCACCTCAAACTTGCTCATTTTGGATAAACACAAACACAATTAAATATATCTAATATTAATCTTGAATTTTGTATTATATGTTCAATATGTCCATATGACAGTATGTCCATTGTTGGGTCAGTGGTAGCTAAAGTGGTTAAGTTGTTGATCGAAGAATCAGGGTTCGAGCCCCAGCACTGCCAAGCTGACACTGTTGGGCCCCTGAGCGAGGCCCTTAACTCTCACTGCTCCAGGGGCGCTGTATCGTGGCCGACTCTGTGCTCTGACCCAAACCTCCAAAGTGGAGACATGTGAAGAAAGAATTTCACTGTGCTGTAATGTATATGTGACAAAATAAAGGCTTCTTCGTCTTATACAAATAATATAATAATGAACATCTGCACCATGCAGCTTAGAAACAACTTGACTTACAATCAAACTAAATAGCTGCTGACAATCAGTGTGTAGTAAAAGTCGAGCTTTTACTTTTGTCACTTTTAACAGGTGTCGGTCACAATGTAAGCCTCGCTGCTGACCTTTTTTCCCCTTCATAAACGCATTTCTGTCTATTAATTCCTTGTATGAACAGCACCACAGCACCCTCCAAGTCTCAGTACAGGGCATTCGACTGCACTACTGTTGTAAACACGTTACACCACTTCCTCGAGATGACTTTGTGAACATGTCAATCTTTTTCTAATCACAACTCCACAACGAGGGTTACGCTGTTAGATCCCGAGTCCGTTCGATCAAACGCCTCATTGTTATTCTTTCGTGCTTCTGGATGAATACCGATCACGCGCGGCACATTTAGATCCGTGTCTCGAGTGTCACGAATCAGATAATTAGCATTCGGTATTTAGCTCCTCTACACTTGAAGGCTCAATTATTTTTCGGTTAATATGACCGAGGCTCTCCCGAGAGTAAGATGCGGAGGAGGAACTTGAGGGAAGGAGAAGAAAAGGCGAGACTGCCTCTCAGCTGGGATGCAGAAAAGGAAACTGATGAAATCCGGTTAGGAAATAAGATTTTCATGCCTTGTCTTTGAGGTGGTAAGTAATAGTGTGTGGCACAGGGACCTTTCTGTATTTATTATGGATGATGTTAGAATTAAGACTCAGTTAGTCTGCTAGCTGTAAGGGAACTCATCCAGCCATCAATAACTGAGAAAAAGTTCAAGAATAAAACGCTCCATGTCTGCCTTAATAAATTATCACGCAAAATAGTAGAGAAAAATATTGATATTGTGAACGATGATGTCACAGTACACTGAAATACTGTGCGCGATGTTCCCTCGCTAGCAAAAGCTCTTTCTTCTGCTGTTGGAGCAGAAATCCCCATGATCTGTACAGACTGCATCTGCTCTGCCTCTGCTTGGTTAGGATCAGCCATGAAGACCGTTCTGCTCCGCTCAGCTCGTATACGCTAACAAGATCTGTCTGGCGGCTTGCTAAGCTCACGGCGACTGTAGCTAGTGCAGGCCGTTGATTTGTCGGATTCTGTGAAATGCTGGATACAGACATCCGGGAAATCCAAAACTGCTCAAGTGAGTGGAAGCTCAGTGGAAAGTGGATAGTGAGATGTGTTTGCTGCCACTTTTGTTCTGCATGGGAGCATCATCAGAAGTGCGACGGCACCAGACAGGATACCTCTTTCTCTCTCTCTCTCTCTTTTCACAATTAAAAACTGCGGTAAGAAGCAGATTTTGTATTAATTTTCAAAAATTGTATTATTATTTTGTATTATTAGAATTGATCGTAATACGGTTAAGTTATTGTACAAAAGTCTTGTGATAAATGTGTGTGCCGTATCACCCTCTCCTACAGAGTACCGGCATACAATTTAGAACATTTAGTTTAATACACACTTCTCACTCACTCATTTTCTACCGCTTATCCGAACTACCTCGGGTCACGGGGAGCCTGTGCCTATCTCAGGCGTCATCGGGCATCAAGGCAGGATACACTCTGGACGGAGTACCAACCTATCGCAGGGCACACACACACTCTCATTCACTCACGCAATCACACACTACAGACAATTTTCCAGAGATGCCAATCAACCTACCATGCATGTCTTTGGACCGGGGGAGAAAACCGGAGTACCCGGAGGAAACCCCAGAGGCACCGGGAGAACATGCAAACTCCACACACACAAGGCGGAGGCGGGAATCGAACCCCAACCCTGGAGGTGTGAGGCGAACGTGCTAACCACTAAGCCACCGTGTCCCCCGCTTAATACAAAGTTGTATGATATTCTGCACAATATACAGTAACTCGTGTTAAAATGGAAGAGTTTTACATTCAGGGTCAATTTGGAACGTTTCTCCTCGAGCTCCCGATAAAGAAAGTTCTCACATCACATCCATGATTTCAGTGGGTTGTAAAACCTATCAGAACAAACAAACTAAACACCACAACTGAGTGAGTCAACCAATTTTTGTGGTAATAAATGCTCAAGTTTGCCACAGCTTTTGTTCAAAATTTGAAATTGTGATTTTTCTGTGGAGAACTACTTGAATTGGTGAAAAAAAAAAACACTTGTCTGTAATAACTTTCTGTGATAGCACTACTCATGTTCCACACACTTGGATCAAAAAGTGTTTTTGGCTGAATGCGTGTGGTTGTTGATGCCATGCGACGAATCTTGGCCCAAACGTGCAAAAAATCTGCGATCGTTTCAAACAGCTTTGAATGTATTGAACTGGATTTTGAATTTTTCTTAACCTTAAATCAGAATCATAAAATCCTGACGGGAGTGGCTGAGAATTATGTATCAGTTTTGGCCAAGAAACAATAGTTTGAGCATAAAACACTTGGTTTGGAGTGTAATATCTCTCATACCATTTTGCCGAAGTTGTTGCCTGTTGTAACATGAAATCTAAGAGCCAGAGAGAGCTGTGTTTCTGGCTTTAACGGGTAATTCCAGAGCGAACAAGCATCGCACATTACATGTTTGTTATCTGCAAATATTATACAAATAAATATGTCCTTTCTTTTCTCTGCACTATAATAACACTCTACTCGCTGATGTACGTCAAGCAATTATTTGTTAAGCTTGAAACATTTTTTGGAAGTCATTATTCCTGCCGGATTTGAAGCCTGGAGGTGAAGAAGCAGATTAATAACAGTAATAATAATAATAATAATAATAATAATATCTCAGAAGATGATGGAGCATGTGCAACACTGCGCAACATGCTGGAGATCAAATCAACACTAATGAGCTTTAATTTAATTACAGAGCAGCAGGCGCAGAGCAGAGCAGAGATTGCGGAGGAAGATGTTTGTCGATGTTTCCGCTGCACAGAGATGTCTCGGGTCTGGAGAGAGAGCTCTGAAATGTCAGCCGTGTTTTTGTATACCCCGTTATCTCCACGGAAACTAGGCTTTTCGGATATAGAATACTTTATTATAGCTTCACGCTTGAATGACACGATCCTCACTGGAGGATCGAAACATTCCAGGAGGTGGCGCTGGACCTGATCCAACTCCTCCTATAAAACTAACTCTAAAGCTACATTCCCACAGTCGCTGTACTACGAAGTCATCTGGTTGCTGTAGTAACAACGTTTATCGGCGGGTGGTGCAGCTAGCATTCCACTAGACAACAAATCGGGCTTTTCTAGCTTTTAGAATGAAATATTCTTGAGGAAGATTTGGCATTTGTGTAGATATTTCATCAGTGTACGCAATAAAATCGGCATCATATGAGATGAAGGAGAAGCAGTGTGTGCTCTTTGTCGCAATCATGTGCGCTCTGCTGTCATCACTCCTGTTACTAGTCCAACAAGTTGCTCCATATTTCCATGAAGTTAAAGTCAAATTTGTTGTATTCCTGGACACACCCACATCTAGTTGCCAACAGTCTCTGTGGCTCATGTCACCTCATTTTAATGAATGATCTCCGGTCTCTTTGTCAGCGTGAGCATGTGGAGCATAAACCTAGGAGACGCTCTACACCACCACACAACACACTTATCCACACTTATCTGAAACATCTCCCAGCTCTCATCTTCATTGCCTTACTCAGAACACCACGCATGCTCAAACTGAAAGCTCAAAAACATCTGCAATCACATCACACCCAGAATCTGCGTTTTCCTGTTAGTCATGCTTCTCAGTCATTCTGTAATTCACTTACATGCAGCTCTAGTAACCAAAGCTGTGTAGCACGGATGTGACTTCCTGTCAGTGGGGGAAGTGAGATGTTTGAAAGTGCGAGCCGTGATCAGCAAAAGACGGCAGTTAACACCTCGGTTAAATGGAATTTCCGTGATTATCGATACAGCTTCAAAGTTCCAAAATGAATTCTGACGTGTAAGCCGAGGCAGTTAGCACACAATCAGCACAAATTTTCCAAACGGATGTAAACATCAAACACGGCTGCTGAGCACATGCATGGAAAGGATTTCTCTCCACCTCTCTCAAGCTCATTAATGCTTCAGTCCTTGTGTCACATCAAATGTCTTTTTACGTTGGATGAAAGTGCGATATTTCAGGATACGTCCTGTCTTCTCCGTGTCCTGTCTTCGCCGTCCATTACGTGAGAAGTACGACCACCTCGAATCTATTACAAAAGTCTCTTTCAGATGTGGATCCGCGGCTTATGGCCACTCGCTCTCACGTCTCTCTCGTTAACTCTGTGACCCCTGTGAGCACCAGATCGGCTGTTCTGATAGACGTGGAATTCGGTTCTTCCCTCATTCTCCGATGCCGTGTGCCGGAAAAGTGAGCTGGTCTATTCGGTGAAGCCAGGTGCCGGGAGGAACTCGATCCTTTCCATCTGCTGTCTATGTGTGTGTCAGTCCTCGTGCCCGCTCGGCCGAAGCCGCGTCGCAGAATAGCGCCATTGTTCCACGGCCACTCGCAAAACCACAGACAGGCAAGACCTCACACACAGTGCATTACAAAAAAAAAAAAACTCACACTAATGCACACAAAGAGTTAGTTTACTTACACACAGTGCATCCACTAACTGTTATGGAGGTCTGCAGACGTGCTGTATTCGGCCATTTCTGAGTGCAAATCACAACTCAACAAACACAAACAACAGATTTGGAGATCTGCAGATTTGCTGTATTTGTATGTTTCATTAAATACACTCTCATAACACACACTACATTACACAGCAATTCCAGCTCAATTCTCTCTCTCTCTCTCTCTCACACACAATTTGAGGCTCTACATCAGCAGACTCCTGGTGTTATAGCAGACAGCAGAGAGTGTTTTCAGGTCCCTTTTCTGTGGAATACGATTAACTTGCTAAGACTTGGGCTGGACTTCACCACTCTGATTTTGCAAAACACTTATTCACCCTTGAGGTTTTATTTGTTACACTAGTCTCATGTTTATATTTTCAAATCGAGATGTCCGTGCCGATGCCCCATTTGCCCCCATGTCATACTTTACAAATCATTTCCCTCAAAACAAGACAAGTTTGAAAGCTCAGAGCACACAAACTCTTGCACTTGTTCCCATGTTACACTTTGCTAGAGGGCCAAAGAACAAGCAAATGTAAATATTCCGTGCAAAATATTTGCATTGATAGACACTATGGAAAATACACGAGTACTTGAGTGCACATGCCATGCAGCCTGCCACAGAAATATGAATTGGAGTTAAGCGGTCAGGTTGTGACTGAAGGACCTGAACAAATGTCGGTGCACGTGCACCCCAAGACACCCAGCAATCACGCCAAAGGTAAACATCTGTATTTCTCTCTTAACCGTTTTATACCCGATTCGTCTAGGAGTGAGAAAATTTAATCGCTTGTTTATATAGTAAACTCCCATTTTTGCGTTAGCATCATAGTTGAGTAGCAGCTTTTGTGCTCAGATTAGTCACTGCTTGCACGTGATTCAGGCTAGCATCTGTTAAAGCTAATAAGCATTAACTAACACTTGTTTTTTTTTTGTCAACTGTCAACAAGAAGTAGGTGTGTAACCGCCAAGCGTTTGTATTTGATGGCACTAGTGAAACTGCTTCAATACTACATGACACTGCAGCATGAGATTTCGATCTATGTGTAACCGACCGAGTTCAGGATCACCGTATAGACCTGACCTCAGATGAAACACTAATCAAAGTCTTCATCACCTGACACCCTGGACCCACTACAATTTGTGTATCGTCCCAACAACTCTACCGAAGACACCATCGTTCACCTCTTTCATGCAGCCATCAGCCACAAGGACAGCAGAAAGGGGATTTATGACTAAATGTTTTTTACACTTCCCCCTCAGGGGTGTGTTCTGCTTCACCTGCTATACTCACTGTACATTGGCCTGATCCCCAACAATGACGAGGCAGTTCTACCTAGAAGAGACCCGGAGATATGGTGCCACTACAACAATCTCCACCTGAATGCAGGAAAGGCACAATCAACCATTTACAATCAGCGAGACCCCAGGGGAGGGTTTGTGCAGTTTCTGGTACCTAGCTGTCAAGGTCCTGGCACATCAACACCCTGGTGACAAACACCCAGCAGCATCTTTATCACCTTTGAAGCTTAAAGGACTTTAAACTGCCTTCTCGGGTGCTAAGAATCTTCTACACTTGCACCTTATTGGCACCGTGATAGGAAGCATCACAGCCTGGTTTGAGAACATCATCAAGCAAATGGCGATGCAATCAGCCGCCGAGTGCATCGTCTACACTGAGCTGCAGCGACAGAATGAAGAGTGAAGAAGATCGTGAAGGACCTCAGTCATCTGAGTAACAGACTCTTCTCTCTGTTGTGGTCAGGGAAACGCTTGCACTCCTTGAAGGCAAACACAGGGAGTATAAGGAGGAGCTTCTTCCCGCAAGCCTAGAGCCTGGACTTTTCTGGACTTGTCCCATAATACCTACTACCTCAGATGGATTTGTCCACAGCTCAGTTTGCAAAACTGCGCATTTGGCACTTATCACAATTCTATATTCATTTAATTCATATCAGTGCATGTTTTTTTTTTTTTTTATTGTACAGCAAATTCCATTTTATTTCCTTATTATTCTATTTTACTTTTAATTCCATTTTAGACTTTTTTTTTTAATCTGACTCTACAACGAGCAACAAGCATTTCACTGCATGTCTTACCGTGTAAATGACAAATAAAATTTGAATCGGAATTTGAGGTGAATTTGAATCTGTGGTCGGCCTAAGGTTCGTTTGAGAAAGATGACGCAAAAAAGGCAAATGTTTGTAATGTAAAACTGAAACGTACTTCAACACCCTGGATGTGGTTGTGTAACAGATTACAGAGGTGTGTAATATATTACAATGGTCTCTGGTGCTGGGTGAAATGGACAAGATGTTTGATACTCAACTGGACTTTTGACCCGGTTTGAACTGGTAACAAGCGAATACATCAAAACATCTAATATATTAACCAATGCAGGGTTCAGTTGGATCAGTGTTAAGGATCCTTCGATTAAAGGGTGGCATAAGGTTTCTTATTTTAAATAATTCCACTACGACTTCTTACAACATTCGGTGTTATGTATTATTAATGTCTGCGACGTCTGATTACTTATTTGATCTGTCTGCACGTTTTGTTAATAACGAGGAGCAGAAGACTCGGTTTGATAAAGCGTAATGAATAATCTGTTTACGATTGTCGACTCTTTTTTTTTTTTTTTCGTTCCAGATTCTTTATTTTTTTATTTATTTTCCTTTCTTAAAATAAAACCGATATAATGATTCAGCTCTAATAAGGAGGAAAGAGTCTGTTACATCAACCCTAAAAAAATAATGCAAAGATCACTCTTTCTTTTTTAGTAATAATAAACATTTTACTGGATTTGTCCAGATCAGATTCCTGGCTGGCGTCCTCCAGACAGCCGACCGAGCTCTCTAATCTCCTAATGGTTGTGCGAGTGATTACCGAGCTGCAAGAGCATCTTCCGACTGCACGATCAATCATCGAGCGCCGTACCGAATTTTCAAAAAAAACGTCCAGCTTCGAGACGTGTAATCGAACCCAGGGACGTGGCGGCGGAGCGAGAGCTGTCTGACTGACAACTTACCGAGCTCAAGGCTCACAACGTAACCTCGATGATGTCATAATTCTCACGCCAGTCTGTTTGTGATGTCATGACGTGAGGAGTTTGAGATGTCGATGTTGTTGTTGCAGTCGTTGTTGTTATAAAGGAATAAAACCTCGTGAGAAATCCAGCATCCTGCAGACCCGATATTCGTCCCGGATGGACCCGGCGTGTCCTTTTTTAATGATCTACAATCTCTTAACACTATTAACAACTTAACAGGAAGCTCTTTAAGTGACATAACATGAGGTTAAACCCCATGAACATCCTCATTCCCTCATGGAGTCTTTAACACCTATTAGATTTTCAACTAAATGTAAATAATAAAACATCAGCAGTTGTTCACAAGTTGAACTGAAATCTCAGGAAATAATAGAAAAGAAATACAAAAAAGTTGGTTAATTTTAGATTCACATTAAAAACAATAAAGAGTTGGAGTAAGTTGTTTATTAAAATCAACACCTAAACCAGACAGATTTTAATAGGACAATTTCTCCCAAAGCTGTAAAGGAAGTTACCTTTAAAAGGTGAAGTCTTGTAGCACTCAGCAGTCTGGAGGGTTTCCTTTGCTGAAAGGTTTAGAGATGTTGATAAAGTGGCATTTTTTTCACCATTAGTATCCGTCGTTATAGCGGCGCTGGCAACCAAAATGTCCTTGAAAACCCGTTTTTTCCGTTATTAATTAGTGTGTGCGGTCGTTTAAACCGCCGCGTCTTCGGCAGCCTCAGTGGGGGGGGAAAGAGCAGCAGTTTCTGGGCCGTTAGCCTCGTTGTGTCCCGGTGAAGACCTGGAGCTCTCGTTTCTGGAGACCATACAATGAGTTACGGGGAAGATTTACGCGGAAAACTAGCCTTTCTTCGTGAGTATTCGAATTCAAACAAAAATGGCGACGTCGGAGTGAATTCGCACCGAGGGTTCACTCCGCTAAGCGGGGACTGGGGACAGAAGTGTGCCGGGTTTGCGTGCGCGTTACACGGACACGGCTCGAGCTGAAGAGCCGCTGCCTGCTGGAAGAGGAGGAGCCGGAGGAAACTCCAGCTCCGCCCACTGACTCAACCCGGAAGAAAAATTCGCACATAACGGTTACGTCCTCAATAGAAAGATGCAGTGGGCATCAACTGAGATGAAGCACCGCCCCCTCTAAAGAGCACAGCCAATAACGTTGCTACATACCGAAAGCGCAGCCAATCAAAATGCGTATTTTTACATATGCATATCCTTGTCCTAACAAAAGCAAACAATCCTTTTTAAAAATCTGACAACGTTTAAAACGCAGCAATCATAAACACGATGTAGCTTTATAATCAACATCAGAGGGCAGTTACACACTCACATTCAGTAAATAAGCAAACTTTTTTGTTTTTATTGGACACTGTAGACGTGTCTAAGAACTGCAGCTGCAATCATAAACACTTTCTTGTGCTCATCTGAGGATTCATTGAGAAAGCACTAAAAAAAACTACACAAACAAATTGATTTATAATCTATTGTCACTCAGAAGAGGATGTTCCCTGTTTCGAGTCTTTCCTCTCGAGGTTTCTTCCTCGTTTCATCTGATTTTCATTGTCTACTTCCTTTAGACAACCTGAGGACAAAACCTGGTGTTAAACCAGACACAGAAGGAAAGGTTTATTTATGAGGAAAGCAAAATTTTAATCCACTTCTGGGTTTTTTTGTGAAGCTTCTTCCTGAAACTGTCTTTAAAAATAATGAAATATTGGATTTGGTTAAATTAATATATAATTGTGCTTCCTGTAAGGCAAAGAGAGTCTTCTTTATCAGACTGAATCCCTTTTTATTTAAGATAAGATAAGATAAGATATACCTTTATTCGTTCCACAATGGGGAAATTTCTCTGTTACAGCAGCGAAGAGAAAGAAATGCAAATGTATATATAAAAAAAGAGACATAATATAATATACAGTATATACACAACGCAATGTATAAATACAGAGAAGAAGAAAAAAGAGAGACCATGAGTAAATACATTTAGCAGACACTCTTATCCAGAGTGACTTACATTTTTATTTCAGTTTATACACCTGAGCAATTGAGGGTTAAGGGCCTTGCTCAGGGGCCCATCAGTGGCAACTTGGTGGACCTGGGATTTAAACCCATGACCTTCCGATCAGTAGTAGAACACCTTAACCACTGAGCTACCACATAGTTACGCTAACAGATATATTGCAAAAGTCTAACATATTTGTTAGACTTTTAAATTATATTTACATCCACATCAGCAGTGAATCATAACTATTACTACTCTTTATTGTTATTATTTTTAGTATTATTAATTTTATTATTGTTTTTTTTATTATTATTATTATTATTATTCTAATTATTAATAATATTCAAATATAATGATAAGAAGAAGAAGAATCACCATCAAGTTCACTGAAATGCACATGGATTTTCTGCTTTGAATAAGTAAGTAGTTAAGACATTAGGCAAAACAAGAAATGAACGATAGGGGCACTGTGGTGTAGTGTCTAGCATGTTTGCTATGTGTTGACACATACAGTGATTTTATCGATGCAAGTCACCAGTCGCCAGTAGGTCTTCCTACCTCTGGTTGCCATAGTAATAACATTTATCAGTGGGTGTTGCAACTTGCGTTCCAAATCATAAAGCATCGTCTTGTTACTGGACACACCCACATCTAGTCGCCAGTGGTTTTCTGTCGCTCATGTCCCTGTCACAAGGCCTCATCCATTGAAAACTGAAAACGGATGATCTCCAGCCACTTTGTCGATGCGAGTCGCTGTAGGTGTGAATTCACCTTAAACTTATATTCACACAAAGAGCAACTCTCAGCTACAAAGCAACTGGAAGATCATTAATTTTCAGTAAGATTTCTAAGTTAACTTAGATAGGATAAAAAAAAAATGGCTGTTGATAGCTGCTATAACGTACATGATAACAGGAAACTTGTTTCAGAGACATGACATGAAACTCTGAATTGTTTTGCAGACATGATATTCAACCCTAAATACATAAAAAACAGGATATTTTTGAAGTCAAATTTTAATAAAAATTGTAATCGTTGCCAAATTGCTGTTCTGTAAGAGGAATCCAATTCTGTTGTCGGACAACACCGACCCCTCACTGATTATTTTCTTATAACTTTCTTAGCTAGTGTGATTACATCAGAAGCTACATGTTTGATTAATATTTCTGTAGATGCAAGAATACGTGTGATGTGATCATAACAACAATAATAATGCATGTGTGTATGTGAGATGTTTTCATTCAGCATGGACATTAAAGGTTAACACCACCATTAGCAGGCGTGACACATAGAGGGACTTTCCTTGCTGGATTTAATGTTTACTGAATAGCAGCAGGGTTCGGACAATGGCCTGGGGAAATCATCCTGTCTGTTATGTACTGCAGGTCAACTTTGTCTCATAAAATATTTAGACTTGTTTACAGCTGAGCTACAGCATTGAATCTCCAGCATTGTGGATTAGTGTACAGCATATAAAGATGTAACAACAAGTGTTGTGTTGTCTTGATGAAATGTGATAGAGACGTTCTGTTCGTGACACCTTGTTGCTCTTCTCTCATTTTAGAAACACTTGAGAGAACTAGAGAACAAACAAATAGTGTGTAAGGCTACAAGCAGGAACTGTAAGATGTGTGTGTGTCTTCCCGAGGAATAAAAATAAACTGTAGGCTATTATTATTAAGGAAATTGGGTTTTTTAATTTGTAATTGGGACTATGGTTATGAGCTTTGGGTCATGACCGAAAGGACAAGATCCCGGATACAGGCAGCTGAAATTAGTTTCCTCCGCAGTGTGGCCGGGCGCTCCCTTAGAGATAGGGTGAGGAGCTCGGTCACTCGGGAGGAGCTCAGAGTAGAGCCGCTGCTCCTCCACATCGAGAGGAGTCAGCTGAGGTGGCTCGGGCATCTGTTCGGGATGCCTCCTGGACGCCTCCCTGGGGATGTGTTCCGGGCATGTCCAACCGGGAGGAGGCCCCGAGGAAGACCTAGGACACGCTGGAGGGACTATGTCTCTCGGCTGGCCTGGGAACGCCTCGGTATTCCCCCTGAGGAGCTGGAGGAAGTGTCTGGGGAGAGGGAAGTCTGGGTGTCCCTGCTCAGACTGCTGCCCCCGCGACCCGGCCCCGGATAAGCGGTAGAAGATGGATGGATGGATGGATGGATGGATGGATGGATGGATGGATGGATGGATGGATGGATAGGTTTTTTTTTGCATCTTGTAACACCTTACATGCTTCTTCCAGGAGACACGCTGGTTCTGCTGCCATTATGTCTTTCTTAATACATCATTTTAATTAATGGCATCCAATCAATTCTAACATGTTTATGAATCTATGGATTGTATTTTCATATTTGTATAAATTTTTTATAAAATAATTTTATAAAAATTTTTATAACATTTTTATAAAATTTATTGTATGAATTAAACAAAAACAAAATGATCTTTAAAGGATATTTCCAATAAATATAAACACATAAATACAAAAAAAAAACTGTTCTTAGTCTGTGTATGCTGTGTTCAAACCAGAAAGCAAGGAATGGTCTTTTTATTTTATTTTATTTGAGCTTTTCTTGGAGGAAAATTTCTAAAAGGAAATGAATTGGGAAAGGTCAGCATGCTATTCTGCTTAAGACGTATATTTACAGCCTTATTCTGTTTTCATGGCGGAGAAGAGAAACGTGGGATCGGCATGTGCAGAAACATTGTTAAATTTCATTGCACCAGTTCATTCCAGTTTTACTGTCAATCTCTTGCTGCTTTTAAAAAGTAGTGATCTGTACCAGCTGTAGTACATCAGGCATTAATCCATCTATCCATCCATCCAAGATCTGTTTATCTTACCCAAGGTCGCAGGCAGCCTAGAGTCTATCCCAGGTGACTATAACACACACACACAATGGACAATTTGGACATGCCAATCAGCCTACAACACTTGTACGTAGGTTGATTGCAAGTGACTGACTGCAAGTGCACACTCCGAACCAATGTGTCAGGATCACGCCCGGACACATGAATTGAAGCTCCACCTAAAAATCAGGCACTAATACCAATATTTAATTTTCTCAGTAACTGCTGATACACATCTGTGCCATTCAAGATTATTCATCCATTTAAACCTCAGGGACTGAAGTTATGAGAGAAAACATGAAAGTGGAAAAAAGTCCTTTCTGTAATATTTACTGTGTGAAATCCAAACTTGAATTGAATATTTATCTTTTTAATGAAAAAGGAACAAATGCAATGTACACAGATGTCCTTGAGAAAATCTGTGTTTTAAGGAACTCTTTTGTTCCCATGGAGCGTAAATAAGAAGTTCCACACGTGCAAAGCTACCTGGTCATCCCAAACTGATGTTTTATAGTGGTTGCTGAAATAAGGAGAGACTGGAAGAGAGAGCGACTGAGATTATTATTCATCTTCTGCATGGTCTGAACTGTAAATCCGAATGCTATTACTGTAGTAGGAATAATGGATTTCTTATAGGATTAATGGAGAGAGAAAGAGAGAGAGAGAGAGAGAGAGAAATAAATTGTCTCAGTTCTAATTCTACAGGACTGAATATGGCCAGAGCTAATTATTCATTTGGCTCCAGGACAATGTGTGAACTTAACACACTGTCATTACTGAACTTTATTCTTCCACAATGAGGTATAGTATAAGTACCATAAATCAAACTTAAACTTCTAGTCATTATACTAACTGTTATAACAGAGAAATGAGAATGCATTACCCATGATTCAGATTCATTTTAAATGTAATCTATATTTAGGAAACATAAGAAAGGAAAAAAAAATGTACTCTCTACTTCATCTTTTATTATTCATTAAATTGCATTTGTTTAATTAATAGAAACCTAGCGTAGTCAGTCGTAAAAGATTGTTTTTAGTGTTTTCCCTAAATAACATTTAGCATCGTAGTAAACGATGGTATCGGAAAATTCATATAAGGAAAATTGGGGGAACTTTGCAGACTCCCTGGAATCTTCTAATGCGTTTAATTGTAAACTTAAAGCATTTTCCACAGACCTAGAAGATGCCTAGTGCTGTAAAAGGTAGGCCTGTGGTTAATTATCCTGTATCCTCAGAACACGCCTGCAGAATAGTTAATGCAAGGCTATAAAACTCATTTAAGTTGGTAACCAAACCATATCTGCACAGCAGCTTGTGATTTAATCTTACAGTCAGCAGCAGAATGATTACAGTTTTTAGACACGGAAAATATGAATATGAAAAAAAAAACGTCTTGGTGGTTTATTCATCTCACACTGCAAACAGCACAGAAATCGAAGCTTTATTTGAAACACATTTATTAAAAAAAGAAGAAAACCATATATCAAGGATCATTTTATACAGTGTGCAACTTTCTTTACCTACATAACAGCACTGAGTCATCTATTAGAAAAGAGGAATGAATGTGGGACGCTCCTCAAATACACATTTCCTCCACATCCTTCAAGGTTTTAGGTCTATTCATATGGACCACAGTTTATATCTCTGATGGCCATGTTGTGATCTTGGTTCTATGGCTATTGATCTATTTTTTATGTGGTTTTATATGTATGTTCTACATCACTGTCCTGCTAGAACATCTTCCCATGATGCAGCTGTATCTTTTTGACAAAGGCAGCCAGAGTTCCATGTAAAATCTCCTGGGAATTGGAACTATGGTTCTTAGTGTCTTTAGAGGAAAAACAGCCCTAAAACATCACAGATCCTCCACCATGCTTACCTCTTTTTACTAATACACTGCCATTACACTCCACCGGCAAAATAAAAACCGAAGTCTCAGACATTTTTATTCGGTATAAACAAGTTAATTATATGATAGCTGCAAGTCAGATATAAAATTAATCAGGACACTGTTGACTTTCAGGCTGGGATGTTTTTTGCTTCTGTTGGGGATTGAAGATAAAGCCTTAAATTTCAGCTCATGAACAAGCACTTGGGGCACCTCAGAGAGCAGAAATGGGTTTGATATCGCCATTTACTTTGAAGATAAAAACATTTGTGTGAAAAAAACAAACCATTTGTGGGGTTTTTTTGGAACTTTGAAAATTCCAAACTAACCCCTAGTAGACTCAGGACAAACAGACATTATTATGAAAGACTAGAAATTCATAAAGCCCTGATTGTTTACTTTTATATGAACCATGAACTTCCACTGTGGTGTGTAACATGACAAAGAAACTCAATGGTGAACAGGAGCACTAATTAATTTGACCATTGAACCTGGTTCCAGTTAAAGTTCCTGTAGCGTTTAGCAAACTCCAGGTGGTTCATGGTAGACGAAAGCATTGTATGGTGTGTAATTTTAATTTAACAGACTTGTGATGCCAAATACTGCAATCTTCTGCAACTTTGTGTCAGAAAACCATCCTCTTTACTGTTTGCATAAACAACATTTTAAGACCTTGCATGATTTATAAAGGTCAACATATATCTCACTCATTCACTCTCACTCATTTTCTACCGCTTATCCGAACTACCTCGGGTCACGGGGAGCCTGTGCCTATCTCAGGCGTCATCGGGCATCAAGGCAGGATACACCCTGAATGGAGTTCAACATATATCTTCATTTATTATTCTGTAGCTGCCCATAGGCTCTGGAACAGCTGCCTTTTAACATCAGGACATCTCCAACATTGAATGTTTTTAAAGCTAGAGTGATTAATGATGCACTCTGGTTATTGTTGTTTTTGATATCAGTGTCTCTGAATACTAGATTTCTTATTGTAATGCACTTTGGGGAAACTTCTGTTGTGTTAAATATGCTCTATAAATCAAATCTGACTTGACTTTTTGGAAAAAAAAAAATCATCTGTTGTGTTTTTCCATCTATTTTTCTCTCAGACTTATATTCATGTACTTGACTGACTTACTTCAGCTCTTTTAGTCCATCCATCTCCAAGCTTCCTTGTGAGATGTTTTTCTGCTCATCACAGTTGTAAAGAGTGTTTATTTGGTTACTGTAGACTTCCTGTCATCTCAAACCGGTATTGCCATTCTCCTCTAACTAATCATCAACAAAGCATTTCCTGGGGAACTGCTAGTCACTGGATGTGTTGTTGTTGTTGTTATGTTTTAATCCCTGTCAGCAGTTTATGAAATACTCACACCAGCCCATTTGACACAGAGAATCAAGCCACGGTCAAAATCGAAAGATTTTGTTTTTTTAATCAAGTGTAGAGAAAGTGTTGTCTCCCATTGTTGCACAGCTCAGCTCAGAAATCCCAAGACTGGTTATCATTCTTATAAGCAATAACAAGAGTAAATGTGATTCACAAAGAAGCATGTAGAAGACGTGTCTGTACTGCGGAATGATATATAATACCTTATAGTGTAATAGCATAATGATCATAACTGGATCAAGTCACACAACATTAACTTCCTCTTAAAGAAAAAATCATGTTCATCACATGCACATTAAAAAAGAGACATTAAAAAATAAGAAAATAAGGTAAACTGTAAACATCCAACCCAACATCTATAACCCCGTCTTAACACCTGCATTAGTATCAACTCAGGAGGAAATAAAACTGCTTATCCTCTTGTTTTGAGGTGTCAGCATTTCTTACATCCACGTATGTTGGCAGTTTTGGAGAATATGTTATTTGACATTCGGAATTCAGTTTATTTTACTGACCTTGGATTGTTTGGTTTGGCATTTAGATTTTACATTTTCATAGCCATCATTCCTAGAAACAGTGCAGTGCTGTCCTCTTCTGTTTGTCTGGTGAATGTATTTGCAGAACTCCTACAAGGACTGAACAGTTATTTAGCCCTTCCTTATTGCCATATAACATTTGCATGTTCACATAAGATAACTAATCAATTAGACTAAAGCATTTTCTAAATGCTCTAATAAATTAAAATGTATTTTATTTGAAATGCAACAAATGTCACTTCACAAAAAAGATAGACAAACGTTATTGACAAATATTCATTCATTCATTCATCTTCTACCGCTTATCCGAACTACCTCGGGTCACGGGGAGCCTGTGCCTATCTCAGGCGTCATTGGGCATCAAGGCAGGATACACCCTGGACGGAGTGCCAACCCATCGCAGGGCACACACACACACACTCTCATTCACTCACGCAATCACACACTAGGGACAATTTTCCAGAGATGCCAATCAACCTACCATGCATGTCTTTGGACCGGGGGAGGAAACCGGAGTACCCGGAGGAAACCCCCGAGGCACGGGGAGAACATGCAAACTCCACACACACAAGGTGGAGGAGGGAATCGAACCCCGACCCTGGAGGTGTGAGGCGAACGTGCTAACCACTAAGCCACCGTGCCCCCTCTATTGACAAATACATTCTATATATTAATTTTTAAAAAATACACACATTAATAGGGTTTTAAAAGAAAAAACTGTTGTACAATCAAATTAGCATCATACATTTTAAATTTCGAGCTGAATCTTAATAAAAACTATTTCTTAATATGTGAATATGATTATTAGTGAAGCAACATCTCTAGTACTATGGCATTTGAACTTATGTATATAAATACACACATTTATTTTTTGTTACACCATTAAATAAAATATAATTTTACATTTTAACATTGCAAAGAAAATGAAAACATCTGATGTAAGGATAAGGATAGACTCAATATAGCCTTAATCTTTCCATATAGAGTAGCAGCCAATGCTTTTTTCACTGCAGTATTCAGACTTTTACACGAACCCTAACCCTATAACCACATCTCAGCTTTGTGTTTATTTAATGATGTTAGTCTGTAAATCTTCAGACACAAACTTCACATAGTACACACTAGCATTTTCTAATGGAAGATTTACATACACACAGTTAGAGCAATCAAAAAGTCAAGTAAAGTTCTATAAGTGGTATACTAAGTGGTTATAATAAGTGGTTATAAACCACTTATAATAAGTGGTTTACCTATCAAGGTAAAGCAGAAGTGACATATTTGATATAAAGATTAGTGAATGGAAGCAGAGTTGAAAAAATGAAAGTAATCCAAATATCAGAATAAAGTGGGCTTCACAACCTTCAGGGTTCCTGGTCAGTGGTTTATGTGTCTGAGCTAGACAATGTATATAATATATATAAAAATATATAATAATTGTGAGAGAATATCATCAAAAATGCATTAAATACATAATGACCAGGACACTGGGAGGTGGTGAGGTTGTGAGTTTGATTCCCACGTCCACCAAGCTGCCGCTGCTGGGCCCCTGGGCAGGGCCCTTAACCCTCAATTGCCCAGTTGTATAAATTGGATAAGGGTGTCTGCTAAATGCTGGAAATGTAAATGTATAACACGCATCTTAATGCCTTCGCGTCTCGTTATCTACTAGTGATCATGTCGTTCGAGACAGATGTTAATCCACTGTACATACAACTGCCTTTTTATTATCCACTCTACATACAACTGCATTTATTATATACGTGTTCATGTCTTATCATTGCCATTCTGTTTACACTGTGGAGCTCCTGTACTAGAACAAATTGTGAAAACATACTTGGCAATAAAGACCTTTCTGATTCTGATTCTGATTCTAATGTAAGTGTGGGCAGGGCCTGTGTGTGTCCATGTGGGTTTCTTCCCATCACGCAAAAATATCAGTAGGTGGACGGACAACATATAGATTATGTGTGGAAGGAAAGGGATGGGAAAAAAGATGGAAGTCTGGCATTTCCTTGGAATGGAATGGAAGGAACTGGCTGTGGAACTTCTGTACGTCGCTCTGGATAAGGGCGTCTGCCAAATGCTGTAAATGTAAATGTAAAACAACACTAAATTGCCCCTAGGTCTGAATGGTGCGGTGTGTTGATCTGGTGTCCAGGACTGGAGTCTGTTCCCTGCATCAAACCCAGTGTTTCCAGGATAGATGAGCAGTAAAAAATGGTTACTAACAAAACAAAGAATGAATGAAAAAATCAGTAGAAGTTGAAAGAAAAAGGTTTACTTTCCAGACCAGTAGATGGCAGTATCACGCCATAACGTTACATATAAACAGCCTCAACTCACCGAGGAAGAGGAGCCTCGTATGCTAGCATGTAGCATTTAATGGGTAACTGTCAGTCTGGCTATTTTAATGATTAAAACTCATGGCTGCTCAGTGTCCATCTGAGTCATTTATCACAGGAGAGACAAATCCTGCGGTTAATAACAACGTTAAACATTTATCAATAACACCGAGTGCTCAAGCTAAAGGGAAGAAACGAGCCGTTAGCCCGGCGGCTCAAATGCTAACACAGCCGAACAGCAACAACAACAACAAACGGAGGAAAGTTCACTCAGTATCAGGAGTCAGTCACACGCAGGTAAAAACCTGGAGGATTCACGTGTTGTAACTTTTCTGGGTTTTCTGGTAACTGAATAAACACCTCTACAGTTTAATGTCCAGTGTTAAGCCTTCAAATGGTCAGGTGTCCACATACTTTTGGCTTCACTCACTCAGTTCTGTCCATTCATTCATTCATTTTCTACCGCTTATCCGAACTACCTCTGGTCACGGGGAGCCTGTGCCTATCTCAGGCGTCATCGGGCATCAAGGCAGGATACACCCTGGACGGAGTGCCAACCCATCACAGGGCACACACACACTCTCATTCACTCACGCAATCACACACTAGGGACAATTTTCCAGAGATGCCAATCAACCTACCATGCATGAGAGATTTTTTTTGGTATTGATGGTCATTATTTCCTTCTCTTTACTTCTCTCTCTCTCACTCACTCACACACACACAAACCAATGTTAGTGTGTGTTTGGGTTAATGTCTGTCATTAAGGCTAAATATTATTGTTGTTGTTGTTGTTGTTGTTATTATTATTGATCTTTATTTTGTTAGTTTACACATTTCCCCCCTTCAGATCCTTCAGGAGCATCACAAAAGTTTTGACACATGCTATGTAACGGATTAAGTTTATGTCTGTTTTATGGGCCACACGTGTGATACCAAAGAGATTTTTTTTTTGTATTGATGGTCATTATTCCCTTCCATTCCTTTCCTTCTATTTTCTTTCCCCTCTCTCTCTCTCTCTCTCTCTCTCTCTCTCTCTCTCTCTCTCTCTCACTCACTCACTCACTCACTCACTCACTCACACACACACACACACACACACACACACACACACACACACACACACACACACACACCAGGGCTAGTGTGTGTATGTTAACGTCTCTCATTAAGGCTAAATATTATTATTATTATTGATCTTATTTTCTTAGTTTACACATTTGGATTCACATTTGGATCTCCTCCTTTGGGTTCTTCAGGAGCATCACAAACGTTTTGACACATGCTATGTAATGGATTAAGTTTAAGTCTGTTTTTTGGGCCACACGTGTGATACTAAGAGATTTTTTTTGGTATTGATGGTCATTATTTCCTTCTATTTCATTCCATCCCTTTCCTTCTCTGTCCACCAGGGCTAGTGTGTGTTTGGGTTAACTTCTGTCATTAAGGCTAAATATTCTTATTATTGATGTTATTTAGTTTGTTTATACATTTCCCCCTTTAGATTCTCCCAGTGGAACTGGCAGATGGAAAGTTGGTTCCTACAGTGGATGTAATTGCAGAACCAGTTACAAAGCCTCTGTCTTTTAAAGACCCCAACTTTGTGGTAAGTCTTCAGAAAAAAAGACTGCATTAGGGTTAGGCATTTCTCAAAAGACGATAAACACGAACAACTGAAACTGTAGGTCGATACTGATGCTCGTGTTCAATCGAAATGATCTTGCACACAGTCCATTTTGTTCCTGTATACTGATATACTGTATACTGGTTCATTTTGCTCTTGTTCTTTGCAGCACTCTGGTATTGGAGGGGTGGCTGCAGGGAAAAAGAATCGGACATGGAAGAACCTGAAGCAGATTCTGGCAGCAGAGAGAGCACTGCCTTGGAAAATCTGTGATCCTAACTGTATGTCTGAGTCATGGTTAAACTGATACAAACAAAATGATATTATTATTATTATTACTATATATTTTTTAATTAGACTCTTCTGATTTCTGACAGATTATAATATAGATGCTCCTCCTTCCATGAAGCCTCCTAAAAAGTATTCTGATATTTCAGGCTTACCGGTAAGTTCTGTGCTCTTGATTGTTGATCTGTTGATTTAGGTGGTACGGTGGCTTGGTAGATAGCACGCCTGCTGCACACCTCCATGGTTGATGGTTTAATTCCCACATCTGTCATGCATGTGTGTATGAAGTTTGTATGATTTCTGGAATAGATTCCAGGTTCATCCTCAACAAGCATGGTTCGTTTCTCCTGAGCTGTTTAACTGTAAGGTGACTCCATGTGGCTTTGTGGTATTTTTTACATACCTGTATGCTCCTGATTGTGATTGTGTCATCTCTGCATGCTAATTAATCCTCAAGCTTAGACAGCCAGATTGCATGTCGCCTGATACGTGTCCTAGAGCATCTGGTGGGATTTGGAACACTCACGTACCGCGCATTAAGCTTAAGCATACTTGACAAAATAACATTTTTTTTTGTTTAGGGAACGTCAATAAATTATAGGGGCTTTGTTTTAAATTTCTGGTTGTTAAACCTACTGTCTGTCAGCCAGCTATAAATTGTGCTGCACTTCATTAGCAATTATGACAGCTCATTACCCTAAAATGAGCTAAAGACTTGAATCCGTTTTCCTTTTTATTTTCCCCAGTTTGAACATGCATTGTCTGTGTTTAGCAATAAAATGTGTGCCAATAGTTTTGCAGTGTATTATTTAGATTGTATTAGACTTTTTATTTAAAGGTAGGCTGTATTTAGCTCAAGCACGTTCGCCTCACACCTCCAGGGTCGGGGTTTGATTCCCGCCTCCACCTTGTGAGTTTGCATGTTCTCCCCGTGCCTCGGGGGTTTCCTCTGGGTACTCCGGTTTCCTCCCTTGGTCCAAAGACATGCATGGTAGGTTGATTGGCATCTCTGGAAAATTGTCCGTAGTGTGTGATTGCGTGAGTGAATGAGAGTGTGTGTGTGTGTGCCCTGTGATGGGTTGGCACTCCGTCCAGGGTGTATCCTGCCTTGATGCCCGATGACGCCTGAGATAGGCACAGGCTCCCTGTGTCCCGAGGTAGTTCGGATAAGCGGTAGAAGATGAGTGAGTGAGAGTGTATTTAGTTCACACCGAATATTTATTATATAATTTGATGAATACCATCTGATCAGAGAATCTTATTTAATCCTTTAATATGATGTGGTTTTTGTTCTGATTGAATATCAGTTGCTGTAGAATTAAGCACGAAGAGCCACTTTGAATAATGAAATGCTAAAGGAACGTCGGGTCACACAGCTTTTGCTTCGAAGCAGATTAATTTATGTGCATGAAATTGTTTTGCTAATGCTTTTGGGCATTTTGTGTCTCCAGGCAAACTACACAGACCCTCAGACTAAGCTGCGATTTACCTCCACCGAAGAGTTTTCATACATCCGTCTACTACCTACAGATGTCGTGACAGGATACCTGACTCTGCGAAAGGCCACCTGCATCGTGCCCTGATCATCACACATGCAACAATAACCCGTTCTCAATTTTCTGAATATATGAAGACAAAACTAAACTTAAGGAAATGACCCCAAGCTCATGTGACTTCCTGAGTGACTTCTTTTGATTCTTGTTAATTGTAACCTTGTATATATGTACATGACTGATACTTAAGGTCTTATTAACTGTATTTTTAAGACTCATGCAAATGTTTGCTTATTAAATGTTAATTGATTAAATCAGAAGATATTTTGGATGTTGTGATTTGCTGAAATATATAAAATGCCGCTTCTTTGTTAAAGTGCTTTCTGTTAGTTTTCTTAACACGTGGCTGTGTTTTGCTGGCCTCTGCGGTTATAGATAAGAAATTAAAAGCATGAAATTGTTAATAGATTGCAAAATTAAATTCGATAAAATAAGCTTACATTACACCAATGCACACTGATGTTATCATATGGCTACAACATGGAGCAGCTTCTTCATTAGGTACTAGAAATTAGCATAGCCAAGCTACAAGAAATAGAAAAGCCAAGAGTGCTTTCACTGTCCTGCCTTATTTTGTAATTAGTTTATATGTTTTTCAGATGATTATCACTAAAGGTGTTACTTAACGAGGATGATTATTTAACTTTCATGCAGCTAAGAACGCTGACTTGCTAACACCAACAGTGAGAGCTGAAAAACCCATGAGAGATCAAACCCATTTGCTGCTATAAGAATGATCAGTATCAGACGGGCCACACTTTCTTTATAATGATAATATGCATTGATGAGCTTTTTTTTTCAGCTGACTGTTACTACCAGTGTTACCTAGTTAACTACAGTACAAGGTAGTTAGCAAGCATTACATTACATATAGTTCTATCATGGCAGGTCATCATATTACTAGCTACCTAATTCACACATTCAAACTGCTCAGTGCAGATTGTCCAGTTCTGACAAGCAACTTCATCTAAAAATCAATGATTTAATTTAACTTTAATGTTTGTTATTTTGGATTTTTGGATATTTCGGAACAGTCGATATGTTTACATGTGCCCATGTTCATCAGTCTGAATGATTCAATCTGACTGGGTTCAAAACCCCAGCACTGACAAGCTACCATTGTTGGGCCCTTGAGCAAGGCCCTTAACCCTCTCTACTCCAGGGGCCCTGTATCATGGCTGACCCAGTGCTCTGACCCCAACCTCCAAAGTTGGGATATGCAAAGAAAAAGAATTTCGCTGTGCTTTAATGTACATGTGACAAAAAAGGCTTCCATGAACTAGTGAGTCTTTGGCCTTGAATCATGCAAATCTATTACTACTTGAGTGAATGATTAAAGAAACCGGTTTTTGTTGTCATTTTTGTTTCATTTGTCACAGAATTTTGGAAGTATGTTTGGCTTACTATCTTCTACGAGCGGTGAGTTTTAAGATGCTTTGCCTCACTGTAAAACTCACCGCTCGTAGAAGATAGTAAGCCATTCTTGGTCTCAATCATCAGTGAACACCAATTACACTAGGTCTCTGTGGTACTTTAGGGGCAAAAGCATTCACTGCTTTGTAGGTCATTAGTAATACTTTATATTTATAGTGTAGTTCTAGTTGTAGTAAGACTCTGGATGAGGTGCTGTATAGTAACAGGACCTAGTGTTCAGAGGTTGCATCCTGCTCAGCTACAAGACCCCTTTTGGGCTAAATAAACATTTCTGCAATCAAATGTCCCTGAATGTGTAGCTGAGGGTCTGTGCTGGATGAGACAGTTCACATTATATAGTTATGGTGGCTCTTCGATTCGGTGAGTTATTGCTTTTCTAATGTGCGTGAATTAATTACAGTCATTTACAGTAAATACAAGCTCAGAATCAGAATAATCACAAATTGGAATAGGCGAACGAATACTAGCCATATACCCAATACTGATACCAATAATATATCACAGTAGAGACAGAGTGTAGTGTTTAGACATTATAAGAGGTGACACCAACTACATGTGGTCTTTGAGGACAACAACCTCCTCATCAATACACAATTGTCAGAATTTATAATCACACCCTCCAGTGTCACCCAAATGAGGATGAGGTTCCCTTTTGGGTCTGGTTTCTATCAAGGTTTCTTCCTTTTCCATCTAAGGGAGTTTTTCCTCACCACAGTCATCTCAGGCTTCTTCATTGAGGATAAATACAAACACATTTAAATATAAGTCTAATATTAATCTTGAACTTTTGCATAATATTAATCTTTGTATAATATTAAACCTTTGGAAAAATCTGCTTTGAGACAATGTCCATTGTTAAAAGTGCCATACAAACAAATTTGAATCGAATCGAATGGAACTGAGTTTGTTCTTGTAATTTCCTTTGGCCGTTCCACTTACTTACTTCCACTTACTTACTTCCAGTATACTTACTTACTTACTGTGGTTGGAATCCAGAGAAACCCACATGAATGCAGGACAAAATATGCCAAACTCCATGCAGACAGTAACCTGAGCTCATGATCAGACCAGACACCCTGGAGATGTTATGAACGTTGCACATATTTACAGTAAAAAGTTCAAATACGTAGCAGTGGGAAATTTTACATCATAGTTAGATCAGAGTTCATCACAGAGCGGTATTTCACTAGTAGGCTATAGACTACATAGTGTTTACCTGAAAGCTTAAACTTACCGTATAAGCTGTGAATATAAATGATAGTTGTAAGCTGGCAACTTAAATATAATAATATAATATTGTATATTCTATTTATAATTTAATAATAAATCAATATGGTATAATGCATTCCTCCAGTTTATATTCATACAGTATTGAGAAAGTGTAAAACCTTTTGCTTTTAAAACAGTACATTGTATGTTGTTTAAAGTTTTAAAACCACTAGCAAACTATTTATAATGACACACAATATAATACAATATTAAGAAGCATGACAACAATAAACAAATAACTTTCTATTTAAAATATAAGGATAAGGATTTCTCCAGTGCAATCGGTTTGAATAAGAGATATGAACATTCTTGTCCTTAAATAATACAGGATACATAGATACAAGATACATAAATATTTTTTTTTAATTAAAATCTGCTGTGAAACTGAAAATGTGCCATCGTCTCAGTTAAAGGAGAGTTATGTCACTATGCCAAAGAACCTCCCCAATAACCATGTGCTGAATTGTCTGACATGCAGTACATATATATCTCATTCTCTATTACAGAAAAAAAGGACATTCACATATGTAATGTAGCCTATTAAAATTATGAATGAATACTTTTAAATCGTATGCTTGAACCTTTTTATTTTATTTTATTTTTACTATTCCTAATTTACCTTTTCTTACCCTAAGGATTTGAACTGGGAGCTGGTCCTATTGTGGGCTTATAATAATACTAAACTAATAATAAATTTCGAATTTACTTTCGTTTACAAGCAACATGCACAACACAAACACTAAAGGCAATTATTGCATGTACTGAACTAGATAAATATTTTAGGAGGAAAGAATGAATATTTCTTCCCTTTTGTAAGCAGATCTTAGTCGAAAGTTCATAAAAAGATCCATTTTTTTGGATCCAAATTAAAGATCGTCATATATAAAATGTACAACAAACGAACTGAAACGTGAGATTATTCAGTGAATTGTAGCTTTTTTTTTTTTGTTGAACATTTCAGTTCAAATAAAATGGCATGACAATGCACATATTAACAGCACCACTTGTAAAATAAGTGTGTAAACAAAAAAACAAAAAAAGTGACCTTTTTACACTTAAAAAAATCGTACACTTCTATACATGTACACATAAAATATCTGTATCTTAAAACTGCATACTGAATATCTTACATTCGTAATATAGTGTGCTGTGCTATTCGTAATATATATACAATCAAAATGTCCCCTAGGGAGTCACTTCAATCTGTCTGAAATATTTATTGCTTATAGTTTAGCACTTCATATCTCCTCCTAACATCTCTGCTGCAAATCCTGTTGCACATCCCACACGACTTTTGTCAACTTTTGTCACTTCTTTTCCATAAATCATTTAGACAATATTCTACCTTTGAAAAGCAAACTTGGATGAGCTCGACCTCAGTTGTCGCTTCCTCCAAAGACCTAAAGCTACTTCGCTATGCTTGAGAGACTGTTCTGCCCTGCATGCTGAAATATTCAGTAAAATGAGAGGAAAGCCTTGGAGGGGGCGATAGAGCAGAGCTGGCTGGTGCCATTGCAGGACTAAATGTTGTTGAAAAGTCAACCGGTGATGACGTAGTGATGATTTTCTGCTCAGAGTTCACAGCCATTTCTTGTCCCTTAAATCCCATGGCATCATTGATATTTTTCACAGAAACCTGTTGATCAGGGGAAAAAAAAGAATTACATACAACAAAAATAATATCTTAAATAAATATCGTTCATGAAAATATTATTATTGGCAATGCATTAAAAAATGGACTAGGAGTAGAAAACTGACAAAAGATTTCTGCTTTAATGAAATAATGTAATTATTTTTAAACATAAGATAAGAATTGCTTTATTAGAGTCAGGCCTGCCTCACTGCCTCTAAGAGTTACAGACAGAGACTACGAGTGAAGGTTACTGTAATCTTCTCCTGAAACTGCAGAAATTGTCCTCATAGAGCCTGTTCTACCAATGTTGCAATACTTTGGGTTGTTTTTCTTTCTTTTTTTACTCACTGACTGGATGGAGAAGAGTTCAGTGAAGTTAGGCTGAGAGTCTCCCAAAAAGGAGCTGTTCCCGTAGGCATGGTGAGGGAAGCTCTCTGCCCCCATCTCTTTAGGACTTGACAGCAGTATACCAATTTGAGATGTTCGCACATGATAAGGGAAATTTTTATTAGCTGCTGATGGACGTGTGATGACCTGTAGGAGAATTATTGATAAATAATAAGGGATAGACAGAAAAAGCAATTTTAAACGTGTACAATTCTCTAAATCGGATGAGAAGTGTGTCGTTTCAAATGTAATGTAAAGAGTTAAACATGGTTTAAAAAGAATTTCCAATACTACATTGTTAAAGCGTTACAGTGTTAAAAATGACACCCAACTGGGGTACGTTTTAGCTGCTACTGCACGTTGCCTAACAAGTGGATTCACATTCAAAATAAAAGAATATCGATAGCTTACACCAAGCTGATCCAAAAACACATCATGGAAACCATAGAAATACACAATATTCCATTAAAAACAAAAAAAAAACAAAAAACAAACAAAACAAGTGTCTAAACCATGTCTACAAAACAGAAGAAAAGATTCAGGGAACAAACATGTGATTGACGTTGGGCAGGACTAAAACAGAACAAAAGTATAAAGCACTATATGCCTTTTCAAAGCGTGAAACTGAGACTAGAATAGTGGAATTAGATGCCTAGGCAAAAGTGCCAAATGTTGCAGGACATCCACAGTCATCATCAACGGAGGTGTGATGACCTCCATTCGCAAGACACTCTTGTGTGTAAGGCAAAGAAATGGAATTGCGTTTCTGGTTCTGGATGGTGAAGGAGGTGTAGTGCACGGGATTATGAGGTTAGCATTCAAGGTGCTAAAGAAGTTCGACTTTAAGTAGACAGTAGATAGTCCAGACTTAGTGACAGACACGGACAGGAAGTCTTACAAAAGTAAAAGTTTTCTCTTCAACCCTTCCCTGAAACATCAGCTCTATGCAGTGATGAAAGCGACTGGTATCCAAGGTGAGTACCTGGAATATATACTTGGGTTGATGCTCTGGTTTGTATTTCCTGGATCCCTTAATTCCATATGATAATCAAACATAATGAAGCCCTCATAAACAGTCCCAGCTCTCACTGTTGTACCTAAATGGCTGTGGCCCAACTTCTTGCCTGACCCAAATACTACAAATATTTCATTTATTCATTCAAGTGTGTAAAAGTATTTACATTTACAGCATTTGGAGGATGCTCTTATCCAGAGAGACTTACATTTATATATGTATTTGTATAACTTAGAGGTTAAGGGCCACACTCAAGTGCCCAGCAGTGGCAGTGTCGTGGTCCTGGGATTTGAACTCACAACCTGCCAACCATCAGACTGAACTACTGAGCTACCACTTCTCTGTCCCACTACCCAAGAATTTAGTGATTTTAGAGAGATATCATTTTTTGTACAAAAAACTTACTAAAAAGACAGAGTGGGCATAGAGGTGGATGCCGAGCTGAATCCCATTGACAATCTTCTCCCGAGCCCATCGAGATATACCAAAGTTGGCTATAAGAGCCATGACGGGCACAGCAAAAAACCTGCCAGAAAAATAATAGTATTCAGTAGAATAACATTATAATAAATTTCTAATATAAAGACAAAGGTCAGATATTATGTTCTGTTCATGTATGATTTCAACACTGAAGGTACACAATATTCTAACGATTATGAAAAATTTCTTTTCCACTCACCAGAGAGTGTACGCAGCAAAAAAAGGGATGTAGAATGGCTGTTTCTCTGGGTAATGCTTAAGAGACACCAGTACAGCATAGCAAAACCACACATATGCCAGCAGTTGGAGGCTCATCAACCCATATCCAGCAGGACTGTCATACGCATACAGGACTTCACCTGGGTCAAAAAACTACACATACATAATTATAACATAAACTTCACATAAACATAAACTGTCAAAGTCAGTTATCTAAAAGATGTTTTATAGACTAAAAACAAAATGCCTGTTATTTGAAAGGTTGGAGATCAGCATAATGCAATTTCCAAGAAGCTTCCGCTAGATAAAGCAAGTTATTAATTGTCATACACAATAAATAACACTTACATTAGTGTAAGCTGTACCTATCTGCATTATGATGCTGTGCCAAAGTGTCAGTTTGGCTCATTGAAGCTTTTCCCCACTAAAACCTTTCTGCTTTCTGCAGTGTTTCTGTACAGTGGCGGATCAAACAGTTATGGCTCTGGATTGTTGCTCAGAAGGTCGGAACTTGCCAAGCTGCCACTGTTGGGCCGTTGTGCAAAGCTCTCAACCCCCTCTGCTCCAGGGATGCTGTATCGAGGCTGACCCTGTGCTCGGACCCCAACTTTCTAATTTGGGTTATGCAAAAAAAGGATTTCACTGTGCTGTAAAGTATGTGTGACAAATAAAGGTTTCTTCTTCTTCTTCTTCTTCTTCTTCTTCTTCTTCTAATATTCACACTGGCATTATGCTACTGTCACCAAGTCTCAGGAATAAGCATGAGGCTTTAGTACACTATATGACACACGGATATTGACACCTCTCCATCTCACTGATATGTGCTTTTTGAACATCCTATTCCTGATATAGTGTATTCTTCACAGTATTAGCATTAGTAAGGTCAGGCTTTGATGTTTAGTTAAAGAAACCTAGCATGCATTTGGAATTCCAGTTAATCCCAAAGGTGTTCGGTGGGGTTGTGGACAGGGATCCTGATCAATCCAAACTTAACAATCCAAGCATAGCATGGCATCTTCCTCGAGCTCCCTTTGCATGTTGGAACAGGCCTGGGCCTCTTAGTTCCCATGAATGGAATACAAATACAAGTGTTTGCTTCATACTTTGTGGCAACGCTTTGGGGAAGAATCACATATGCATATGATGGCGAGAAACCTTTGGCCATATAGTGCATCTATTCAAAACATCTTTACAGAAATCTGGGACTAGATCTGTAATGAGCATGGCAAAAGTAAAGCGCAGCAAAAACTCCCTGGAGAAGAGCTTTCTCTTCAGAATGCTATTGGATAATAGATTTTAATAAGTACAGTAAGTCACAACTCACAGAGAAAAGGCAAACAGTACTGATTGTCAAAAAATATACAGACTATGAGAATAATATAGGTTAGAAGAACTGCAGATGTAGATGCATATAATTATAGCAGCAGTTCTTGGAAAGTATAAAAGTTTGGGGCACCTGAAAAATGAAATATATATTCAGCTGGAAAACGAATCATTAATGCAGATATCTTAAAGCCGCAGAAGCAAAGAACAAATTGTTGTGTTTCAGTTTCCACTGTATATGAATAGTGTTATTTGTGTTTAACTCATTAAGCTCATAGGAGCTGTTGGTGGGTCCTGACATAATCAGTCTAAGTATATATTGAGTCACATGAAGGATAGTTCATTAATAACAGTAAAAGATTGATAATAATGGAATAATAATCCAAGTAAACTGATAATTCATTTTTTTGCACTAAATTCTAAACTGTGACTTCAAGCATTTATTATTGGACAGTGAGCCACAGACACTTCAGGGACACAGCACCACGATTTGTGAAATTGGTGAAATCTTTACCCTTCTGAGTTTAATTCAGAAAGCTTTGGAGTTCAAACCATACAGTACATGCACATTTAAATTGACAGCATTTGGCACATGCCCTTATCCAGAGCAATGTACAAAAGTGCTTTGAAGCCTCCATCAATGAAAACATCAATACTGGTTCACTAGTTCATAGACCGTCAGCCTAAAAACCCTGTTGGAAGGAATTATAGCTTTAAAAAAAATATATATAAATATAAATAAACAAACAGGGAAAATAAAATCTAGTTTAAGTGTTTCAGGAAGAGGTAGGTCTTTACCCATCATTTGAAGATAGTCATCAGCTGCATCCTCAGATAATTTTCTGCTCACTATGGCTGTCAAACCTGGATATTTGAGCTACACTAGCTTTCTTCACAGAAAGAAGCAGTCTGGATGTTTTTTTCACAACAATTCACACTAGCGAACTCTTGAGACTCTTGAAATTTTTACCTTACAATATTACCTGTGTGCAATATGTCTGTTAGCATAACTACTTACTCATGGTCTCTTTTTCTTCTTTGTATTTATACACTGTGTTGTGTACAGTATATACTGTATACTATATTATGTCTTTATTTTTATTTACTTAATTTATATGCATAAATCTCAAGATGTTATGCTCTTTGTTTGCATACATTTTTCTGGTGTTCACACTCTCCATTGTTTAAACTTAATGGTATATAAAAATATAATTATTACCTCAGCTTCATATATGAAGAGGATGATGTAGGTAATTGTATAGATGGTCATGTAGATTGACAGCTTGATAGAGCCACTGTGACTTATTCTTGCTCTAAATGGCAAACAGAGATTCAGTTACTTTGTGTATTTCAGAGTCTTTACAGAACAGGATGTTACTGCAAGAATGAATATGAGGTTACTTTGTCCAGTGTATCAACACCAGTCTCTTGTAATAAGACAATTTAATTTTAGACAATTTGTGACACTAATAAATGGACGGATGGATAAGATGGATAAATGCCATATTAAACAATTCCACATATCCTGCTTTAGTCACAAAAGAAAGACAAATGATGTCCATGCTAGCCCACACGTGTGTGTAAGTAGAAAATATCTTATACTTTGTTACAGTCAGCTCCAGAATTACTGGCAGCATTGGCAAAGAAAGCCTTTCATTTTATTTAAAATATAAAAATACAGTATTTTATTAACAATCTCTCATACAATTCTTGGTAACCTTGTGATTAGTCCATTCCCCTCACCTCCCTTTGCCAACACAACTGCACCTCAATACAGCTCCACTTCAGATCCTCCAGAGTATTCATTTTGGATTGTTGCCCTCAAGGAAAATTCAACCACACCCAATTTTTAGCTTCTTGACAGTTACGGCCAGATTTTCACTTAAAAAGGTTGCCTCTCTAACCTGTCTCTTCACTGTGCATGTGGAAAAATACACTTGTGGCCTTCAAACTAGATTAACTACTGTACAGCTACAACTATTTTAAACCTCTTAATTATTGCTATAAGGGTAGACATAAGCTAATTTATTACCAAGCTAATTATCCAAAATTATCATCCATAGAAATTACTTTCACCACATTTACCAATAATTATAGAGCTGAATGTAAATGTTTTTTGCAGTAAAAGGAATCATATGAATGGGCTGATTGCACACTTCCCTATTTTCCCTAGAATTAATCCAGTGTTTCTTTTTTCTCAGAAAATGTAGATATCTTTTCTTTTCTTTTCACTCAGTACATAGCTAGCTAATTACTTGTTTTCATATTTGTTCTGTGGCAAGTAATTTAAATAAAATAAAAATATTAATGAAGTTATTTGTAATAATATACTGATCATTACCTAAACATCCGCAAAAATGGGACTAAAATTCTGTACATACAGTATGAAATTTTGAAATGTCAGTATGTTCTCGTTATATCAAATATCTCTTCTAGTAAACTGTAGAAAGTCATAGTTTGCCTTATCCTTGGTGATTTACTCAAAACAAACATATTATCTATCTCTCTCTCTCTCTCTCTCTCTCTCTCTCTCTCTCTCTGTATATATATATATATATATATATATATATATATATATATATATATATATATATATATATATATATATATATATATATACAATTGAACATTAAAGCTGTTCAATATATAAATATATACTTTCCTTTTGACCCTTTGTGGCTACAGACCTTCAAATTAGCTCAACTAGCTGATTCAAGAATAAAGCTGTTCGAATTTTCTGCTGTTTGTTCATTTCAATGGTGCATTTGCAGACTTTCATGTTGCCACAAATGTGAGAGCAGCACTATTTAAAAATGGAAAAAAAATTTATTGTAGCACTAAATTAAATGAAAAGGACTGGATGGCCTTGAGGTTGTGGCTCTGCTGACTCAGACGATGCTAGTATCTAGCACACAATATGATAAACATGAGACTTATTACCTTGTGACCGTGAAGCCTTTCCCTAAGAGAATCAGCATCAGGAGGAAGATCAGGAAACTCACAGAAAAGAGCAATTTTCCTAGAGTGGATAAAGAGAGAAAGAGAGAGAGAGAGGGAGAGAGAGAGAGAGAGAGAGAAGATCAGTTTAGGTTATAAAGTTTGTGCTTTGCTCTTACAGTAGATGCTTGTTTTGTACAGCTCTTCATGTTTCCATAACTAATGGACTCTAATATTTGCTTGTAAAACTTTATAATGAGAAAATACCACAATTTACATTTTTCTAGGGCTAAAGGTGTGTTTTAGTGCAAAATCGGAATCATTGTATATAAAGTAAAGTAAAGCAACAAAAGTTTGTAAGTAAATTTAAATCTTTATTGTAGTCTGATTTAGCAAGTAAGCAATTTTAAAAAAATAAGTAAAGTCAGTAAGTAGTATGTAGGTAAAAAAAAACAATTAGGTATGCAAAGTAGGCAAATACATAAAAGTAAGATAATAAGATAGGTAATTTAGTGAGTAAAAAACAATGATGTAATTTAGTTAAAGAAGTAAGTAAGCATAGTTATTAAGTAAATAACAACAAACAATAAATAAAGTAGTCAGAAATTTAGTAGGTTAGAAAGTAAATTGTAATTATGTGAAGAAAATAAAACTTACTAAATAAATAAGAAAGTTAGAAAACATCTTCAGCTGTATGGACATAAGCTCCTGCCATATGTACAGAACATAACCACATATACATCTAATATACATGAAACACAACCTTTTATAAAAGTTTTACAGTAAAAGGAAGCATTCGGAAGGCTACGGCAGGTTAGAGATCTGGATCTGGATTTCTACTTTTAATGATTAAAATCCATGTCCAGTTTTAATCCAGACAAAATTCTAAATAGATTATTCAAACTCTTAAATGTTCTAGTAATATTGACTCACTCACCAAGTATCTTTAGACACCCATTTCCCACTCCATCTCTGGCATAAAGACCCCAGAAGATACATAAGAAGAGCAAACTGAGAACTGGGGGAGAAAAGACAGAATGGGATTAAATGCTAATTTAGCAATTTAGCACAAAAAGAGAAGACAGTGAGAATTCAGTGATGGAGGAACGATGGCTAAGGCTAAGATTAGGATTATATTTATGTCCATATACAGTATAGCAGCAATCATATGTAGTGAGATGACTAGCACAACAGCATGAGTTACTGCTCTCTTGTCCTCACCCTCTACTCCAGCTGCTGTCATAAACATCTTATATGTGGTATGGAGCAGCTGTCTTCCTTTTAGGTTATCTAAAAGAAATACAGAGCGAGGGAAAGAAACTTAGGCACAGACACATAAAACACACCCACACTTCCTTTCCAAACCTTATAAAATTTTTCTGTTTATCTGGAATTATAGTCTGATCGTGTTTTTTCTTCTTCTTAAAGTTATACGATTACATCTGAGGATTCAGTGTGAGCCTCCAATGAAAGGAATAAAACATGGCAGGATGTGTAATTAGAGGAAAATAATCTACGGTGGAGTAAGTGGATAATTTTCTAATCACAACACATTGAATTATTACTATTCCTCTGATACCACAACATTTTGCCTAATTATATTCCCTTTTTATTATTTATTAAAGAACAAGAAGTTATGCTTTTTAACATTGGTTGCATTTAATGATGTGGAACTGATGTTAAATATTTGTTCCCTTATCATTATCTTTTTTTTTTTCTCTGTTAAAGTTAATAAGGGCAAAAAAAAAACTATGCAAAGTGCAAAGTTATTGTTGCTGAAAATACACCCTGTGGTGAAAACTTAGTAACCCTCAATATGTTAAACAAATATTGTTTACATCCCATAAACTTTAATCAAATGTATTGCAACAAAAACCTTTACCATATCGACAATAATACGTTTTTCTTTGTTAAATATCCTTTTTTTTTTTAAACTCTACGGCCATCCGCAATCCAAGTCCCTATGCATGACCCTATGTTACCATAGGAACGCAAACAGATCAACACGAGCGCATTTACATAAATCTGTGATTTGAATTACAGCGAGCACTTCTGTCAGATCTGCTGTTTGTTCTCACTAATCAGATGCAAACAGAGTGCTGTTGTATAATGAGAGATATTTGTATCCAAAACAATACAAGGTCGCTCCGTTTCATGCAGTCATTAATGTCTCATTAAAATGGACTCACATGCAAAATAGCAGGAGAGAGAAAATACACTGGCAAATATAACCAAGAAGGTGATGTCCGTTTCCAGAATTCCTGACACAGACCAAAGAAAGGGTACAAGAACAAGACTGAGTGAAGGAAATCATTTCACCCAGTATGTACTCTGCTTAATCCAAATCAAGTATTATACATGAAACATATACATAATACTTTAGCTCTGATTTAATTTCATAAATTCTTCAATTTAATAACATCAGAGCAAAATATAAAAGCTAACTTGAACTATTCCAGATACGTCTCAGGATAAATCTTGTTTCATTTCATAACACTGTCTATAAATCTTCTCTAACATGCAAACCCCCTTCTGTAGGTCTCACCAAACTCGTCTGCAGAAAAATGTTGTTTCCAGAAAGACTGCCCATTAGTTAGCTTCATCTCATACTCCAGCTGTAACCCTCCACCCTGTGAGTGTGTGAGAAACAGGAAATACATAGGGACAAATATTCACAACACAAAGTGCTCATGTATATAGGACTTCAAAGCATCAGAGCTTGAGTTCTTTGGTGTATTAGAGGCAAGCTTGAAGAAAGTAGACCTGCTTTGATTTAATTTAGTAGGAAGTCCTCCTTTTGCTTTATCAAAAGGGTAAAGAGCAGGAAGCATATGCTGTCAAGTTCAGTGTGGCTAGCGATGGCGTGAGGCTGAGGGACCGGATAAAAGACAGCCAGGAATCAAAGGCTAGAACAGAAACCTTTCGAGTTGGGAATAACTGAAAAAATCTGTTTCTCTTCTTTTATGTTTTGCCTTTGTAAACTTACATGACGCATTAGCACAATGGCGCAAAGATTTCATCTGATTTCAATCAGGTCTACGTGTGTAAACCATATAGGAATTGCATCCCTTTATCGGATGCCAAACAACAGATATTAAAACACATCCCTGTCCAATCTTGGGGCTCCTGAGTGGAAAAGAGTTTCTAGCAGTGCAAGAGCATTCTCTGATGGCATACACTATGAATCACAGCAACACTAGCCAAACATGGGGTCTGTTAGCTCCTGTATGTTGAAGGGAGGGGATAGCATTTTCCTGCAAATGTGTTCCGCTACCCTGTAAAGCAATATGGAGTTTGCTCTTAAAATAAATGCAAGACAATCCTAACAGAAGGTGTCCTACATTGGGAAAGTGACCATGGAAGAAGGTGTAATGGAAGAAGGTGGCCTGGTCTGATGAATCATGTTTTCCTTTTATCATATGGATGGCTGGCTGCATGTGTGGGTCAATTACCTGGGGAAAAGATGGGACCAGGGGAGTACACATGGAGCCTGGAGTCTGTCACAGGGGACTACACATGAATTTTGGAGTCTGTCTTTGCAGACTACACATGGAGCCTGGTGTCTGTCTCAGGGGACTACACATGGAGCCTTGAGTCTGTCTCAGGGGACTACACATGGAGCCTTGAGTCTGTCTCAGGGGACTACACATGGAGCCTTGAGTCTGTCTCAGGGGACTACACATGGAGCCTTGAGTCTGTCTCAGGGGACTACACATGGAGCCTTGAGTCTGTCTCAGGGGACTACACATGGAGCCTTGAGTCTGTCTCAGGGGACTACACATGGAGCCTTGAGTCTGTCTCAGGGGACTACACATGGAGCCTTGAGTCTGTCTCAGGGGACTACACATGGAGCCTTGAGTCTGTCTCAGGGGACTACACATGGAGCCTGGAGTCTGTCTCAGGGGACTACACATGGAGCCTGGAGTCTGTCTCAGGGGACTACACATGGAGCCTGGTGTCTGTCCCAGGGGACTACACATGGAGCCTGGAGTCTGTCTCAGGGGACTAGATATGTAGCCTGGAGTCTGCCTCAGGGGACTACACATGGATTTTGGAGTCTTTCTCAGTGGACTACACATGGAGCCTTTAGTCTGTCTCAGCTCACTACACATGTCTTTGTACTGGGGATGAAACTAGAGTACCTGGAGGAAAACTCTGAAGCACAGGGAGTAAATACAAACTTTTTTGTACACACCACTAAGCTACCCTTCTCCATCAAATATTTATATACTTATCTATAATTATCTATATACCTATATATATATCTATAGCCAGTATATTTCACATGGTTCATTTGAGGAAACAGTATTTTTAGTATGTTAGAAAAGCTAAATTAACACTCACCCCACACTTGCTGAGTACAATATACCACCACCTCTCTCTGACTGAACGAAAGCTACGCCCTCCGACACAGCTGAGAATTTCTTCACCATCCTCTTCTTCAACCTGAAATGCAAATAATTACAGACAACCTCACACCTTTCAAAAAAAAAAAAAAAACAGTGTAAATATCTTATAATAATAATAGCGCTGAGTCTTTCCGTGTAATGTCTAAAAAGGTTAGAGATATTTACAGTGGGATTTTGGTCTACTCTTTCATTCAGAACAGTTTAAGGTTCTTTATATTCTCAGGTTTGTGCATGTGGACGTCCTTCTTTAACTCAGGTCACAGTTGTCAGTTTGGGTCAAACACAGAGACTGGCATGGTCAGAGCAAAACATTGAATTTGTGCTTGAAATTTCTGTGTTGTTCTGGAGGTTTGGATCATAATTATATAGAAAGCTCTATCTATGGTCAAGACTGAACCTTCTGCAGATGCAACCAAACTTTGGATTGAAATATTTGTGTATTTATATTATTTGCCCAGGTTAACCCCCATCTGTCTCTTTTCTTTTGGTGTTTCTTGTATTTCCTCATAGATAAAAAGATGAAAAAGTGTCAGGAACTTTTGGGACTATTCTCTGCCACACCACCAGAGTGGGTGCTCATTCAAGGTCATGTGTTTTCCCACCTACGTCTTCTTATCCCTCATCCGTTCCTCTATTTATACCTGCCCTGTTGTATCAGTCTTTGTTCGCCATTGTTGTATGTCACGCTTCGCTTTGTGTGCCATTGTGTCATTGTGTAGTGTTTATGTGGTAGTGGTTAAGGTGGGCTACCAATTGGAAGGTTGTGAGTTCGATTCCTATGTCCACCAAGCTGCCACTGCTAGGCCCCTGAGCAAGGCCCTTAACCATCAATTGCTCAGTTGTATAAAAATGTAGTTGCTCTGGATAAGGGTGTCTGCTAAATGCTGTAAATCTATGGTTATGTTGCACATGAATAAAAATGATGGAGAACGTCCTGCGTTTGCATCTGACGTGACAAAAAATTTTTCAGGAAGTATTTTGTAAAAATTAAAACGTAATGTTACTTACAATTTACTGTTCAGCAGTAATTTTTCTAAATTATTTTGTATAACGTTCTTACACTACTAATATTTTTTGCTTATTTTTAAGAAGGGTGCTAATACTTTGGAGGCTATTGGAAGTGAATCTCTGGTTTCTTACCACACATCCAGACCAGGTGTAGTGAGTGGTAAGGTTAATGACTTGATTATTTTCAGGCCTTAGGACTGCCTCTTTCTGATAGCAGTTCTGCAAAACATCAACATACATCATTTGTATTTATAGCTCTTGTCTTGTCAATAAACAGATATGACAAAATCCATAAAACATTTTCACTTGTGTGAAATTTGACACACTTGGAGCACTTGAAGACTAGCATCTAGATTTTAATTTAGGAAGCAATACAGCACTATATTTTGCTTAAGTCTCATTTAAAATGAATCCCGCCATGCATACAGCATACAACAAACCTACACGCGTACACTGTCGCTGTTCAACTCACCTTGTCTGGCCTTTTGTATACAGCTGGCCACTGTGAGCTTTCATCGAAGTAGAGCAATATGTTCTGACAGCAGCGTGACTGAGGAGAAAACAGCATTGGGGAAAGAGACATGTAGACATTCTGAGAGCCAAACATGATATACTGCCTAAATATGCCAAGTAGATTACAAAAAGAAAGGTCAGTGAGAAACTGAGTGAAAGAAATAAAGGAAATAATGCACTGTTGCACTGATTAGCATTTCTACTTATGCTATCCCTTTAATTTAGTCAGTTTTTTTATAGGCTGACTGGCAAAACAGCACAACTTAGTATAAGAACCTGGATAATCAGCAAGGCTATAGACTATGTAGTGATACTGCATCTTGGATATTACATCACTGCAGCATCAGTGCCACGTTAAGATATTGTTAATATGGTGGGAAAAAGTTTAAAGAAGTAAAGATTATGTACAGTTTGGGAAACTGTACATGGGATTTGAGACAAAAGACTAAATATTTCTCTTCTATATTGCCAGAAATATCACCTTGGGGTAACGGAACTTGAAGTCCAGTCTGCCAAAATCAGTGAGGAAACAAAACCTTGTCAGAAACACCCAGTCCTGTAAGAAAGAGAGAGGAATTACACTGAGAGAGGCAAAATGAACAAATGATAAATATTTCCTTACCCACTGTAAAATAAAGAAGGATTGAAGGAACTAAGGAAGGAATGAAAAGGTTAGAAAAGAAAGAAAGAAAGAAAGAAAGAAAGAAAGAAAGAAAGAAAAGTGTTACATAAAAAAGAAAGAATGGAAAATAAATAAAGAAAGAAAAAATAAAGGAAAGTGTTACATAAAAAAAAGAAAAAAAAGAAAGAAAGAAAGAAAGAAAGTGTTACATAAAAAAGAAAGAAAGAAAGAAAGAAAGAAAGAAAGAAAGAAAGAAAGAAAGAAAGAAAGAAAGAAAGAAAGAAAAGTGTTACATAAAAAAGAAAGAACGGAAAATAAAGAAAGAAAGAAAAAAAGAAAGGAAAGTGTTACATAAAAAGAAAGAAAGAAAAAGAAAGAAAATAAGAAAGAAACAAAGAAAGAAAGTGTTACATAAAAAAGAAAGAAAGAAAGAAAGAAAGAAAGAAAGAAAGAAAGAAAGAAAGAAAGAAAGAAAGAAAGAAAGAAAGAGAAAGGAAAGAAGTTAAAACAGAAAAGTAAAAGGAAATGAGAGGAAGGGTGGGTGGGTTTGAGGAAGGAAGTAAGGAAGGAAAGAAAAAAGCAAATAAGAAAGGAAGGAAAGAAGGGGAATTGTGCATGTAAAACACACATCTTTATTCAGGAACATTTGATTAAAGTAATGAATAATGAATAACTGAGTTTTCGATGTAAAGCTGTGAATATTGTGTACTTAATGTAATTATCTACTGACTCCACTGTTAAAGAACCCACCATACTTCTTTAATTAAAAGTTGAGCAGTTTCTGAGGCTTAAATGTTCAATATTCTAAAGCTGTGTTGTATAAACCGACAGACTTACACTGATCTCTACAAAGTAAAGCCCAGAGTTTTCCCTAACTCTCTCTTAACAGATCAGTATTTTCTTTTCTCTTCTACAGAAGCAGGCACGTTAGAAAAAGTCATACTCTATCAAAAGAGTTCAAACTCATGCAAACTGTGTTTATTCTGACAAATGAGACTGATTTATAGGGCATTTATTACAAAATAAAATATGATTATGACTTCACAAGCGTTCCTGAGCTCAGAGGCTGAGCTTTACTGAGCATAATATTAATACCTTTACAGTATTGTTTGATGAAGTGCAGACAAGCATACAGAGAGAGAGAGAGAGAGAGAGAGAGAGAGAGGGAGAGGGAGAGAGAGAGAGAGAGAGAGAGAGAGAGAGAGGGAGGGAGAGAGAGAGAGAGGGAGAGAGAGAGAGAGAGAGAGAGAGAGAGAGAGAGAGAGAGAGAGAGAGAGAGAGAGAGAGAGAGAGAGAGAGAGAGAGAGAGAGAGAGAGAGGGAGGGAGAGAGAGAGAGAGAGAGAGAGAGAGAGAGTGAGAGAGAGAGAGAGAGTGAGAGAGAGAGAGTGAGAGAGAGAGAGAGAGAGAGAGAGAGAGAGAGAGGGTTTGAGAGAAAGATATCGTCGTTGTTGGCACTTATCATGTTATGTGGTCCAAGTCACACGTCCCTCACACTTGCCTATGTTTTGGATTTGCAAGATAAATGTACGATTGCTAATATTTATGTAGTCGGACATCAGACAGGACCAGTCATACTAAGAGGAGAACAGATTCAGTAGAAGGCATTGACAATGACTGATGATCCCTATGATCTGTTTAACACATGTTACTGTCTCACAAAAGCACAAAATCACAGTTTTGCTCTGAACATCTCAGTCTCCAGATCTGAACCTTACTAGAAACCCATGGTGTGATTTGTCTACATGCGCAACCCAGAGAAGTGTAAAATGTTCAGGACCAAATTCACTCTAGAAGCATCTTGTACTCTATGACGTTGAATAAAGAGACAGAATACATACACACTGATCTACAGCGCACTCATTCCTAACAGACAGTTGCTTAGGCTCTAATTATTTTGCCTCTGCAAACATCAATAAAAAGACAAAGAGGAAATAAAAAACTGCCCATGTGCTGTAGTTAATAACCAAATAAAAAAGCTAAATATTACAAACGTATAACACTTTAGGCATTATGTGATTTAAGCTAATGGATTTAGGTCTATAGACAACAAATGTTTTGAATAATACATTATTGGGAACCTTTCCTAATTATATGTAGTGCATTTGGTATCAAGAAGACACACAACACTACACTGGTGTCCTGCTGAGGTATTTTTTTTTTTATTTAAAATTATTTTGTTTTTAATTTTTACTAATTTTGCATAATTGTTCTCCCTACCAGGCCAGCAGGAGGATCCGGCGCTTTTACCCCCATGGCCCGCGTTCGAATCCTGAGCGGGAAACCAACCCATTAATCACACTGAGGGGTTAACTCTTAGAGCCAATCCCAAGTCCAGATAAAATGGGAGGGTTGTGTCAGGAAGGGAATCCGGCATGTGCCAAAATCAAATCCTGGGATCAGATGCACCACCGTGGTGACCCCAAACAGGGAACAGCTGAAGGACAACAACAACTAATTTTGTGCAACTGGAGTGTAAAAAAATCCACTACAGATTCTCGCAGCATTTTACATGATGATGTGTACATATGCAAAATTTCAGATTGCAAAAATTTTCTGTATTTTTTTTTTTCCAGCAGTTATAAAGTTCCTCAAAGTTTTGTTTTAGGTAACGTTTGAATTAATCCTCACATCAAAATACATTCCATAATACATTATGGAATACCATGGGATCCCATGGTCCTTAAACCAGGTACTGGTAGCTTTGGCACTGTGTGCAGGTGCCAAGTCCTGTTGGAAAATGAAATCTGCATCTCTATAAAGTTGGTCAGCAGCAGGAAGCATGAAGTACTCTAAAACTTCCTGGTATACAGCTGCGTTGACCTTGGACCTCAGAAAACAAGAAAACACAGTGGACCAACACCAGCAGATGACATGGCACCCCAAACCATCACTGACTGTGGAAACTTTACACTGGACCTCAAGCAACGTGGATTGTGCGCCTCTCCTCTCTTCCTCCAGACTCTGGGACCCTGACCGCTTCTGATGCTGTCTGTGCACTTCATGCTTCCTTGGCACCTGCACAGTGCTAAAGCTACCAGTACCTGGTTTAAGGACCATGGGATCCCTGTTCTTAATTGGCCAGCACACTCACCTGACCTTAACCCCATAGAAAATCTATGGGGTATTGTGAAGAGGAAGATGCGATATGCTAGACCCAACAATGCAGAAGAGCTGAAGGCCACTATCAGAGCAACCTGGGCTCTCATGATACCTGAGCAGTGCCACAGACTGATCGCTCCATGCCACGCCGCATTGCTGCAGTAATTCAGGCAAAAGGAGCCCCAAACTAAGTATTGAGTGCTGTACAAACTCATAATTTTCATGTTCATACTTTTCAGTTGGCCAAGATTTCTAAAAATCCTTTCTTTTTATTGGTCTTAAGTAATATTCTAATGTTCTGAGATACTGAATTTGGGATTTTCCTTAGTTGTCAGTTATAATCATCAAAATTAAAAGAAATAAACATTTGAAATAAATCAGTTTGTGTGTAATGAATGAATATAATATACAAGTTTCACTTTTTGAATGGAATTAGTGAAATAAATCAACTTTTTTGATGATATTCTAATTATATGACCAGCATCTGTAAACATATATTTTTCACATATATTTTATATAGTTTATACTTTTTTATTTATCTACCTCCTTTTGTTTTTATTTTTATCCTTAATTCCATTCCTTTTTATGCTTGAATATCGGACAGATGTAAAAAGCATTTCACTGCATGTCGTACTCTGTATGTATGTGCATGTTTCATTCATTCATCTTCTACCGCTTATCCGAACTTCTCGGGTCACGGGGAGCCTGTGCCTATCTCAGGCGTCATCGGGCATCAAGGCAGGATACACCCTGGACGGAGTGCCAACCCATCAAAGGGCACACACACACTCATTCACTCACTCACACAATCACACACTAGGGACAATTTTCCAGAGATGCCAATCAACCTACCATGCATGTCTTTGGACCGGGGGAGGAAACCGGAGTACCCGGAGGAAACCCCCGAGGCACGGGGAGAACATGCAAACTCCACACACGCAAGGTGGAGGCGGGAATCGAACCCCGACCCTGGAGGTGTGAGGCGAACGTGCTAACCACTAAGCCACCGTGCCCCCTGTATGTGCATGTGACAAATAAAATTTTATTTGATTTGAAATACATTCGCAGTGTGGCTGAGTGCAGAAAGAGGCCACTCCCATTAGGGAATACTGTTACGATGAAGCAGTGTAATAAGTTGCTCTGTAATAATATTTAGGTAGATGATACGTGTCAAAGAAAAACCCATGTGAATACCAGGACCCAAGATTTCCCAGCAGAACATTGGCTAAAGCTTTACACTGCCTTCACCAGCGTACAATGCCAGCTTCCTGCAGTGCATCCTGATGCTGTCTCTTCCTCAGGTAAGTGACACACACACACACACACACTTTTTGATTTTTTTATATCAGTGTTTATTTATTGCTGTGAGTTACACAATACAGTTTTAGAATTTATTAAAGGCAATGCATTTACTATAGCATTAACTCAACACAAATTACCTGTAAGCATCCCTTTTTAAATGTTTGCAAATTCACTCTTTTTAATTGTTTGCCATGTTTTAAATGACCTTTTATTTAAAATGTCTTGCTAAAGATAAGATCGTATTAAAAATGATTTAGTTCATAGTTCTACTTTGCTTCATCTAGATGATCTATTTCAGAAAAGCTTTATAAAAAAAATTCATAATTTATTTGGGACTGATATTTGAAGCAATCTGGATCAGTCATTAAAAGAATTCTGTAGATTAATGCATTTTAATGAAGCTGGAACACTGATTAAACACACACAATTGTCAACAACAACAAAAAAACATGGAGCAAGGGATTTACTTGTACGTTAATGGTTTCAGAGTATTATTTTACAAAGAGAACACACTTTTGTTTGTTTGCTTTTTATTTTTTTAAAGATATAATTTATTGACATACTTTAATTAAGACCCGGACTCTACCGAGCAAGGTGTGAGGCTTCTTCATGAATATTAGATGAGGCTGCTGGACATGGTGCGTAGTCCTCAATTATTTGTTCTTTTCAGCTCACCACAGGTCCAAAATGCAGCTACAGATGCACTCATTTTGAATGACTTCATATGCAAAGTTGAGACTTTTACATTGCTATGTAATGCAAAACACTATGCAGAGACTTTGTCACTTGAGCTAACAACTATTTATACCCTGTTAGGGCATGAGTTTCAAAAGAAGCTCATTATTCTAAAAAGGAGTTCGGATGAATTTAGATCTGGCGACTGGGGAACTCTGAAGTGCACTCAACAGAGCTAGTAATAAATGACTGAAATGGTGCATTGTCATGTGGGAAATACAGCATGCATGTGTTCAGCAACAGTAAACTGAAAGACTGTGGTATTCAAATAATGTTTGTTTAAGGGGCCCAGTGTCAAAAAAACATTCCATAGACCACCACCACCATCTCCACCACCACCTCCACCATCACATCCACCACCACCACCAACTCCACCATCACATCCACCACCACCAACTCCACCATCACCTCCACCACCACCACCAACTCCACCATCACATCCACCACCACCAACTCCACCATCACCTCCACCAAGTCCACCATCACCTCCACCACCACTAACACCTCCACCACCACCAACTCCACCATCACCTCCACCACCACCAAGTCCACTATCACCTCCACCACCACTAACACCTCCACCACCATCACCTCCACCAACACCACCACCACTAACACCTCCACCTCCACCTCCATCACCTCCACCACCAACTCCACCATCACCACCATCAACTCCACCATCACTAACTCCACCATCACCACCACAAACTTTACAATCACCTCCTCCATCACCACCTCCACCAACAAACCCACCATCACCAACTCCACCATCACCACCACCAACTCCACTATCACCTCTACCACCAACAACTCCACCATCACCACCACAAACTCCACCACCACCAACTCCACCATCACCTCCACCACCACCAAGTCCACCATCACCTCCACCACCACCAACTCCACCATCACCTCCACCAACACCACCACCACTAACACCTCCACCATCACCTCCACCACCATCACCTCCACCACCAACTCCACCATCACCACCATCAACTCCACCATCACTAACTCCACCATCACCACCACAAACTCTACAATCACCTCCTCCATCACCACCTCCACCAACAAACCCACCATCACCACCACCAACTCCACAATCACCTCTACCACCAACAACTCCACCATCACCACCACAAACTCCACCACCACCAACTCCACCATCACCTCCACCAACACCACCATCAACTCCACCACCACCATCAACTCCACCAACACCTCCTCCACCATCACCTCCACCAACACCAACTCCACCATCACTGACTGATGTTGCAGAACAAATCAACATTTATCAGACATTAATTTTTGCAAACTCCACTTAAACTGTCCAGCCTGGGTGAAGTCTTTATCAGCTGTACCATCAAATTCTTTTGCGTAGCTTACAGGAGGGGAACCTTATGTACACATCTTCTGCTGTAGCACCATCCACCTTAAGGTGGTCCCTTCAACGTGGTCCCTCTTGATCAAACCACTTTTCTGCTCACCATGATTGTAAAAAGTGGTTCCTGAGTTAGTTTTCCTGTCAGCTCCAACCAATCTGCCAATTCCACTCTTGTGTGAATATCCCAAACCAGCAGATTCTGACTGGCACCCACTACCAACAATAATTCCACAGTCAAAATCTTTCAAATCGCATATTTCATGTAAACCTGAACCAAAGTTCTTGCACTGTATCTACATGTTGTTATGCATTGTCCTGCTGCCACGTGATTGGCTGATTGGATAACTGTATGAATGAGCTCTACAAGTGTTCCTAATAAAGTGCATGCATCTTCAGAAAATGCATATAAACCTATCTAACAAGTCAAGAACACGAGTCTCATGAGGAAGATAAGATTTTATGATAAACAGAACACCTACCATGCGTTCATTGTTATTTGATCAAATCTCATCTATGCATAAAGCCTAAGATCATGTTTTTTTTTTTTTTTATCACGGCTACTTTTGTTTTAAATGCTCTGGCTGGCAACAGAGAGTTTACATCACGTGACCTGCCTTGGAGACGAATCTAAGGCCTTTTCGCGTTCCAGTAGATAACGGGGTTTATTCTAACATCCCTAACGTGTTTCATTGCGTAATTCCAAGCACATGCATGCGAGGTTGGATTATAGAACCAGCTACAGCACATCATTTTACACGCTGTAACATACATATATATTTAAATACCCAAATGGACGACTAGCGTTACGCACACCTGTAACATGGTGTACACTAACATTAAGGCAAGTTGTAACGGCCTAAGAGTCTTTGAATGTGCACGCAATGTGTATGATGCTCTTGACAAAGCCACATTTATCCATCATGCACGCAGACGTGGTTAAACGTACGTAGGCGCGTGCGCAAAAAAAACACGCCAATTATATCTACACTGCAACAGTGGAAGCAGCTGATGGCAAAGGTCTGGATGCGCGCGCGCACACGCGCACACACACACACACACACACACACACACACACACAAAGACATCACCATTCAAATTCTCACCTCTTTGGTGTTCACGACACCCTTGACGTACTTCCCCCAAACAGATACATTGCACAAGATACTCCACAAAATGGCAAGTCCTAGAACTCTATCCATTTTTTTTGCTCTTCACAGGAGTGCGCAGTTTACAGACGAGACGAAGAGCTGCAGTTCACAGAGCCACAATAGCCACAATGCACGCTCCCGACACCACTGTGCTCGTACACGCGTACCGGAGACGAGGACGCGCTTTTTGGACAGCTCGCGCCACTGTAAAACGAACAGATTTTATTTTATGTTACTTCTGCATGGTTTGATTCGTTCTACAAAACGTTCCAAAAATACATCAATGATCCCTGATAAAACCACACATGCATCAGTGCAAATACATTATACAAAACACTTAACTTCTCACATTTATAAATAAAACAGTGAGTTTTTATTTCCACCAATGGATCCCTGTTTTATTTATTGTTATAACAGGTAACAAATAACTGTAATATATAAATTTAAGGTTTTAGCTGACATTATTCATACTTACATGTATGTATGTACAATACTTACAAATCACAGAGCCTTATGCTTCACAGACTCCCCAATGATTTGTTTTGTGAATTGTGGCTCTATAGAATTTATAGTATCTATAACATACAATTGGAACAGGACTGCATGTTTTTAATTCACACCTCCAGGGATGAAGTTTCAAATCCTGCCTCGTGTATGTGGACCATGATCTCCCTGTGACTCGTGGGCTTCCTCTGGGTATTCCAGTTTACTCCACCAGCCCAAGGATATGTGTTGTAGACTGATCGGCATATCTAAAAGATTTGTAGTGTGTGAACGGGTGTGCTAGTGTTTGTCCGATTGTGCCTTGCTATAGCTTGGCATCCTGTTCCAGGTTCCCCCTGACCCTGCAGGATAAGTGGAGTACAGAATGGACGAATGGACGAATGGATGGATGGATGGAACAGGACTGAATAAAATGCAAATACACTGGTATTTGCACAACTTTGTGTAACAGACTACAGAAAGATATTAGATGCAGAAATCCAGAATACCCACTTTATCCAGGTCAGGGTGGATGCTGGATCCAGAACCTAGTTGAGAAAGACTGGGCCTGAGTTGGGAACACACCCTGAATGGGGCAACAGTGCAAAATTAAACCCACACATTCACAGCTTGGAGCAATCTTTAGCATTGCCAATCCAACCAAGCTTAATGCTTTGTGTGAGGTGTTAGGAAGTCAGAGAATCAAGCTGAATGCCACATGGACACAAGGAGAACATGTGTGAAACAAACTCAGAGTACTCAAAGGAGCAGCAGTGCTACTCACTACACCATCAGCACCACCAGTGCAACCAATAGTCTGTAGCCTCCATACAAATAACTGAAGTGTAGCAGTAAAAAAAAAAATTGGCTCATTGCTATTTGCAGGAGTGCAGTGATGGTCATACAGTGATGGTTTTGGGGGTCTGCTTCAAGGAAGTAGCTGCTGGGAAACATAGTGGTAGTAGCATTGATGATCTGGTACCTTCTGTCAGGTGGCTGAAAGGTGAAGGTTACAAGAGAGACTTCTTCATCCACATGCCTAGAAGACACAGCTAACGTGTTTATGAGGAACCTCATAATTATTTAAGCTGGTCACACAGTCTGCTCTGGAAATTGTAAATGAAACTTTGCTCATTTCCTGAGCTTTATGATAAAAGATGTTATGAAGATATTGGACCTAATTGACCGGAATAATGCGCCATATAAAGCTGGAATTTTATCCTAGCATTTCTAATTCAGTCATTTGTTTCCTGATACGTATTTCTCCATGTCATTGCTTTGTGTTTATTTAATCTACTGAGCTTAATTTTTGCTTTCATCCCAGCGTTCAACATACTGTTTTAATGTCAGAGGGAACAAAATATAAATAAAATAAAACTACATTTTTTTCCCCACAGATATTGATGTCTAGGTCCTGGCCTTTATCGAGTAAGTTCTTTAGATGTTGAAGCACAAACAGTGGTTGGTTATTAAACAGTGGTTGGTTAGTGCTACATTTCATTGAAATAAACGTATGCAACGTTCAATTTCAAGTGCATTAATCAATAATCACAAAAGGCACCGACATTACGTTTTATTGTTTATTACATAATCCACATATACAACATGTACAACAATCATGTATGCATCAGGACACAAAACCACAGATAGGTTCAGCCTACATTTATTACAGTAACAGTAAACTCTGGAAAATAAACAGTTAAAAAAAAAAAACAGACAAAGAAAATGCATATGAAGAAGAAAGCAGCAGAACTGATGGGAAAGTGGCAGAATATTTCAACTGCACCTTGACCTTTGGATTACATTTTGATTAAGATTTACATTTAGATTACATTTACATTTAGACTACAAACAGTAGTCAATTCTTTTGGTATTTTTTCCAAATGCAAATCTTATATTTGTTATTTTTTTTACAATCATATTCTCCTCATAGATATATGAAATGCATAAAATGCAAAAATTTCCAAAAGCAAGAAAGGTTTCTAAGTTTCAGGGGCTAAAAGATTTTTCTAGCATGTAAATATCTATTAATTAACAAGTCAATACATGATGCTTAAATAAAATAAAACCTCCTTAAATAAAACCCATCATTTCTATGATATTATTCGGCATTACTTCTAAAGGAAGTACACACACACACACACACATATATATATATATATATATATATATATATATATATATATATATATATATATATCACACACACACACACACACACATACATACATTTTATATATATATATATGCTCTTTTTAACATTTAAGTGTTTTATTTTTTTTTTACTAATTGTTCTATGCTAATGCACTCACCAATTTGGTTCGAAGAATTCTGCATAAAATCTGCAATCCCCAAACCGAACCATTATAAACTAATGTGTGAGAAAATACATTCAATTTTCATTGGTGTTTTTGCACTTGTGGTGTTTTGATCAGAGAGAGAGAGAGAGAAAAAAGTATCTTTGTGCATGGGTTTATATACAGCATGTTCCAGCTTGTAGTATAGTGTATAGTGAATCCATAAAGTGCTGGTTTTCCTATGAATGGAAGAAACACACAGTAACACGGACACGGATGCACAAATACAGACTTACTGACTACACAATCCCAAAAGCCACAGTATATTCAAGCAGAACAGAATATTTTGAGGATACTTTAACAAGCAGCCACACAAGCCGGGAAGATCGACACATTCAACAGGAACTATAATTAATACTCTGAAAATAAGCATCTATTATATAGTGCTGAGCTTCACAGATATCATGGTCCAACATGGTGCAACATGGTAATACATCATCACAGTAGCAAACAGAAGCAAACTGATGGAGGAATCGCAACTGAATACAGTATTAATGTCACTTTGCAATACTTTTGCAGATGAAGTAGTCTAATAGATGGTTTTGATGTTTTGTCTCATAGAAATAAGCATAATAGTAGAAGGAGAAGAATCAGAAAGACTTTTAGAGCTACCTTTTAGGTCAGGAGAGGACTAATCAGTAGCTTGTGTGTCTGGGGCAAGCAGGTTATTGGTTTTTATTCATACTATTTGTAGGTAAATAAGAAATTTACTAAGATTTGCATTTAGCTATGATTAATGTATAAGGGGGTATTTTGGCTGACTTGCTCCTATGGATAAGACACCGCTGAATCGTTAGAAAGGGGTTTGCAGTCTCTTTTTTCCCCTTTTCACTCAACTCTAATGAATTTTACAAAGCACTGATTTAAAGGTAAAACCGGCAGAGTGACACACTACTAACAGGCACGATTCCCTACACACCTGCTGCACTGTACACATCAGCCACAGATGCATTCTGGTTATCAACAGAATTATCATCATTATTAGTTGAAAATACGAACTTGTACAGAATAGAGATAAACTTTACCAGTCGGCAACATGCAGGCATTTAGAAACGGATTTAGTGACAAATCCAAGCAAACATACAAATGCTGCAGTTCAAAACTGTTGCACAGCGTTGCAAAAAATAGATATATGCATGAATGCAGAGTAATATGTGAATAGTCTCTGTTTCTAGTTTGGCATACTTTGGGGTGAACTTATTTGACCTGCACAGTGGGCTAACGAATAATTGTCCATCCCTAAAAATTGTAGAATTTGCTATAATTTGTTATATATTAACTGGGAGGAAAGAAATCTAGGTCTGGTTGAGTCAAACGACGTTTTCTCAAATGAAAATCTGCCGAGGGAGCAAAGCCTGACTCCTGCTAAATGTGTTGCCCAATTGGTTCAAGGTTATTGAAGGATGTTCCCTAAAATACCTCCTGGGGTATAGAAATGGGTCAGTGTGCAGAACGTTTCAGAAGCAAGCAAAAAGGTAGTGATAGCAGTAACTAAGACAAGCAAAAAGATTAAAGATTAAAAAAAAGTGCAAAAACATTTCCTCATGTATTTTAATAGAATTCCACTAGCAATGGCTAGGCTAAAGTGTGCAAGTGGATGATGTTGTGTATATTATAATTCTAAATAGGTCCAAGCTTCCCGTATATGAAGCCCAGCAGTCCTTTAATGCTGATGAATTCATATTTAATTAAACAAGACATTATGCACGATTAATCAACCTCAGAAGTAACAATAAACTTTCCCCAATTAACACTTACAAAAAATACTTAAAATACTTAATATACCATGTAATAAATCTAAAGTACTTAACACGTAATAAACAATATACTTGTATTCATTTAGCAGGCACTTTTACACAAACTGACTCACAACTGAGACACTATGCAAGCCTGGAGCTGAGATGTTCAGGATTAAGGCCCCAAAAGTGATTATCTGAAAGCTTGGGTATCGAATGTTGTGCCTTCTGATCACTTGCACAGAACCTTAAGCCTGGAGCTATCTATACACAAATTCACACTGAAAAGACATGTAGTCAAAATTTCACTTTTTCCACTTTCGACAGTCAGCAGAACTACCACTTTCACACAACATAATGCATACATACATACACATATATACATACATATATATATATATATATATATATACACACACACACACATACATACACACATATACAGTCGTATGCAAAAGTTTATGGAACCCCTGACAATTTCCAGGGGAAATTTATGCACCTGTCTAATTTCATTTTGATGCATATTGCACATTTTCTGTTAATCCAATAAACCTCCTTTCACTACTGAAATATTACTGTGTCCTTCAGTTAATAGATCAAAATGAAATTGTTGATCCAAACACCCAAATATTTATAAATGAAAATCATGGAAATTGTCAGGGGTTCCTAAACTTTTGCATACGACTGTATATACAGTACTACAAATAGGAACTTGGTATGATTTGACTCCCTAAAGCTTGCCTATGGCATAAACAAATAATGTGCGTTTCAGAAATTCTGATATAACGTTTCAAGGATACAGCTTCACGCCTAGACACGACAGGAAGCATTTGTTTCCATGCTGGTATTTGTATGATTCATAATCAGAATCTCAACAAAAGCAATACAGTGCAGAGGCAAAGTGGCAATGTTTTGTTAAAGTTGTGTGCTAGAAAAGTGCAAGTGCACATGCACAGTCGTTTCTAACCCAAAAACAGTAGCGTCCCCTCTCATGGCTATTTATTGACTCAAATACTGACGTACATATGACACACCTTCTGTGAGACGTTAATGCGGCATCTTACTAATTCCTGTTCATCTGGTTCATTGCACAGTGGTTCCAGTGAGTCCTTGTAAATTCCTTTTATTTAAAAACCTTCCTTTTTTAATGAAACAATTTGTCCTTCAAATCTCACCTCAAAGCTTCATCTTTGTTGGACACTACACCGCTCCCTACCTGTCAAACTACACCTTCTCTTCCATCCTCACTAGTGGTCATTTGAAATAATTTTTTAGAAGCACCTGAAGCACAGTGGTCTGTCCTTTCCAGTTTGCGGTGTTTATTTATCTCTGGAGGTTGGTCTTTCATAATGAAGACATCTTTGATCCTCTCCATACAGACAATAGAGGCCTCATAGGTTTCCTTAGAGAGCTGTGACAGGCTGAGGAAGCCATGTGGGAGGTCGTCCACTACACACAAAGTCACAGGCTGCTGAATGTTCCGTAGCCGTCTGGCAAACATTACAGAGTCGTCTAACATGGGGTCCAGAGCACAGGCCTAGATGTGATCAGAGGTCAGAATCAGATGCATACTTTTTAACACAATATCACTATCTGTGTATTTATTGCTTCAAATATCTATATCTGGATTTAGACCTCAAGTGGGCGAGACCTAAACTAGAAATAATAGAGCAACAACTCAGAGGTGTAAATACCAGCAATGTCAGTATTCCATAACCTCAGCTAGTTCATAATACAGTAGGTTATTAAAAACACACTTAGTATCCTTAAAATTCCAGCTAAAATATTCCAACCGGAATTGGATATTCTGAATATTGGAATTCTTTTAGGCATTTAATAAAAATAATAATAAATCTAGGCAGGAAACCACAAAATCTGGCAGCAACAGTATCTCTTACCACTATATGAACAGGGGGCAGTCCCTTCAACATGTGGTCTGGAGCCAGGAGAGGAGACATGAATGGATTTCTGAAGATAGGGGAGGAATCTACATTCATTTTGGCAAGCTGCTCTGAGCGCAAGGGCTCAAAGTCTCCAGGAAACCCTTGTGAGTTCTCAGAGTGTTCTTCCCCGTCAGGGGGAGGTACTGCCACGGATAAGATTGAACTCGACACGAAGGGGTCTGCTTCTTTGGAGAAAAGTATACTTATATCCTCTGGCTAGAATTAAAATAAAGTAGTGGGAGAGGGAGAGAGGAGGGAGAGAGAAGAGCATAGGAGTGAGCATAGGAGAAAGACTGACTACAAAACTATGTAATGGCTCCTTCCATACCTTGCTTTCTAGGATTGCTGTGGTGTTGAGGATAGGATGATAGTGAAGCATGAGGTTGGCACTGTGGTTGGCAGTAGAGCTGGTGCTGTTGTGCTTGCTGCTGGTAGATTTGCTGGCAGTGTGATTGACCAGACCCTCACACGTCTGGCTTTTCAGAGATTCTTTTTTCACTGAGAACTCAGAGGATGTTCCTGGAACCAGAGGGTCAGGCTGGGTAGAACTTAGAGCCCCCTCAGAAACACTGTTCCTCACAGTCTCTAAAAAAAGAAAAAAAAAAATGGTAGAGTCATCGGAGAGACAATAAAGTTAGCACAGCTTCAGTATCTTGTCCCGTAGATGGCAAAGCATTTATCTCTCTAAACGGATGTTTTTAATAAGAGAAAGAATGTTTTTAGTAGAGAAAGTTGACAGTGTCCATGCTGTCCATGTTTATGGAGCAATATTTCAGACTTATGAAATGAACCGATTATTGAAATGATTCCATACATCATGAAAAGAAAGTGTACTGTTAAAGACTGGAGAAAATGCCTTCAACTGTTTAGTTTAGCTGGTCTGTGACCACTGTAACCTCAGATTCCTGTTCTGGGCTGATGTGAGTGGAACCTGATGTGTTTTTTCTGCTGTTTAGCTAATTCACCTCAACCTTTGGTACAGTATGTTCACTGGGTTGAGGTGGTTTTCTGCTCAGCATGGTCTTAAAGATGGGTTATTTGAGTGGCCCATTTGACAACAACTAAGGCATGGTTAAAGCAAATGAAACTACAATCTTTCCCTGTTATGACAACTGATATAAACATTAACACTAAAGCCCTTGACTTGAAGCTGCATCATTTTATGCATTGCTATTAAAGTGGATAATATACATAGTCATTATTACGATCAGGCTTCACTAATGATAGGTTATTATTCTCAAAGCACAAAAATCATATCCTTGCTCTAGTGTACTCTATCATATTTGGAGTAAAAGGATACCAGATTAAGTAATGAACAAAGCAGGTAGAATAATTATAGAGTAACAATATTATAATAAAGCAGCAGTATTTAGACTGGGACAGACATGAATTATTTTTGCATTTACTACTGTACATTAAAGCAGGCTTGAATTGAGTTTGTACTGAATTATTATTTAGCCTCCTATTTACAAAACCAAAGCATTATCTTTTGTACTTATTGAAATAAATGCACTAGCAACTGAAAAGCAGTATTGAAACACACACACACACACCTGCACTTGCTTTGCTGTGGTCCAGGAGTGAGTGGATCCAGTTTGACGCACCCTGTCTGAAGCCTTTTAATAATTGGGCAGTGTCCTTCCTTACCGTCCCCAGAGCAGTCACCTTCTCTACCTGTTCCTCCTCCTGAGGATCCAAACCTACATACAAATACATGAATCCATAATGAAGCAATGCGGAATCAATCAAAGACAAAAAAAAGGACATATTGAACAGATATAATCCCACCAGGCAAAACTAAAAACATTCAGAACTACGGCTGTGTAATTTTTCTGAATAATAAACTATTTCTAATTTGGAATATTTCTTTGTTGCTGACCTGCATAAGCATTGAGGCAACGGGATAGTACACTTAGGGGAAGGAGAGGATCCATAAGGGTGAGCAGACGCGAAGGTGAGGCACAGGTGGTGAGCATGAAGGCAGGGTATGCAGTCATGATACCATCCGGCAAGCGTACTCGATGTGCCAAAGCCATCATTGACACAGTGATGCACAGGTTACCCCCTGCACTATCACCAGCCAAACACACTCGCTCGCCTGTCCAGCCTAAATATTTTAAAACAGCCAGTGTGAGAGAGAGGTAAACTTCTCCAAATGGAGTACACAAACAGTCAGGATATGCTCATCACACCAATTTGCCCAAAGAACGATGTCAGCAATAGCAATTGCACCCATAAACAAGGAGTCTTGACTTACCCAAAATGTTATGGTTTTTGATAGCCCAGCAGTATGCAAAGAAACACTCCTCCAGTGCACGTGGAAACGGGGCTTCAGGGGCAAGGGAATAGTCTACTGACAGGATTGGAGCATTCAGTTCCTGAGACCAACATTTGAGGTATGGCTGGAGGTAGGAGAAAAATGTCACAATTAGTATATAATTAGTCTTTACATCTAATGTATGTACCAATTATTCATTTATTATTTAAAGTGTTGACCAAATCTCATGTTTGAGTGCCAGGAAACCTAATGCAATAGGCTTAACAGTTGGTAACTGATGTATTGTAACAATGTATGGTGGAGGTAGTTAGTTAAATATATTAATACAAAACAAGTATTAAATATATTAATAAGCATATAATAATCATGTCCTTTAAAGTAAATATCTAATGTAGCAGATGTGTGCTGACAAATAATCAGGAAGTGTTTGGCCAAGGTTTTGACCAGGAGATTTGTTGTCCTGGGATCACATACAGTATCTCAAAGAAATGAGAACACCAATCAGATTTTTGTAAATATTTTATTATATCTTTTCATGTGACAACACTGAAGAAATGACACTTAGCTACAATGTAAAGTAGTGAGCTTGTAATGGTAACTAGATTTGTAAAGTTTGTCACGACAAACTTTGATGTTGGCTTTGACAAAGCAAGTATTCGCAAAGGCTGGTGGTTTTTGGAGGCGAGTGGACATAAGGATCAGTTTTTCGTTTGGAGGCAAGTGGACAGAAAGCTAGGGTGCCAAAACATTTGGAGTGGAGACGAGCTTGTGACGTCATCCGAATCCCATGTGACGTCATCCGAATACTCATATTTTCACGTGACATCATCAGAATACCCGTGAGTAAGTTCCCCTCATTGTTCTGAGTGTTTTGATATGTCACATGTCCATGTTGTAAAAAGTTTTTTGATTTTGCATATTTTGGGGGAGGGGCTGCGGAACAACCGAAAGACCTGTCGGTACACCAATTTAAAACTTTGTTCAGAGTATCACCCTAAAGGAGCTGGATGAGTTTGGTGTAGATAGTTTGAAAGCTTGCCGAGTCATAAACCTCCAAAATTTATAATGGGAGTCTATGGGAAAAAAGGCCATTTGAGACCCGGTCCCGGAAGTATTGGAACTCGGATCGCTTAAAAAATTAAGAGCAACAAACGTCAGACCAGGGTCTACAACATATCCGAATTTAGTGCATGTGGCTTGAAAGCCCTAGGAGGAGTTACTCTTGATAAATATTTGTCTAAGCTTAAATAGGAAAACAGAATGTTGGCTTCTACAAGCCAACATAATAATGGTGTAAATTTGATGTCAACTCAAAATAACTCAACACACAGCCATTAATGTTTAAATCGCTGGCTACAAAAGTGAGAAAACCCCTAAGTGAAAATGTCCAAATTATGCCCAATTAGCCATTTTCTCTCTACGGTGTCATGTGACTCAGTGTTACAAGGTCTCAGGTGTGAATGGGGAGCAGGTGTGTTAAATTTGGTGTTATTGCTCTCACTCTCTCATGCTGGTCACTGGAAGTCCAACATTACACCTCATGGCAAAGAACTCTCTAAGGATCTGAAAAAAGAATTGTTGCTCTACATAAAGATGGCGTAGGCTACAAGAAGATTGCCAAGACCCTGAAACTGAGCTGGAGACCATGCAGCGGTTTATACATGCTGTAAAAATGGTGGAGTATTTTAACTCGCTGTCAGTGCTACGCATGAGGGACTGGAGACTCATGAGTGTTAAACATGCTGAATATCGACGAATACCAACATGCAAAGCTGTGTCAGCACAGGAGAGTAGTGTACCTCGTGTGATTTAGAAGTCTGTGCAACAAAACCTCCTCCATGGTAATGTACCACCAGCCAAGGAGAGGGAGGGCTCTTCTTAATCTTTAGACTCAGAGACAGAGAGATTGAGCCACCATCGGAACGGGATATTGCTGATAGCTTCTCATTGTCCTTTAGAGGAAGAAAAGCACTTAAGGTAATAGGAAATTAGACCTACATACAAAATAGAGCATCCAGACTTGCCACATATCGGTGTTTCTCTGCTTTGCCAGAGACTAACTGTGTGTATGTGAGATGAACATGAGCTACATTACCTGTCCTTCTCTCAGCTCACTGGAGATAAGTCTCATCTGAACTGGGCCAGGGCCGATATGGGCAATCGGAGCAGAGATTGTTACGGTATGTGTGGGATCGTCCACTAAGGGTAGATCGAAGCAATCAGGTGGCACAGAGAGGGTGCGATTCACCTTCACCTGAGTAGAAGTCATACTTGCCAAGCCCTAGTGGGAAATCAAAAGATAAATACTCAACCACCAGCTTGTTCCATGCGGTAAACTGTCACGATTTCATACAAGTTTATTCACTTAACAGGTGCATGAGGTGAAATATAAAAATTTATACTGACTGCCAAAACTTCGCTTTCAGTGATATTCCAGAATGTCTTCCAGAAATGAACGTCCAAGTTCTGAGTGATTCGCTCATACTCCAGGCCCCTCAGCTCCGGATCGAGGGCATACTTTCCAGAGGTGAATAAGGAACTAGCAGCAAGACCTGAGAGAATTAACAACAAAATGAATGAATTACATTATAGCCTGCCTTCTGAAACCCCTATAATACAAATGTACCACCAATAAAACAAGTACCGAATAGGACAGTCAGATAAAGAGCAATCCATGTGGCAAAGCAGAGGCTTTACACTCAAAAACAAAAAAAGGGCTTCAGAATATTGTACTTAATTATTTCAGTGCTATTCAATTTCATTTTTGTTAGTGTAGTGACGCCCCCTTTTATTAGTGATGTGCACTGGCACTCTCATGGAACTCATTATCATTTAATTATAGCAGTCTCATTATCTCTATGGACCTTTAAATTTAGCAGATAAACAGAAGATATAGTCACTACATCAGAAAAACAACTAAGCAGTCTTTTTTCTGCAAAGCTTTGCATATCTTTTTTCTGTTTTTATAATCCAGGCTTGCGCTCCTGTTCATCTCGGAAAAAGAAAAATAGGGCAACTATAATTCCAACCAATTTGACCAAAAGCTTTGTTTAAACTCCCCTGAAAAAAAGACCCAGTTAAACTTGAAATTCCCAGTGAGTGCTCTTCAGCATTGAAGATGAGCTTTAAAATATTTTTTTAATGCTTAAATCCAGTTGGATTTATTCTTTCGAGAATTATATACTGTATGTTATCATTAAAATACTACATCACCTAGCATTCTGAAGCAAAGAGTGCAGAAAAAATAGAGAACAAAACAGAAGTAGTTTAGGAGTCGGTCTATATTATACAATACATGTAATAACCATTTATTCTTTATACTCTCACCAGCTATCTTATCTTGTTCTTAGGAACACCTGTACACCTTCATACAATTATTCAACTATTCAATAGTGTGTGGTAGGGTAACACATAAAATCATCATGTGTTAACCTGGTCAAGATAACACAAGGTTCTGTTTTAGGCCCACTGTTTTTCTCCACAAGGCCGAGGGAAACATTCCAATTATTTACGCTGGTGGATCATAACCAGGTTGTAAGAACTGCTTCAAAGTGTCAAAGGAAGAAAAAGAAGCCAAGTTCACAAGTGGATGCCTACAAATGCCTCCGAGAAACAACTGTGCTTCTGGCTAAAAATTTGTCTCCCAAAGTGGGAATACTAATGAAATTTGTAAGTCCTGTACAATACTATAAAAGCCCTATTGTCTGGGTAGTCAATAAATCTAAACATTTGCTCTGCAATGTGGTTACTTCTACACTTGGGCATTATGAGATCACATAAAAACTTTTTGCCACCATTCCACACTCTTCCCTTATGTGAATGCAGGGTTGCTCAACAAACAAAGAATGACCAATGTCCAAAATTTAACGCAGTAGATGTTATATTTGGTATGTGTCATATCTGTATCCTATATCTTAGCTATTATCTTGAATAAACTAGTGTAATCAATCTGAGATTAGTGAAAAGTTATGTTGACATGCAACAAACCTTCCTTCCATTTTACTTGAAAACGGAATCTTCCATTTCACTTCAGGATGCAGATCGATTGTGTTTATATTTAGAACACCATTAAATCTTATTTACTATTAATCTCCAGGCTACAGCAGAGGAACCTTGTGTGGGATGTGGAAGTATAATGATTAGTCGAGATGACAAATGACAGTATGAATCTATTTGGGAATTTTACCTGGCAGACTTGGTAGATTATATACCTACACAGTAGCTTTGCAGTGTTTGCAACCAATTCTAGATGTTTAGGTGAACTGGGATGTTTGATTGATTGTTTCCCTCAGGTTTGTTGATATGGAATGGCTGGCCACTTTATGTCCTATAGGGTGCTCATGTCTGTCTCTCTCTTTTACTCATTATGTCATAGCTAGACTTGAGTCTATGATTTCACTCTGCAAACAATGAACGTTGTCATTATGTGATAGGCATGCATAATGATCTCTCTCTTTCTCACTACTCATGTCATACCAATGATCCTGACCCATTCTGCTCTCTACTTCTGGTACAAATTCTTGTCACTTAAAAAAAACACTTGCTGCTGCTGAGGATGGCTCCACTTGGACAGTCTGGAGATACATGGGATTGTTTTGGATAGCACTTAGAAACCATGGAAATGGCTTTGGATTGCAATAGCCACAAACAGTTCAGGTGTCCATTATTGAACAGCTGAGAACTTCAACAAGACAGACTTCAGGTTAAAACTAGAATAGATTTTATGGTTATATAATTGCACTTTTGACGACAAAGTACATGGTTACAGAAGGAAACTTATTTGTCATCACACTATCTGGCGTCAACCAAATCAGGATGGGGAACTTTTGGTCCTGGTTCCTCTCAAGTGAGTGAATGGTTGGGTAAGAGTAGGAAAAGGCTTCAGACTTCTCATCAGGAAGCAGGACGGGTGTCATACTGTAGGCCTTATGTAAGACAGGAATGTGCCTTCTATAGATCATGAGGAAGTCAGCCTTTGACAGAAGACTGACAAACCCCGCAGTGATTCCAAGCTAACAGGACTGCAGTGAATGAACTTTGGTGGCAGTGAAGCCAGACAATGGTAGCACCATTAGTAGCAGTTGAGAGTTTGTGTTTTACAGCCGAAAAACTGTGAATAAAATGTGGAATCGTTCAGTGGAGAGTTTGTGCTCTGTATTGTACGGTCTACTAATCTACTCTGACAGGTCTCATCTAGTATCTCAGGGATATTCCATTTGCATACAAACAAGATAATAAATAATTCAGACACTTGCTATCCGTCACCCGGAATAGCTGATTGCCCGGAAGACATCTAAAACACCAGCTCACAGCAGATCTCAGAAAGATGAGGTTTAGTATTTACACGTTTATTTGATGAGAAAACTGAATCAAATTTCAGAAATGCAACATCAACACCCCATTATGGTGCTTTCAGGAGTCTTAACCAAATAATGAGAGTGAAACTTCAGTTGAACTATTTCTTTTGTTTACTTGTGACTTCTGGGATTTACAAGCATATGAATAAGTCTCAGTGTTACATGATGTACAAGTAAGGGCTGCTTCAGTCCCAGAGGCATTTAGAAAAAAAGACTGGGTCACATTTGGTTGGTGCAAGAAGTTTTATAAAGTCACACTCTACAGTATGATCTAAAATTGGCTAAAGCCCAGTTAATTCCTTTTTTTATAAAGGTCTGGAAAAGCAGCTGACAGGAATGAATTGTGACGACACTTTAATACTTAACGTTAGTAATTAGTTCATGGCTGTAAATAAGACAATTCAAAGTTCTTTGTTTTAAACTCTCTATTTCTCTTTAACATTCTGCTTTTGTCTTGAAATATTTTTCCATGTTGTTGACCCCAGCTTAGCATTTTGTACAGCCCTATAAGCTTTTTAGCCAAAGCTAGAAGATTGTATCTAAGCTATTAAGAAGCATGGAAACAAAGACTAAAACAAAGGTGTCTCAAACTCTCTCTTCAAGGCTATAAAGAGCGAGCATCGACTCACCATATGATGTACTAGCTTCTGTTTCCACTAGGGTGCAGAATTGAGCACAAGATACAAACGTTAGACCCCTTTCAAGGCTGAACTTTCTTCAATTTAATGCATAATTATGGGTATTTTTGTGATTTTAAATAAACATAATTAACGCAATTTTGTGTCAGCTCACACACTAAAGTGCACATAGAAATTAGTCTCATAAAAGGTGGGAAAGGTTAGTGAAGTTTCTTACCTATGCCGGAATGATACCTCTTGTAGTTATCACCGAACGCAACCAAGCCTATAGTAATACTCTGCAAGTGCGGCCGAATGGCTGGAGTGAACTAACAGATGATAAATGAGAGAGGAAATACAAGAATGAACAGGACTCAGTGATAGGAAAGTAAAATGCATAAAACACATTTCAAGAGCCCTTTTGTTTAAATAAAGCCTTATTCATCTCAGAACTATGGCTTACATAGAAAATAATTGTATGACTAAAGTGAAAATAAGCAGCACGTCTGTGTAAGCTGCAAACTATTACAATGTAGCCTTAAAATATAGCTGATTTTTTTTTTGGTGCTTACAAAGAGAAGGGCATGAAAACCAGTAATCAAATAAAACTGTGATAACATTCAGAATACACACACAGGCAGACTGACACAGACAGACACACAGAAATACTAACACGAAGACAGACGGACATGAAGACAGATGGACACGAAGACAGACGGACACACACGAAGACGTGGGGAAGTTGTTGCCTAATGGTTAGAGAGTTTGACTCCTAACCCTAAGGTTGTGGGTTCGAGTCTCGGGCCAGCCCCTTGAGCAAGGCACAGAATTCCCGCAACTGCTCCCCGGGCGCCGCAGCATAAATGGCTGCCCACTGCTCCGGGTGTGTGTTCTCGGTATGTCTGTGCGCAGTTTGGATGGGTTAAACGCAGAGAACAAATTCTGAGTTTGGGTCACCATACTTGGCCGTATGTCATGTCACTTTCACACACACAGACGAACACACACACACACACACACACACACACACAGATGAACACAGACACACAGATGAGCACACACACCTGGAACCCAACACAGCGGCCGTAAAAGCAGCCTTTGTGCATGGAGGCGTACTCTTTTAGAAAGAGCTGGCTAAGACCATTCTCATCTTGGAAGAAGAGGTTGCCGTGACTGTTGTCATGAAGCAGCCTCTGAGCAAGGTAGAGCAGAGCCCTCAACTGGCACAGAGCACAGCTGTATGCTTCCATCTCTGCAGCATGATGGGCTGCACGGAAAAAGATGCTCCGTCTGTTGGATGCAATGTGCCGTGCTTTGTGGATGATGTGAAGAAGACAGCAACGCACCACCTGATGGAAACCAAAAAGATATCAAATTTATAGAAGAAACATTCATTCATTCCTCTTCAGAGACACCTCTATAACCTATGTCAGGGTTATGCTGGGTAGAGGTTTGCCACTGGTTTAATTTAGGTCAAATCTATACATACAGCATGGTTATTAACTCGATATCGACCACTATGTTTGCTAAAGTAGTTTATAAGCATACACACACCTTTACAAGTGAGCGGTATCCATTAGCAGGGATGTGAGGGTCAAAGTCGAAGTGATGGTAGATGGCAGCAAAACCACAGATAACTGGCTCGAGGCTGCGTGCGTGTTTCTGAATGGTCAACATAGCGTCGACCAGCCTCTGTGGAGCATCTCCTGCATGCGTGCCACCGAAGAAACCAGCGTTCTCCTCACACACCTCATACACAGCTGCAAACACAGCCTTAGTGTCCATCACTGGAATAAAAAATAAATAAAAAGCATCCGGATTAAGAGACATGATCAGTATGTTACTTCACATGGTCACTGGGAATGATGAAAACTTGTCTTTCTGGTTGATTAGCTCAATATCTCACAGAAACTATGAGAGAATTCTAGTCTTCAGTCGGGTTTAGGGCAGAAGGATGGCCATTTCAAATGCTTGAGCCTGCAGCTGAATCATTTGTGTAGATACAGAAATATTCTAAAGGTCAAACGTTTGTGGACAACTTACAAGAACACTCATTGGTGCTTTTTTAACCTCCCATGTCTCCTCTTTGACGCTACAATAACCTCCACGCTCTTACATTTGATCAATGCGGCCACAGGGATATTGAGACACACGGCACTGGTGAGGTCATGCACTGATGTCTCCCAAAGGGGGTTAAGGTCAGGTCTCTGTTCAGGCCACTCAATTTCTGCACAATAACCTTATCAAACTTCAAGGACTTCATGCACAATGGCACTGTTATGTTGGAAGGCCCCAAAACTTAGACGTGATGATCTGGTCTTCACATACTTTTAACCATAAGCATATGTTTTGGATCATTGTCCTGCTGGAGATCCTGGCAAGATCCATTTGATTAGGCATCAGCAGTGTCACATGAACCCTAGGCACTTATATTAGTGGATTAGTTTGCTGGCTGAGAGGTGGAGGTGTCAAGCATCTTCTGCAATTTTCCAGCTGTAATTTCTGGATGAATATTTGCTCCTCTAACCAACCTCCTCACTGTGCACTGGGGCATAAATACACGTGCATTCTTCCAGGTTCATTACAGCTGTGGCTAGTTTGAACATCTTAATTAATTCTCCATCGTGTACTTTCACGTGTGTAGATATTTCTATATCCAGTGCCTAAATGTTTTCTAATGCGTATTTTCTAATCTTCCTCATGTTGAATGATTAAGGAAATGTGGTCTCTCAGTCACCTCATATTTATACCCCAGAGTCCCCCAAAACTGATGTTTTTAATGGTAAATAATATAAATATGAACATGCCTCAGTCAGATTTTGTGTGCAGTAATGGCAACAATTGTAAAAATTGTTTAAATATATATATATATATATATTTATTAATTTCAATTCAAAGGTCTCTCATATTTTCAGTGTGATACTAAGTTAAATAAACACAAGCGCGTTTTATTTTAACCCATTTAAAACAAACAAGGGCACCTTGTTCTGTATGTACTGAACTGTATGTACGAACTGTATGTACAATGCCTGGTATGCAAAGTAAATATAGCACCAAAATATTTAACCCTCATGTGGCCCCTAAGCTAAAACTGATGCAACATGTAAGTGTATTATAAATCTGTAGTAGTATGACGTGCTAGAAACAACATGAGAAACATTTTCTTTTAGTGTAGGTTATAAATATCAACTATACAAGGACAGCAGGTGATAAAGGCTTTGGGACCGAGGAAGGCGAAAATCACATTACAAGGGCTTACTGGGATTTGTTGGTATTTTATTACAATCAAAAAGCAGTTAAAAATATCTACTTTCTACATTGTTTCTCTCACAATTTTATATTCACAATGTTTTTGCTTTTTATAAAGTAATTCTATTTACTTTATACAGTCCCTGCCAAAAGTATTGGGACAAAAATGCCTGCCCTGCATTGCCCCGCCCTGCATTGCCCCGCCCTGCATTGCCCCGCCCTGCATTGCCCCGCCCTGCATTGCCCCGCCCTGCATTGCCCCGCCCTGCATTGCCCCGCCCTGCATTGCCCCGCCCTGCCCTGCCCCGCCCTGCATTGCCCCGCCCCGCCCTGAGGACATTCAGTTTTTATATTCGGAAGGCTCTCTATTAGTAAACTGACTCATTCTCACTGTCGAATGATGATTTCCAAATAGTTTGGAGTTGGACTCACTCTACTGCTCCCATTTAACTTTCATTTCCGAAAGAGAATTTTACAAAAAAAAAAATTATAAAAAAAAGTGTTATTTTAATCACCTATTAATAATGAGATTTTCCCTTTGCTGTATAACAACAAGGAAGTCACAAGAAAATAAAAGATAAATTTGATGCCCATTTACACATAGCCCTATTAAAAACGCCCCATTATGATGCCCTAAAATAGCTTGGCAACATTTGATGATGGCTTTAAAACTGAGTCCTTTCTCTCTCTCTCTCTCACTCGCACACTGAGGTAAGAGGTCAGAATTCATCTTTAGTTTGAATGAATAGTTTATCCGATTTACTGATTAATCAAATTTGTCCATTAATGCATGTACATTTCACATAGTTGGCTGGAACCAACGGGTGTGTCTCCGTTGTCATGATTACAGACAACAACGCAGACCAAACTGTTCGTTGACACCTTTGGCATTGGCATAATAACGAAACTGTATACCAGTGAGCTATGTGAAACGTACACGGATCCGATAGACTAATTGTGTAATCGGTTAGGAAGATCACACGCAGGAACGGCACCACAGGTAACTTTAGCATTTAGTGTGAAATGGCAATAAATAAATGCATAAGAATGAATAATTGCGTGTGCCAGTTAATTGGATGTGAAATCAAACCACTTCATTCACCAAATAAATGAATAAATAAAAATGCAGAGACTGAACAAAGATTCGTTCAGCAGATTCAAGCAACGGCAGCAGCAGCAGGTACCAATACGGTACAGGGGACCAAGCAGCATAGTTCCAGACATCTCATTAACAGAGAGAAACACTACAAATGCTCTGACAGTTCCATCACTGTACATGCTAAAGACTCCGGCTCTGTTAAACATATTACAGAATCTTAACAGGAATATTCAGTAAATCCCAAGGTTGTGTAAAAGGCTGCGTATTTGTTTTTTTTACATGTAAAACATGTAGTAGAGCAGGCAGGTAGTGCCAGCCTTTTCCATCACATGAAGACTTTGGCAGGAAGGAATATTAATGTTAAGTCTGGTGTGAACTCAGAGATCACGATGACCCATTAGTTCCTCAGGAGCTCTCGGTTGCACAATTATAAACTGTTGTAGAAGTGACATTATTTACATTTACATTATTTACTGTCCAGTGTCACCCAAATGAGGATGAGGTTCACTTCTGAGCCTGGTTCCTCTCAAGGTTTCTTCCTCATATCATCTCAGGGAGTTTTTCCTTGCCACCGTCACGTCCGGCTTGCTCATTAGGGATAGAGGTAAGAGCTGTATAGTAACTTAATTTTAAACTTTAAATTAATTAATTCATTTTTATTCACTTTTTCTGTTTCTATACACAAACAGATCCTTTATTTCCCCTCACTTTGGCCTTCCCATCACTTCGGTACTGTTCAATCTTGGGTCCAGAACTTTCCGGGGTGATCTCCGTATTTCTTTGTGATCTCCAAACTGATCTTTTGAGTCTTATGGCTGATGACAGGTTTGTATCTTGTAGCTTAGTTTATGCTTTTTAAAGTTTTCTGCAAATGGTGGATTGCGACACCTTTAGCCCTGTAATGTGAACGTTTCCTATGATGTCACTTACTGTTGTTTTGGGTTTTTTCTTCACAGATCTCACAACGCTAAAATTCTGATCTATCAATCTCATATTCATTCAACTCTGTTCATGTTTATTGTAGTGGAACACCAAAAGATTTGGCTTTTTTCTGTACCGATACTTCTGGAGGAGACTTTCTATTGTATTCATGGCCAAAAATTAAAAAACTGCAGCATGATAATGTACAACAATGCGCCAAGTCAAACAATGGCATAGACAGGAAATAGCACATGAAAGGAAAAAGGGACAGCGCTGTGTCTTCTCCAAGTTTGTTTATATCCTTGTCCTGGCCAGACCACTAATTGTGAAAGGCAGCCTGTTAACTGGATTACTCGTGTTATGCTGTACAACCAGGCAGGAAAGAAGATGGAAGTGAGAGACAGAGAGAGAAAGAAATAGAGAAAGATTCTTAAGAGTTTAAAAAAAAAGTATAAACCTTTATAGCAATAATATCAGCCTACATTAGATACGACTTTACATTATGGACCATGCTTCATATTTTTGTTGTGTTATTTAGATAGCGGTAAACTTTTAAACAAAGCTATGACAAAACATTTCCTCAGATAGAGCTGAATTTCCTCTACCGACTTCCTGAGTCAGATTTCCAAGACTGCGTACTAATTAAAAAAAACCGACCAGCTCCACCTACCTCAAGACATTGATCAAAGTCTGCTCTCTACCAGGTCAAAGGTCAAAAGCAAAAACTGAACCCAGCATCCATGAAGATAAACATACGACAGTTAGAAAGATCCCAGGACGCATTCACCTGGTCTGTGTGTCTTTACTTGGCTGAACACCAACCTCTTTAAGAACATAAAGAAGCACTAATCCTGCCCTGACTCGACCAGGCGTACTTGACCAGGACAGCATTTTTTTGGTGGGATTTTCCCTCCATTTTCTTCCATCCACCAGTCAGTTCAGCCACAGCATATGACAGCAACCAGCCAAAGAGGATGAAGGCCAACATGCGCTTCCTCAGACACATATGATGCCAACCAACAACATCTTTACAATCGGCTGCTCATACTGCATCACAGGGTAGCGTAACACCCATGGAGGAAAGCCCTGTCTGCGCTCTTCCATAATCCTGAGCTCACAGACATCCACGCATTAGCCAAAAAAGAGAACAGGCCCTCTGGATAAGGGCGTCTGTCAAATTCTAAAAAAAGTGAATGTAAAATCCAACTTTATCTATTTTATGGATTGAATCATATATAGACAGAACTACTATCCCCACTCATGTTGCCAAAGATCTGATATTCACTGCCTATCTCGGCACCTCGCCTGACTTCATGAAACAGCTGAACAACTTATTAAAGATGGAATGACATGAATGCTGTTTTCAAGCCTGCCACTAAAACACGCATCATTTCACAACGTTCCTAAGTTTGTTTACCTGTTGGTGGTATGTGCTTTGTACAATAAATATTAAATGCATTGTGGCCTGTTGGTGCAGGTTAAGAGGTAGAGACTTGATGTTAAATAACTTCACACATACTGCGACTCGCAGCGACAAAACGACATTCATTTCATTTTTCAGTGACGGCTTGTGACCTCCGGCGGCACGAGTGACGGCGTCTGTTGGCGACTAGTTGAGGGCGTGATGTGTCCTGTGACGCGACATAGACTAGCGATAAGAGTGAAGACGTGAAACACTGTTCAACGTTAACACTGTTGAATTTTATACACAAACACTAAAACTCTCTCCAGAATGTTTTTGATTTTTTGTTTCTTGGTTTTCTGCAAGAAAACTGATTTCAATGCTATTTGGACATTATTACTAGTTATAGTACGGTGACTCGCAGTGATAAAATAAACATAGCTTTAGAGAACACTATCGCAAACACAAAGCAGCACTCAGTTCATGTTGATCAGACAACACAATTCATTATTTGCACTGTAGCTTCAAGTACATTACTAGATTTACCACAGATTTAATAGCAGGAGCATTATTGTTCATAAAATGATCAATTTCACATCATCTCAAAACTGTAAACCAGACAAATCGTTATCTTATGTCTCACATGCATTTAATAAACACATACACACCTATGTATCATGTGAGCTATCCATGTGATTTCATGCCTCAGTGTAGTGTTTATGTCGTGATGCAGCGTGTGTGTGTGTGTGTGTGTGTGTGTGTGTGTTTAGAGCCGTTCAAATGCAAGTGTGTCTAGAGCCGTTATGCTAATAAGTCTGAGGTTTAAATCCTAGCAAGAAATGAGCTTTCTGGTTAAGGATTTGTGCATGTGAATGTGCTTAATATGCAGAAAGCTTATTTCTTGCTATGATTTAAACCTCAGACCTAAGTAGCCTGACAATAACAACTTAGAAAATAAATAAGCTATCTATTCAATAAAGAACATGTTAATATGAGTAATATCATTCGTAGGAATAATATAATACTTAATACATAAGGGAAAAAAAGCAGACATCCTTTATTTTAAGATAAAGGTGTGCATAAGATGTGCTTGTTGATCACAAAGTCTGAGGTATTATTTAGTAAATTATTTAATACTTTTAATCTGTGATTAGTGTCGAATATTATTCAAACGGATTGAGGTTAATCATATCATTTGGATCTTGTAAGAAGTAAACAAACAAGACTCTGCATCTCTACATTCACGTAACTCTGCCTGACGTCTTGCAACATGAATTATTCGTTAGTGTGTATTTAAGCTAGAGAAAGTCCAGGCTATAATGTGAGAATTCGTCATTATGTTAAACTAACAATTTCGACACGGACTGTCTGATAAAAATCACATCAGCATCCAAACCTAAAAACATAATGTGCGGTTAGATTATAGATCAACGTAACCCCTACTAACATCTGGAACATCTGGGCACCTAAAACATGAAGACTGCAAGTACATGGAGAGAGAAAAAAAAAAAGACATTCAGAAAAGTTCATCAATCCAACATCCCTACCAGTTTACTGTAGCAAAGTAGTGCTCGTCCTTCTGTTGTGCGAATCTCAAAATGACAGCGATGCAGTGCTTCTGACAGATGGTTTTAACAGAGCAAAGCTCAGAGTGTTACCGCTGCCAGAAAAACTGTGTGAAAGGAGACTAAGGAAGAGAAAATAGTTGGTATTTTGACATGACCATGTCTGTCTGTATCAGGATATCCACACACTGTTGTAACCTTTTGTAAGTCACTGTTTTTCTATTTAAGCCCTCTTCCCCCTTACACACACAAACATATTCCAAAAGCATGAGCAGCTCTTATCTTATTACCCATATAAAACAGGACATACTGTCATCACACAATGGCACAGAGGTAAGACCAAATGACCTCGATCCACAAAACTAACCCGCCCCAGCAACGTTCCCCTCTATTAGTTATTTCCAGATATGAACTTCACTCTACAACAGGGCTTTGGTTTAACCATTTGGTTTATTATGCTTAATTACAAATTCCACTCAAATCAATCAGAGTAATTTTCCGCATTAAATACAACACTAGCAAGGACTTGCTGACTTACCTATGAATTGTGATCTACTTTGACACACTTTGATGCAGTTTTGAGAGTTTTGTATTTATCATTCACATGTCCGCGCTTTGTCACCGGTCCTGTTCATTATTTATATGGACAGGATTTCTAGGCGCAGTCGGGGGCCGGAGGGAGTCCGGTTTGGGGACCACAGGATTTCGTCTATGCTTTTTGCAGATGATGTTGTCCTGTTGGCTTCCTCAAATCAGGACCTTCAGCGTGCACTGGGACGGTTTGCAGCCGAGTGTGAAGCGGCGGGGATGAGAATCAGCACCTCCAAGTCCGAGGCCATGGTTCTCAACCGGAAAAGGGTGGCTTGCCCCCTTCAGGTTGGTGGAGAGCTCCTGCCTCAAGTGGAGGAGTTTAAGTATCTTGGGGTCTTGTTCACGAGTGAGGGAAGGATGGAGCGGGAGATCGACAGGCGGATCGGTGCATCTTCTGCAGTGATGCGGTCGATATACCGGTCTGTTGTGGTGAAGAAAGAGCTGAGCCGCAAGGCGAAGCTCTCTATTTACCAGTCGATCTACGTTCCTACCCTCACCTATGGTCATGAGCTTTGGGTCATGACCGAAAGGACAAGATCCCGCATACAGGCAGCCGAAATGAGTTTCCTCCGCAGGGTGGCTGGGCGCTCCCTTAGAGACAGGGTGAGGAGCTCGGTTACTCGGGAGGAGCTCAGAGTAGAGCCGCTGCTCCTCCACATCGAGAGGAGTCAGCTGAGGTGGCTCGGGCATCTGTTCCGGATGCCTCCTGGACGCCTCCCTGGGGAGGTGTTCCGGGCATGTCCAACCGGGAGGAGGCCCCGGGGAAGACCTAGGACACGCTGAAGGGACTATGTCTCTCGGCTGGCCTGGGAACGCCTCGGTATTCCCCAGGAAGAGCTGGAGGAAGTGTCTGGGGAGAGGGAAGTCTGGGTGTCCCTGCTTAGACTGCTGCCCCCGCGACCCGGCCCCGGATAAGCAGTAGAAAATGGATGGATGGATGGATGTCCGCGCTTAAGGTTTACGATGTTCCTCAGCTGCTGTATTCTGAATTTGCTCAAAATATTTGCTCAATATTCTCATCGTTCGCTGACATTAATAGCGGACACTCGATACAGTGAACCATCCTAGAGACTCTAGGTGACTCCGGTGTCTAGGTGAATTTGAACAATGCTGCAAAAGAGGACACAAATTCAGAGATGTTTTTAACACTTCTGCTTTAACACACAACCTAAACAGCACATGATCGCTAAACGATTGTTCTGCATGTGGATATAAACGCTGATTTTGTGTCGATCCATTATGGCAATCGTTAAGCTCAGCAGCAAAGTAGATTTTGTGTCTATGAAATCCTTTTAAAAGACGTGAAAGACATTTAAGCAGTTCTTATGAGTACAAGCAACAGTAACGTTCATTCTGCGATCCAGCTCGCCATCAACTATTAGCTACCGAAGCAAACACTGTTTATTTCCTCTCATACAGTCAGATCTGTAGGGCACAAGACACTGAATTAAGTCACAAGCACTGGGGGCAGCAACAAAACAGAGGAGACGTCGTATGTATAAATGTCCGAAGACTCCAGAAACATCAAACCAACATCTTGGAATGATTGTTATTACAACCTAAACTACACAACCTCTGTCATGAAACCTGACAATAAACCTCAGATACCAGCTTGATTTTTTTTTAACTATTCTAAATTTACAGTTGTTTGAATTATCAAAAATGTTCAACAAAAGCTAGTTATAAAATGGCCTACTAGCCTAGTTTCAAAATAAAAACAAACATATCTGTTTATACAGTACAACCTTTGGGATAGAAACATAAGTGACTGGGAGAGCGAGCAGGGTTAGTCAGTATTCCTTTGGGAGTGTTAAATGTTTTTGTGCGCGTGTTCTTGCCGGGACACATGACGCAAATATTTGGGTGAAAATAGCAGGAAAATCATGGGTTCATCACAGAGGAGCCATAAAAATATTTTATTAATGACGCCTTGTGAAAATAAGAACTCTCTCATCTGCAAATCCTCTGTAATAAATCTGTTAAGAAAAACAGTTTTTCTTTAACTAAAAACAACATGAGTAAATTCAGGAGCATGATGCCATCTTCTGTGTCATGTACAAACTTGCATCAGTGGGAAAAAAACAAAAAAACAAACAAGGGACAACAGTGCAATAGAATGCAGTGATGATGTTCTTCAGTCATTTTGTTAATTCATCTTCAGTAAGTTCCTTCTCCTGGTCAGGATTGTGGAGGGTCTGGGGGCAATTCCAGGAACACAGCGTAGATTTGACACCGAGCCATCACAGGGCAAAGTACAAAGTACAAACACACACACACAATTTAGGGCAGTCAGTCCACCACCTACGACTTTCTTTTGGGACTTGGGAGGAAACCAGAGAACCAGAAGGAAACCACAAGCATAGACACTGGCAGAACATGTTAAACTCCATACAGACATAAGCACAGGAACGAGGATCTTGAAGCTGTGAGAAAGCAGGGGCACATACTCTGGATGCTACCTTTTAATTGCTGTTAGTTAGAACAGCTCGAGTAATATCGAGTAATATATAAGTATTATATAGTAATATAAAAAGTCACACTTTTGAGGAAAAAACTTTTTACAAGCTTTTTATGAGCTGAAACAGGAGACTCCTTCCATGACCGTTAAATTAAATCCATTCTCCACTGATTTTAAATATTTCTTTAAAATAATAACTTTAAAACTTAAATTCAGTTAATATCAGACTTCTACTGGTGTAACATTCCAGACCAGTGAATTAGAACAAGGACATATTAGAATGAGCCACATTAATATAATACAGACCTGAAATACAGACCGGACTTCTGTCACAGATACTGATAGAATATTTAGGCCTATAATAACATACAAATGAAGAACGTATTCAACACACACACGCACAAACACACACACGCACAAACACACACACACACGCACAAACACAGACACACACGCACGCGCATAAACACACAGGCGCACAAACACACATTACTGTCTGTATGAACATGTACATTACTGTCTGTATGAACATTACTGTCTGTATGAACATGTACATTACTGTCTGTATGAACATGTGCATTACTGTCTGTATGAACATGCGCATTACTGTCTGTATGAACATGTACATTACTGTCTGTATGAACATGCACATTACTGTCTGTATGAACATTACTGTCTGTATGAACATGTGCATTACTGTCTGTATGAACATGTGCATTACTGTCTGTATGAACATGTACATTACTGTCTGTATGAACATGTACATTACTGTCTGTATGAACATGTACATTACTGTCTGTATGAACATGTACATTACTGTCTGTATGAACATGCACATTACTGTCTGTATGAACATTACTGTCTGTATGAACATGTGCATTACTGTCTGTATGAACATGTGCATTACTGTCTGTATGAACATGCGCATTACTGTCTGTATGAACATGTACATTACTGTCTGTATGAACATGTACATTACTGTCTGTATGAACATGTACATTACTGTCTGTATGAACATGCACATTACTGTCTGTATGAACATTACTGTCTGTATGAACATGTGCATTACTGTCTGTATGAACATGTGCATTACTGTCTGTATGAACATGTACATTACTGTCTGTATGAACATGCACATTACTGTCTGTATGAACATGCACATTACTGTCTGTATGAACATGTGCATTACTGTCTGTATGAACATTACTGTCTGTATGAACATGTACATTACTGTCTGTATGAACATGCACATTACTGTCTGTATGAACATGCACATTACTGTCTGTATGAACATTACTGTCTGTATGAACATGTGCATTACTGTCTGTATGAACATGTACATTACTGTCTGTATGAACATGTACATTACTGTCTGTATGAACATTACTGTCTGTATGAACATGTACATTACTGTCTGTATGAACATGCACATTACTGTCTGTATGAACATGCACATTACTGTCTGTATGAACATGCACATTACTGTCTGTATGAACATTACTGTCTGTATGAACATGTGCATTACTGTCTGTATGAACATGTACATTACTGTCTGTATGAACATGTGCATTACTGTCTGTATGAACATGTGCATTACTGTCTGTATGAACATGTGCATTACTGTCTGTATGAACATGTGCATTACTGTCTGTATGAACATGTACATTACTGTCTGTATGAACATGTACATTACTGTCTGTATGAACATTACTGTCTGTATGAACATGTGCATTACTGTCTGTATGAACATGTACATTACTGTCTGTATGAACATGTGCATTACTGTCTGTATGAACATGTGCATTACTGTCTGTATGTACATTACTGTCTGTATGAACATGTGCATTACTGTCTGTATGAACATTACTGTCTGTATGAACATGTACATTACTGTTTGTATGAACATGCACATTACTGTCTGTATGAACATGTGCATTACTGTCTGTATGAACATGTGCATTACTGTCTGTATGAACATTACTGTCTGTATGAACATGTGCATTACTGTCTGTATGAACATGTACATTACTGTCTGTATGAACATTACTGTCTGTATGAACATGTGCATTACTGTCTGTATGAACATGTACATTACTGTCTGTATGAACATTACTGTCTGTATGAACATGTACATTACTGTCTGTATGAACATGTGCATTACTGTTTGTATGAACATGCACATTACTGTCTGTATGAACATGTGCATTACTGTCTGTATGTACATGTGCATTACTGTCTGTATGAACATGTACATTACTGTCTGTATGAACATGTACATTACTGTCTGTATGAACATTACTGTCTGTATGAACATGTACATTACTGTCTGTATGAACATGTGCATTACTGTTTGTATGAACATGCACATTACTGTCTGTATGAACATGTGCATTACTGTCTGTATGTACATGTGCATTACTGTCTGTATGAACATGTACATTACTGTCTGTATGAACATTACTGTCTGTATGAACATGTACATTACTGTCTGTATGAACATGTACATTACTGTCTGTATGAACATGTACATTACTGTCTGTATGAACATGTGCATTACTGTCTGTATGAACATGTGCATTACTGTCTGTATGAACATGTGCATTACTGTCTGTATGAACATGTGCATTACTGTCTGTATGAACATGTACATTACTGTCTGTATGAACATTACTGTCTGTATGAACATGTGCATTACTGTCTGTATGAACATGTACATTACTGTCTGTATGAACATGTACATTACTGTCTGTATGAACATGTACATTACTGTCTGTATGAACATGTGCATTACTGTCTGTATGAACATTACTGTCTGTATGAACATGTACATTACTGTCTGTATGAACATGTGCATTACTGTCTGTATGAACATGCGCATTACTGTCTGTATGAACATGCGCATTACTGTCTGTATGAACATTACTGTCTGTATGAACATTACTGTCTGTATGAACATTACTGTCTGTATGAACATGAACATTACTGTCTCTATGAACATGTGCATTACTGTCTGTATGAACATGTACATTACTGTCTGTATGAACATGTACATTACTGTCTGTATGAACATTACTGTCTGTATGAACATTACTGTCTGTATGAACATGTACATTACTGTCTGTATGAACATGTACATTACTGTCTGTATGTACATTACTGTCTGTATGAACATGAACATTACTGTCTCTATGAACATGTGCATTACTGTCTGTATGAACATTACTGTCTGTATGAACATGTACATTACTGTCTCTATGAACATGTGCATTACTGTCTGTATGAACATTACTATCTGTATGAACATGTACATTACTGTCTGTATGAACATGCGCATTACTGTCTGTATGAACATGCGCATTACTGTCTGTATGAACATTACTGTCTGTATGAACATTACTGTCTGTATGAACATGAACATTACTGTCTCTATGAACATGTGCATTACTGTCTGTATGAACATTACTGTCTGTATGAACATGTACATTACTGTCTGTATGAACATGTACATTACTGTCTGTATGAACATGAACATTACTGTCTCTATGAACATGTGCATTACTGTCTGTATGAACATGTACATTACTGTCTCTATGAACATGTGCATTACTGTCTGTATGAACATGTGCATTACTGTCTGTATGAACATGTACATTACTGTCTGTATGAACATGTACATTACTGTCTGTATGAACATGAACATTACTGTCTCTATGAACATGTGCATTACTGTCTGTATGAACATGTACATTACTGTCTGTATGAACATGTGCATTACTGTCTGTATGAACATGTACATTACTGTCTGTATGAACATGCACATTACTGTCTGTATGAACATGTACATTACTGTCTGTATGAACATGTACATTACTGTCTGTATGAACATGTACATTACTGTCTGTATGAACATGTACATTACTGTCTGTATGAACATGTACATTACTGTCTGTATGAACATGAACATTACTGTCTGTATGAATATGTACATTACTGTCTGTATGTACATTACTGTCTGTATGAACATGTACATTACTGTCTGTATGAACATGTACATTACTGTCTGTATGAACATTACTGTCTGTATGAACATGTACATTACTGTCTGTATGAACATGTACATTACTGTCTGTATGAACATGTACATTACTGTCTGTATGAACATGTACATTACTGTCTGTATGTACATTACTGTCTGTATGAACATGTACATTACTGTCTGTATGAACATGTACACTACTGTCTGTATGAACATTACTGTCTGTATGAACATGTACATTACTGTCTGTATGAACATGTACATTACTGTCTGTATGAACATGTGCATTACTGTCTGTATGAACATGTACATTACTGTCTGTATGAACATGTGCATTACTGTCTGTATGAACATTACTGTCTGTATGAACATGTACATTACTGTCTGTATGAATATGTACATTACTGTCTGTATGAACATGTGCATTACTGTCTGTATGAACATGTGCATTACTGTCTGTATGAACATTACTGTCTGTATGAACATGTACATTACTGTCTGTATGAACATGTGCATTACTGTCTGTATGAACATGTACATTACTGTCTGTATGAACATGTGCATTACTGTCTGTATGAATATGTACATTACTGTCTGTATGAACATGTGCATTACTGTCTGTATGAACATGAACATTACTGTCTGTATGAACATGTACATTACTGTCTGTATGAACATGAACATTACTGTCTGTATGAACATGTACATTAAATAACATAAACATCACACCAAGCGTTCAAATATGGACAAGAATAAAAAACCTACCTATAGGACCGTCTTTATGTTTTGCTAATTGCTTTCCATTTGCACCCTTTTCCTGGACGCCGTTTCCTGCCTTCTTCCTCGACGCCATATTTATGAAGTGAATCATCGCCGCCCCTTTTGTTCCTGCTCCTTCATACCTGTCATAAAGTCCCGCACAAACACAACCAATCACGTACAAGCCGTAATCAATTGAACCAATCACGTTCTTCCTTTCCTCCAATGTACCGCCTACGGGTGTTCCTGCGTTGCCATAGTTACACTCATGACGCTACAAGAAGAGACGTAAACAAAGGAGCTCTGAGGTGAACTGAGGCTCCCAGTGCGTGTGTGTGTTTGGATGTAGCTTTGCAGACGCGTAAAGTTATTTCGGTGAAACACCTGACGACCACATGGAAACGTATGTGCTTAAAAAACGACATATTTGCCTTATTTTGTTCTTAACGTGAGCGAAAGTGCGTCTTCTTCTTGAGCTTATTAATGCGCTCTACAGGGCCACCTACCGGTACTATTCGGTACAACAACTAAAAAAAGGAGAGTGGAAACTTCATCTTATTATATACCTGCAGGAACGTGCAGGTGTACAGGTAATGAATGGGATCATTTCTAACTGCACTAATAATAATTTAAAATAGAAAAAGAAAAATGTATATTATAGTAAAGCTCTTGTATGCTTTGCACAAGTCATTTTTAACGGAAAAAAATTTTAGAAAAGGAAAAAAAATCCAAACAGGACCTGTATTTAATAATAAAAATTCATTTTTGATTTTCTTTTGTGTAAAATCATCTTTATTACAATAATCACACACACACACACACACACACACACACACTGTATCTCACAGAAGTGAGTACACACACCTCACATTTGTAAATATTTTATTATATCTGTTCATGTGACAACACTGAAGAAATGACACTGTGTCAATACAATATAAAGTAGTGAGTGTACAGCTTGCATAACAGTGTAAATTTGCTGTCCCCTCAAAATAACTCAACACACAACCATTAATGTCTAATCTGCTGGCCACAAAAGTGAGTACACCCCTAAGTGAAAATGTCCAAATTGAGCCCAAAGAGTCAATATTTTGTGTGGCCACCAATATTTTCCAGCACTGCTTTAACTCTCTTGGGCATGGAGTTCACCAGAGCGTCACAGGTTGCCATTGGAGTCCTCTTAAACTCCTTTGACAACATCACAGATCTGGTGGATGTTAGAGACCTTGCGCTCCTCCACCTTCCGTTTGAGGATGACCCACAGATGCTCAATAGGGTTTAGGTCTGGAGACATGCTTGGCCAGTCCATAACCTTTAACCTCAGCTTCTTCATCAAGGCAGTGGTCATCTTGGAAGTGTGTTTGTGGTCGTTATGTTGGAATACTGCCCTGTGGCCCAGTCTCCAGAGGGAGGGGATAACGCTCTGCTTCAGTATGTCACAGTACATGTTGGCATTCATGGTTCCCTCAATGAACTGTAGCTCCCCAGTGCCGAAGGCACTCATGCAGCCCAAGACCATGACACTCCCACCACCATGCTTGACTGTAGGCAAGACGCACCTGTCTTTGTACTTCTCACCCGGTTGCTGCCACACACACTTGACACCATCTGAACCACAATAAGTTTATCTTGGTCTCATCAGACCACATGACATGGTTCCAGTAATCCATGTCCTTCGTCTGATTGTCTTCAGCAAAGACAGTCTTTCTTGTGCATCATCTTTAGAAGAGGCTTCCTTCTGGGAGGACAGCCATGCAGACCAATTTGATGCAGTGTGTGATGTGTGGTCTGAGCACTGACAGGCGTCTGTGAGATACTTTATATATTTTACTATGGCTAGTAACTGCAAACTTTTTTCTTCATAGTAATTTATAATTATAAATTCCAACCTATCCTTATCCCAGATCTTTTTTAGAATATCCTTTTATAGACTAAAATCCCATAGTCCAGTTAATACTATATGTTAAATGTAAATTAATTTCATGGTAATAAACTTTAAGAGATTATTACCCAGAATTTTTATTCCTTATACCAAAGCTATAAAGACTCCATCTATCCTTCCATCCATCTTCTGAACTACTTATCTAACATAGGTTCACAGGGTGCCTGGAGTCTATCCCAGGGGACTCGGGGCACACAGCAGGAGACACCCCAGACAGTAGGCCAACTTACCACAGGCCACAATCAGACACACACACTGCAAACAAATTGTAACCGGCTTACAACGCATGACTTTGTACTGTGGGAGGAACCTGGAGAAATATCCGTAGCACAAGGAGAACATGCAAACTCCACACACAGTGGGAAGATGCAAGAATCCCCACCCTGGATATGTGAGGCAAACATGAAACCACAAACCCTCCAGCTAAGGCCATATCATAATGCATTTACAGGTGTGCCAATCCATTGCAAAGCAAACTCTCACCCTCAAACATTCACACCAAACAATTTAGGGATACGAATCAGCCTACTACACGTCTTAGTACTGGAGGAAAAAACCAGAGTTCCTGGAGAAAACCTCCAATCCATGTATGCAGGGCAGAGGCAGGAATTGAACCCCAAATTCCTTTGAAAAGAGATTTTTTTTTCCTGCTTTACACATTTAACTAGCGTTGTAACACAATGCCGTTAACTGTATCTGTTTAGTATTCATATTTGGTTTGGTACAAACACTCTATATCATTTGCAGAACATAACTTTATTCAATTCAACATCTAAACCAGATGTCCTGTGGAACTTTCTTACAAGCTTTATCTTTCTTTATCTTTACCTACTGTAATGTGAGCAAATGCGAGTTTGCAAACTAATGATACTTCAAAACAGAAACTTCTTCCCTAAATCAACTAACTGCTTTAGGCTACAGTTAACAACAGCTCTCTAATAATATTCAATCAGATTAAGTCATATTTTTGGTTTGCTACATTCCAGAAAGAAGACTGCCAGACAAAATGGGGTCCTTTATGCGCCATTTTATTATAATGAGCTATATGGAGCGGCGTATGAATATATAAAAGCATACTCCTTTTGTTTGTACAGAAATATGGTCAAAATGTGGTTTTATTTTAGCACTCAGTAAAGCAGTCAAGCTAAAAAGAAACAGTTTATCTCCCACTAGGATCATCGTGTAAGTGAACCTGCTGGGGTTTTTTTTGTGAGCAGGGTTGCCAGGTGCGTATAATATCTGCATATTGTAGATATACACCAATCAGCCATAACTTTGAAACCACATGCCTAAAATTGTGTAGGTCCCCTCGTGCCACCGAAATAGCTTGGACCCCTCGTAGTATGGACTCCACAAGACCTCTAAAGGTGTGCTGTGCTACCTGTCACCAAGACGTTAGCAGCAGATCCTTTAAGACCAGTAGGATGCTAATTGCGATCGCCGTGGATTGAACTTGTTTGTAAAGTTGTTGCCTCCAAACTCCAAAAATCTCAGTCTGATCGAGTAGCTCAGAACAATAATAATGTGTGGGTTGTTATTGACTTTACATCTCACTGGGTTTGAATGTTATAGCTGATCAATTTATACTGCAAGTCTTGGGTTTTTTTGTGTGGTTTCTGAATTGGGTTGAGAACTTTGCTCAAACTTGGCAACCCTCCACATGACCTTTAAAGCTCAACATTAAAAGCAAAAACCTCACAATCTCAATACTTGAAGCTGGCAAGCTTTCTAGAAAAAGTGAATACTTCACCCATATTTCATGTCTGTATTCATTTAGGATGCATTATCTGTTCTATCAGAATAACAGTCATATTAAGTTACACCTCTAGTTTATACCTACAAGGCAAACATTAGTAATAGAGCTGCACTGTGTTTGTATGGCATGGATCCTGGCGCTTCACAGCCACACATTTAGGGCTTCTCCAGCTGAATGTCGTCTTCATCGTTATTGAGCACATCCTGGTACGGTCCTTGGACGAGAGAGCGCTGAATTTGATGATATGTGGAATTGCAATCATCTAGGTTTAGACCCTGTAGGTAAAAAAAAAAAAAACATGTAAATTCCTGTTATTTTTGTTTAAATCAAACACCAGTTATGTCATGTCAGGCAAACGATAACCTTTACTGATCAAGCACATCGTACTCAGAAGGATGCAGCTCACATTTCAGATTGTTCAAATGTTTACATTTTGTTTGCACATAAAATGAACAGGATGATTGAATAGTTTTTGATAATAGAAAAAAGCTTAGAATTTTCTAACAGGATATTACAGAACGCAAAAGAGATGACATACCTCATATATATTTTCTTCCTCTTTGTTGTTTCTTTTCTCCAGCTCATTTAAGCCCTTTGACTGTGCAAAAGAAAGAAAGAAAAAAGAAAGAAAGAAAGAAAGAAAGAAAGAAAAAATCTGATTTTAGACTTAAATATTTGCTACATAAATGAGCAATAAATTATCAATTAAAATTGAGTATTTGCTCAATGTAATATATTAACAATAATTAATTAAACAATAATTAACTGCAAAAAAAATCGGCATGTGAAATTATCACGTGGAATTATTCAGCTAGCATTTAATGCTTTTGCTAATATCAAGCTTAAGATTTACTTTATTCTGTTATTCTATTCTATTATACAATTAAGCCTTTTTTTTTTTTTAGCTCGAGAAGAAATATCTGCCAACAGAACATAACAATTAAAAGCTGAAAATTAGTAAACATAGATTTCTACAATTTCTTGAATTTGTACCAAACACACACACACACACACACACACACACACACACACACAGGTCCTGAAGAAACCTTTTTTCATTTCACTATGTACTGCGTCAGCTATACATGGTTAAAATGATAATAAAAACTTCTTGATTTGACTTGGGTTTAACAGTCATGTACAGTATTTAGATTTTTGTAATGTTGTAATAATATAAATCATGCTATAGAGTGAGCTCCAAAAGTCTGAGACTACAGTGAATATCTGGGTATTAGCTTTCCATCTATATTTGGAAATAAACAGAATGTTTATGTACAAGAATGTAAATATCTTAAATATTTATTATTGAAGATTCTGCACTATTTCTAATTTCCAATCTAACAGTAAGTGGGGTTTGTGATACGGGCCATGTTAGCCAAATGATCCCAACAATACTGGAGTAATGTATCAATATTCCAAATATAGTGTATAATCTAGTAAGAAATATTTGAGTAATTGTTCTTTATCACAAATGAAACGAATTATAACAACTTCTTATATATTTGGTTTTTCCTGTTAGGGGTCGCCACAGCGACTCATCGAGTTTCCACCAAACTCTAACCTCAGCATCCTTCTACTCTCGCACCAATTACCTTAATGTCCTTATTTAACACATCCATATATCTCCTCTTTGGCCTTCCTCTTCACCAGCTCCATCCCCAACATCCTTCTACCACTACCATTATAACCATCTCCCTCCTCTGTACATGTCCAAACCATCTCAGTTTACAACAAACTATAAAAGTTTTTTTTTTTAAATTGTGGACCTTACAATACCAGTGTTACCAATTTTTTTCCCACATGTTAAATCTATATGAGTGTAAAGTGTAAAGGACCTTGCAGATGATGAAGGTGCCAGGAATCAGCAAAAACAGCAGCAGAAGAACCCCTTGAATAGTGATGATGCTGTTCTTACTCTCCTCACTGATGGACAGGTTCATCTGTATGGGGGCTAATGAGAAACACAGATTATGTTCTGTCTCCATATACAGTATTATAGAGTAATAAACAGCAAATGGTTCCTTCTCGTAACTTCCTCATCTCTTCACAAACCTTGTCAAAAAATCATACTTTTAAGAATTTAAGTCTGTCCTTCAGGATTTTTATGCTAAAAGACAAATATTATTGCAACTCTACTTGTATTTTTATTAGAAATAACATCTTCTATTTATATAATGTCTTCTAAAAAATAAATAAAAAATATTCAAAATAAAAAAAATAATTTCAATTTTCCCAAATAAAATTTGACCCTAATTGTATTTAAATGAAACATCTTAATTTGTATTGACCATTAATACTTAATAATATTAATGATTAATAATAATTTTACGTATACTGTGCTGAGAATTCTATATTTATACAGTATATATAACAGGATGTGATGATTATTCCAGGTTAAAAAAACATATTTCAATGACGCATCTTCAATTTCATCATCAATTCAGAAACTTTCTAAAGAAATATCACATTCAATTCCTGAAGACATAAAAAAAATGTCTCGCATTGAAGAAAAATCCTGTAGAAGTGATATGATGTGTATTAATGATGTGTATAGATTGTCAAATAAGACAATTTTTCTGTTTCTTATTGCCATCATTTAATATTTTTTGACAAGGAAACAGGAAACTGACGTAATCGTTAACACACCTACTATATATTCCTATCAAATATAGCTTTCACACACATCTATGGGCTTGTATGTGGTTCAGAAGATCAGAAACAGAGCAACATTATTTATTATATTATGTCACTGACTATAAAATAACATCAAATTTCTATTGTTGATGTTCTATTGTTGAATTTTAAATAAACACAGTGGCTCAAATCGTAAAATATTAATGCTACCATCTGAGGAGAAATACACACCGAAATAGAGCTTAACAATATATTCTACTCACCGTATACTTGTAAATAGGTGCCGGGTGTAATGATGCTGGTGTTGTCTGGATGCCTTAGAATGCATTGATACAGGCCTGTATCATTCAGAACAACTTCGGTTAGAGTCAGATACGAACAATCTGACTTTGAGTCCGTCGCCTTCTGACTGCGAATTTCCACTCGTGGATCTGTGTCGTTTACAGGTACTATTACACTCGTGTTAAAAGAATCCATGACATTTCGTAGCCAGGTAACATTCACAGGTGACTGGGAGATGTAACAGCACCGGAATGTGGCATCGTTCGAGACAGTGAGCCGTAAGCCAGGAAGTTCTACATCCAGTTTTATTTTAGAAGTACTCCCAACATTGGCAGCAGCTTATGAAAAAGATAGAAAAAGCAAGACATTTTTAAAAATTTTATCCATATTTTTGGTGATTAAAATAAATAAATAAATAAATAAAACACTTAAAAATAAATAATAAAATAAATACTGTATTGTGTATTAATAATCCAATCAGCCAATCGTATATCAGCAGGACAGTTAAAGATTGTTAAAAAGGACCGGTTTATTTTTTGTTTGTTTTAAATAATCAGTGTGTCAGTTTTGGTGAGCCTGAGCCTTCTAAATGTCACAAGAGAAATCCAATGTGGTCTTCTGTTGTTAGCTGCTTCAAGCCTCTTGCTTTTCTGCTCACCCCAATTATACAAGTGACTGAACGTCTGTGTTATTGTAACCTTTCTGATAACCCAAACCTTCCTCTGGTTATTCTCCTCTGTTCGCTCTCATCAACATCTGCAGAACTGCTCGTCACTGGAGGTTGTTGGTTTTGGCACCGGTCTGTTATGAAGACTGTTGTGTGTGAAAATCCCAAGAGATCTGCAGTATCTCCGCAAATACTCAAACCAGCACGTCTGGGATCAACAACCATGCCAAGGTCGAGGTCACATTAAATGAAGTGCTTGACTTGTATCTGTGTAACCAGTGTATGTGCACCAAGCTTCTCCAACATGATTGGCAATGTTCCTAATAAAGTGGCCAGTGAGTGTATACAGCTATACATGACTTCCCATTCCTGATATCAAGGTAGTTAACCACAAATACCATTTTTTTTTTGTTCTTTTACAGAATGGCAGTAATTCAGACCCTGACTAGTATCATATTCTGTAAATACACACAGAGATAAAGAGATCAAGTTGAACTGGCTTTAGCAGGAGATGAGCTCCAGTGAAGCTAAACACTCACAGGTGTCTGTTGCAAACAAGATAAAAAAAAGAGAGAGAGAAAAAAAGAACAAAACTAACCAACTGATGTTGGAAAAAACTGAACTTCTGTTCGGTTTTACTGTAGTGTACATTAACAATTATAACAATGTGATTAATTATTTTGTAAGTCAGTGAATATTGCTGAATTTATTTGTAAATTTTTTTTTAATTATTTAAGAATGACGCACATAATTAATTTAATTAATAAGAACATTTTTTTTGTAATCTGGTATATTATCCTTTTTTTTTTTTTTTTTTTTTTTTACATTTTTTTAAATTAAGTTGCACTCAAGTAGGTTTAAGAACGGATTTTGTTTTAGACACAATTGTTATTAGCTGTAGCGCATTTTCAGTTTTTATTGTGTTGAGAAATAAAGACACTGAACTGTACATGGATTAAAACTTAAAAATATCTTTTGAAAGAAATTTGCTTCAAGACTGTAGCTCCATGCAACATAATGAAATATAAATGTCAAAGATTTTTCTTTTTATATATCCATTTTGAAAAGGACACATTTTTAACATGTTTAAGTTCTTTACATTGTATTTTTCTTGCAAGGGAAGATATTCTTTGCATGTTTTTATATTTATAATTACACACTGAACACTAAGTGCGCACTACATTTTATGTCCCAGTTTACAGATGAATATTAACGCTACAAATGAAGCATCTGGTCATTTTACTCCAGCAACAAGGCTTAGAAAAATGGCACTAAATTGTTCTAAGAACGTGTGACCCTAAATAAAATTGGGGGAAAAATAGTGCTTACCTCCCAAAAGACAGAACAAGACAAATGTTGCCTCCATCATCAATGAAGTTGAGCAAAAAGGTGCAACAAAATGGCTTGCTAATGTTAGTTAACCCTGACATATAGATCTGTACCCTCCCACCCTTTCCCCTGCCCACTGTTCATCCTTCTCCTTCACACACACACACACACACACACTTTCATAACGCATACACTTACATCAGTCACAGCAAATTTTAGCAATTGTTGAAATCATTTATTCCAAAAAAAAAAAATTACAGTAGTAATAAAAATGTACCTCGATGCATTCAAAGTATCTTACATGATAGAAAAACCAAAGCACAAATACACAGAATAGTTCTTGCTTTAATCAGGAGTAGCTGTGAGACTGACAACACTCCTAAAATATACATAGTACTACACTGAGCCAAAAAATATGACTGTGCTAAGATGGTTATGAAGTGAAATTTTACAACTATGTAGATAATAGAATATTTGGTTCAGCATAGAAAAAGAGACACACTATATAAAGAGGCACGAGTTGAACAGTGCGAAAATGTGAGACAGTTAAAACAATAATAAAAAAAAAAACAAACAAAAAAAAAACCACACACACACAAAACCTGCCACCAGACCCTTTAGATGTGGAACTGAAACTTGAGCATAATTGCCGTTCAGCTACTGATGGTAAGAAAGAGGAAGAGCCACAAGGTTCTCTACGCAGCCACTGAGCCAGAACAGTGAGATTAAAGACCTGACTCTTTGCATAATCCACCCTGCGCTATAAATAGAATTGTACATTAAAAAAATGCAAGTGCGTCTTAGCTAAATAAACAAGATAAAACTATGGCGTTCTAACTATGGCATGAGCGTGAAAGCAGGGTTCATTAAATCTCACTTTTTCTTCTGAGTACACCTTCATGTGTAGGGCCACAAGGCACAACAATGTCTCATCGATCTCTCTACCGTTATACAGTTCAGTACTTCTGTGAGGTCCTGGTGCAAATGCTTTAGAATAATATACACATTATTACTGGTATATATATTCACCATTATGTTTTTTAATAGAATTCTGAAGGCGCTTTAGCGACAGCAGCATAAACACGTACAAATATATAGACGTGATAATGGTAACTATTTATGTTGATGTGCTGAGGTCCTCCTAACTTAATTTTTTATATATATTTATATATATATATAAAAATCTCACTCACTGGACATCTACAAAGTCCATTTTTCGTTAGACTGCGGGTCAAAAAAAACAAAAAAAAAAAACAAAAAAAAAAACACAGCCTGTTACTGTTAACATTTAATTAACCATTTTATGTCAGAAAGTGATGATTAATGATATACATAATATTCCAGCACTGTATCAAGCTCTAACGATGGTTCAGGCTTCAACACTCACATATTATAAATGATATACATGTTTAAATGACTACCATCAAATGTCCTTGTATTGTTTCTTTAGTGACAGCTCACACCACAGGCATACACAGGGATGTGGCACATAATCTAATCGGAATAATAAACAGATATAATGACGTGTTGTTCAACTAGTAAAAATATCAAATCATTCATGTGGTGAAGTTATTTTTTTTTTAATTAGACATTGAAAGTTGTGCTTTTTGGAGTCAGGGTAACGGATTATTTTGTTTGATGAACTTAAACAAAAAAATGTAAAAATTAAAACAGCAAGCTACAGAGGGAATGACTGTTTATAACTACTAAAACAATGAATAAAAAACAGGAACTCTTTTCTCATAAATGTTCCATAACATTAAACTATAAACAGTTAAAAATGTGATGTTCGTTAATAAATAAAAAAATGATCATCGCGAATCGTTGTGGTACAAGCGTGCTACAAAAAGAAAATCCCCTTCAGAGCTCTTCACCACATCAGCCTAGATGATATTTGTACAAACGGACAGTCTGAGATAAATGTGTATACCTTTTTCTACCCTGCTGAATTCTTGATTCTGCTTTGTCAGAAGGTGAGAAAAAAACAAAACAAAAAAAACACTAAAATAATTTTTATATTTAGCAAAGAAAACTTATAATGGTTTCAAATAGGAGAAAATATTATTATTATTATTTTTTCTGGAAGGAGTCTCATGGTTCATGTTTTCTTTCTTATATAATCTATTTATCACTATTTATATAGGTGCATAGAACATAAGAAAGGGAAGTAAGTGCATTTGAATCTTGTTCTCCGTGCTTATTGTTGCATCTGGTTATATATGTAAAAGCTAAATAATTCTTATCAGATCTATTTATTAGATTTACTGCTAGAAATCTGCCTATTAGGTTCTCTTTGGTCTAAAACCCGATGCGTGTGAAGGTAATGAAGCTACTCTTTAGAAAGTACTTCCCACCTTTGTATCTGCTCTGACAATTAGGCATAGAAGTGAAAATACAGCTGAGTTCTTCTAAAGAGCAGATTGTCAAGGACTCGAACTCATCAAAGTGATTCACATGAACATATTGTTACTCACCCCACCGTGCTAAAGGCAGAATAGATCTACAGTGATCATGTGACCAGAGCTAAGCTATAACTGATGCACTGTGATAGAAACATGGCTGTGGCTTAGAGAGAAAACTCCATTTTCACACAAACATCTCCAGCATCACACTTTAAATCAAATACATAATCAGCAGATGTCAATCCCCTTCAACCCTTGTCTTTGTCTTGTGTGTGCTCAAGACCTGTTATTTCATGAGTACACATTTTCTATTTTCACCATCTTCGTTTGGGTTTTGGGCCAAGAGTTCTGCATAAAACACACACACACGCACACACACACACACACACACACGCACACGCACACGCACACGCACACGCACACACACAATCTTTCTCTCTCTCAATTCTTTAAGCGACTCTTTCACCACATCATCAGCTTGGGGCTTTAGATAATCTGCAGTAAAGAAAAGAGGAAAGAAGAATGTACAGTTTCAATAAGCATGAAATTCCAACATCATCAAAGGATTTAGTGATCTAAAAATGGTGTGTAAACGGTGTATAATAATTCCCTGGTCTTGGCCTTCCATATAAGTTTACATGCGGTCTAATAAAAGCTGAAATTGATGGACTGACAGGAGAAGGGAGGAAGAAAAAAAATTCCTGATAGAGCAATATGTTCCGCCGGCGGAACACTACCGCTAGGGGACGAGGCTGCATCAACTTCATTGTAACTTTTAAGCATTAAATCTTCTAAATACACGGTTATATTTTATATTGTTTGAAAGCTTAGACTCTCAGGATTTTATTAAGCCCACACACAAAGCATAATATGATTTTATAGCCGTCATACAATTGTAATCAAGTTGATCCGTCACCTGAAATAGGCGGCGCTATTCAGTTGTTTACTTACTTTAAACTCTTCCCTTTCTTCACTGGGGTAATATTTTCCAAAACAAATATTTTCCATAAATCCCGAAGAGTCCAAGGAATTGGAATATCTAAGCCTTTTAATCCAAATCGCTTTGCTCGCCTCACAATAATTACTTTTCTGACCGAAAACCGTAAGCGGTAGTTCACTTCCGTCCATTCTTTCGGCTCTCACTTCTCATTGGAGGCTTAGAAAACTACAATTCGGTGTCAGATTTGTAGTCCAGACTCTTAGGAATCAAATAAGCCCTCACATGAGCCAATCGGTGCTCGTAGAGCAGAGATAGACAGCTTAGAAGCCAATGATGGCTCTCCATTCCGTTCGGCCCACCCTCCGTTTGTTTGGCATTTGTTCCAGCCAGTAGCAATTTCATGATCCGGGACCCTGATATCTCTTTAGCCAATAAGGAGACGATTCTAACGAGGTGCGACAAGAGCTATCAGGAAGGTGGGGGCTGCCAGCCAGAGAGCTGTGAAAGCAGTCATGACGCAATTCACAGGCTGAATTGCCCAATCCTAGCGCACACACAGAGAAGGCCTGAGTTTTTTGAGCAGTTTCTACTGCCTAGTGGTTCAGTTAAAGAGGTTAAAAGGTTATAGGCCTTTCAAACTCTTGTTTACTCTTGTAAACAAGGTTTATTTGGGGCAAGAAATGGGCAAAAAACAAAAACGCACAGACCTATCTGTAGAAAAACATTCATATAAAAGCCATTTTTGGGTCTTTTGACTTCAAATTTTTTTTGGTGAAAGCTAAGACATGTGGCTATGACCTTTAGTTGTCCATTAGCTACTTCCATGTGTTTACAGTAGTGTTTTTTAATAATTTTACAGTACATTTTTACAGGCGGAAATGAAATCCTCCATTCTAGCCTCTGTAACTTTGTGCCAGTAAGGCCTAGAATCACTCTGACACTTGTATCTGGAACTAGAGATTGACTTCTTTCCAATAAGACCAGGCCCAATCCTGTGTGACAAGTATGTGGGAGCTGTACAACTTTTTAGGTGGTATGTCATATAGGCGAAAATCATAAAAATCAGGGTATTTTCTTAAGAGGATAATAATTCCCTGGTCTTGGCGTTTACATGCGGTCTAATAAAAGCTGAAATTGATGGACTGACAGGAGAAGGGAGGAAGAAAAAAAAATTCTTTTTGAACATGAAGTAAATAAGTATTTTTAAGGCTGATTTAAGACTAGGCATTTTGTCATCTAGTGTAACTAACATTTATTTAATATACAGTCGTATGGCAAAGGTTTAGGAACCCCTGACAATTTCCATGATTTTCATTTATAAATATTTGGATGTTTGGATCAGCAATTTCATTTTGATCTATCAAATAACTGAAGGACACAGTAAAGATGTTGTTCTCTTTGACTGTCCTCTGAAGAGTGGCAACATGGAGGCCTCAAAACAACTCTCAAATGACCTGAAAAAGACTGTTCAACAATCTATGGGCCAAGCTAAGGGCAGTGTTATCATTGGAACTCATTAACTTCTGACCAGAGGTTCAACAATGTAACCACAAGGGCTACCACAAGGGCTATCACAAGGGCTACCACAAGGGCTACCACAAGGGCTATCACAAGGGCTATCACAAGGGCTATCACAAGGGCTATCACAAGGGCTATCACAAGGGCTACCACCATGGCTACCACCATGGCTACCACAAGGGCTACCACAAGGGTTATCACAAGGGCTATCACTACCCACCCAAAATCTCTCTATGTCAAACATGAAGCGATTAAAGAAAAACTATTTCATTTGTTCTTGACCCTACCAAATCTAATAATATTGTCTGTTTGTTCCAATTATACTTCTATATAAATACTACAAACCTTCCACCCCTCATTCTTCAGATATCCTGGATATCAAGACTTTTGAATCGACTATTTTGAATGACTGTGCTCACAGTTATTATAACACTGGCACTGACCCCAGGTTTCATGTATTCGGCGTGGGAAAATCTTTACAGGTGAACATTCTCTGATTAGCACGAAATACTTACGAAATGTATCATCTTGAACACTACAACTAATAGAATAGACAGTTCTGAAGTTGTAGTAGGGGCAGGATTACCTAGTGACCAGCAGGTTGGAATGATCCTCAGTTGTAGTTGCCTCTTTGAATAGTGAACTTAGCAAGGGTTTCCTGTAGCCTGTGATACTCGTCCTCCACATTCTGTAAATACATTACAGCTTCAGGCACAAATAAACGAATGAATAAATAAATTGTAGGTCACATTTTAAACAAAGATCTCTTGCAAACTGATCTAAGTAATAGCACTTTTAGCAAATCTCTCAATTTATCAGGAGATATTTACAATTCAGTTCATTTGTCAGATTCATACGTCAACTAGTTTATCTGATATTTTTACTGCCGTTTTTGGTTATTAGTAATAACTTGTACCCGAATACAACTAAATTTAAACAGGTTTTCTTACACAAAATTTGAAAAAGTTTGTCAATTCTGCTCGTGTATCTAATTCTTTTTTTCTTGCCAACTGCTTATTTTAATTCACTGCTAACGTAATTAATAGACATGATTTACAGCATAAAGCTCTGACATCTGTCTAACCACTGGCAACTAACCTGTAGTCTCTTCACTTGGTCTTCCAGACTCTCCAGTTTTCTGCTGATCTCCTCTATCTGCTCCTCTGAAAGCACTAGTGGAGCAAGTACTGCTTTCTGCTCTTCTCCCCTTGTCTTTTCATCCTGTGACTCCATATTGTGCTCTTCCACTTAATGAAAGAACATATCAAATATTACCCAGTTGCCAGAGATGGAGTTCCACATCATGATGAAACTAAGTGTAATATTAGTTTAATACCTTGTGATTGACTGTCATCATTCTCCTGCTTTGCTGACTCTCCTCCGCTCTCTCCTTCAGGCTCGACATTCGAGGACTGACAGGTACTTCCGAGTAACAGTGTCTTCAATGACATTACTGTCGAGGCATGGATGCAAACAAGTGCACTGATGTAAGAATGCTGCTCATTTCAATACGGTTCATATACGCATATTTGTTGAAAAAAAAAAAAAAAAAACAATACAGACGAACGCAACCTTTGACTTCGCACATATATGATAAGATATTTGTCATGCTATGTAATGGAGGGACCACTGACCTTCATCCAAAGCCACACTTCCTGAGCGCTCGGGACGAGCACTGCTGTAAGCCAGTAGGTCAAATCCTTTGGCAGTTAAGCAGTCAATCAGTGAAGGCTGAGTGTGCCTGAACTTTTCATCTGTCAGGCTGTCCTTATATTGACCTTTTTAATCAGAACATGTATCACAATCACAACAATGCAATAAATTATATTAGATGCAAATCATTTTCACACTTGGTCATTTGGTTCAAGAGTTCAGGACATTTTTTGGGGTGTGAAAGCTGGTATTGAGCCTGAAAGTGATCCAGAAAATTGACCCATGTTTCTTTTTAAATCGTGGTCCCAGGGCTCAGCTTTGCGATGTAAATGTTTGCATTAAGGCCACTGCGAGAAACACATGTCTTACGGCAGGCTGCATGGCTAAAAAACACTTCTTGCACAATAAGAGATGGTTGGATCAACTTGGGTGTTGTTTCCGAAAGTAAAAAGTTGAAAAACAGCAAACAGATAAACATTGTTTCTACCATTTTTCAAACCTATGTGCAACAAAAGAGATGCATAAGATAACTGTAAAATAAATCCATGGATCAGAAAGAATACTGCACATTCTGGTGTATTTAAGCCAAATGTGAAAACACACTTAATGACAAATGAGCATCGGTTCTTACCACCAGAGTTTTTCAGTACATCTGTTCCATTGTCAGTAGGGCTGAGTGGGGGGTTCAGTCTATAGAGGAGAGGGAGAGAATTATTATTATTTTTTTTAAAAACACATTTTTTAATTCTACACTTGTATATTGTAAACATGTTTAATTCTACTCTCGTATATAGTTTTTAAATTTATCTCAGATATTATTTGCACCCCTGGTAAATATAGAATAACTGGGCCTAATTTTGACACAGAAGAGAAATCTACCTTTTAACAGAAATGAACTTATTCAAAGAAAAAACAACAACTCAAGATTCTTTGATTGCCTTAATCATTGGATCTACTGTTAAAGATGGGTGAAAAGGTTATGGACGTGACAGTAAAAACAATATACAATAGTTAAGTAAACTGTACAATACGGTACATGGTGCGAGAGGTTCTGCAATTTATTGTTAATTACGCAATAACGTAATCAAAAAATTATTATAGGCTTAAAAACACACTTTTCATAATATTCTAAACCTCAAACAGAAAAGAAAATAAATTAAAATAAATACCAATATATTAATGCCAATAGACATGTTGTATTACATTTTTAAACTGGGTTAGAGAAAGAGAGAAAGTGAGTGACATACGGCTAAGAATGGTGATCCATACTCAGAATTTGATCTCTACATTTAACCCATCCAAAGTGCACACACACAGCAGTGAACACACACACACCGCGAACACACACCGGGAGCACTGGGCAGCCATTTATGCTGCGGCACCCGTGGGGCAGTTGGGGGGTGGGGTTCGGTGCCTTGCTCAAAGGCACCTCAGTTGTGGCCGGCCCGAGACTTGAACCCAAACCTTAGGGGTAGGAGTCAGACTCTCTAACCATTAGGCCACGACTTCCCCCCATTTTTGACATTGATGCATCTATTTTTGCAGTGTATGAAATTTTATGTAAATAAAAGTTTTTAACTGATCACAAATGATTGACAAACCTTTAACAAATATTTTTTATACTTACAAGGCAGTATATCCCAGTGCAGAGCTGTTACTTGGCACGCTGCCAAGCCTCATCCTATCCAGCGTATGACCAGCGCTCTTTTTCAACTCATCCACTGATGACTTTATCAAATCTGTCCATCTACAAGACAAAGGTTTGTATCCATTGAAAATCTACGGTACAGATTACTAATGAAACAATGCTGGTCCTTCTGATGTCTTCTGTTCCGCTGTAAACCCTACTGTGTTACTTTTTACCACACACACGCTCACATTTTTCGTTCCGCAACAGACTGGGCCACGAGTTCATAGATCTGAGCTCCACTCTCCCAGGTGAAGATAACATAGAAGGCCTTCCGATCTGGGGGAAAGAAGGTATTAATGTTAATTTCAGGAAAGAATCTTACCGTCCTACTTGTGGGGGACGAGGACACACACTTACCTGTAGCTACATCTCGCAGGAAAGCCGATTCCAGCTTTATGATGGGGCTGAGCATTTGTTTGCCTTCCTGGGCAGCAATGTTACTCTTACTTTGGCATTTCAAGAGCATCTTATCATCTTGTTTCTGCAGAAGGACCAACATGTCTCCCAGCAACACACCCTGCACATCTGGGGAAACACACACACACACGTTAGTGTTACTAGGCCAAAATTCCATTAAAAATTAATTGTAATTAATTATGTGCCCAAGTTGTACATTTATAATTGTTGTGAAAATACTAAGCAGACTTTATTACCTAGAGTTTTTTCCTTAGTCACCCTCCATGTAAGTGGCCCCTCATAAACCATAGATCTTGTTGTCAGGTCAATACCCTGAAAAAGAGACTAATCTCTTAAAACCTAACATTTACTTTGTTACACGATGCTTACTGCGTACAGAGAGGCATGAGACAATGTCTTACCCTGTACTCTGAGTATAGTTCATTGCTGGGCTTCAGCCCTGAAGTGTCCAACCTGCGCTGGTAGTCTCTTAAAGTCTTGTAAAGGAAAACAAGCCAGCATTACAGATCATTCGTTATGGATATGGGGACATACAGAGAAAACGTTAAAGAAAACGGCCATAGAGATAATGAACTGAAGGAGTTTGAGAGGATTATGACTTATGGCAGGGGAGTATTCATGTTTGTTTTCATATCAGTCTGTCAGATTCTCAGTGCACAATCCTTTTTTTTTTTTTTAAAAAAAATAAGGATAGGTATACAATTGGTTTTAACATGTTAATGAAAAATGGCATGCCATTAGCACATTATTGAGTAGTGGAGGTTATGACCATAACCGAGACAAGCTGTTTTTTTCTGAGCAAGAAGGATTCTGTGTATTTAATGAGCCAGATAAGCAGCACGATCGAGGTGATCCACGGCCATATGATTAACGGGGCTGTGATTCTAGAATTTATGGGACAATTCAATTATACGGGTCATTTCTGAATGAATTCTTTTGTGCATGCATTTTGTGCAAGTCAAGTCATTGCCAAGCCTAAAGAATGAGAAATGAAGAAAGTCATTTAAAATAAACTTTTATCCTGGAATCTTGGGAGAATTTTCACAGTGTTCTTTGATGTACTGTGTCTAATAATATGGCTATGTTAAAAATTATTGGCCATCTTTGACCTTTTCAACAAAGCCCTCAACATTTTTCTTATTAAAATGTTAAATTCAAAAAATGGGTCTGCGCTAAAAAAGCTCCTACCAGAAGATTCTCCATGTATTTCACCTCCTCATTGACATGGTTTAGGATCTTTCGACAGCATTCGGCAGCTTGTTGGATATTTTCCTTCTCCAAATTATCTTCTGTAGGAAGGAAACCGTTCCACACAAGTGAAAAAAATTGCAAAACCACCCTGAATTACTGTTAAACTGGGTAAAAGCAGGTACACTGATGCTTTTGTATCCTGGATTATACATCATATTTTGATCAATTTCTCAATCTGATCTGTTTTCGCTGCCGTCCTAATACAGGTCATCTGGTGGACAACAAATTTACTTTGGTGAGTTTTTCTGTGCTCTTGTATTAAAACTTTGTATTTTATCCTGTAATCTGTTTAGCTAGTGGCTAATGAGTGTTTTTTGGTGTTGTTATCTACCTCGGTTTAGTCTCTGATCAGTTTTACATAGCAGGATAAAGACGTAATTGCTGACACTACATAATGTTTGTTTCTTTATACTGCAAATTATTCAATAAGTAAAAACTACAGAGCTTTTCCGCTTCATACGTTGTCTTTTTTTAAGCAGATACACTATATGGTCTGAAGCAGCGGTGTCCAATCTTATCCGGAAAGGGCCGATGTTGGTGCAGGTTTTCATTCCAACCAAGCAGAAGCCACACCAGAGTCTACTAAAAGCCGAGAACAACTGATTCAACAGGTGGAATCAGGTGTGGCTTCTGCTTGGTTGGAATGAAAACCTGCACCCACACCGACCCTTTGTGGATAAGATTGGACACTGCTGGTCTAAAGTGTCTGGATACCGGACAATCACACACAAACTCCTGTGCTTTTTTTGTAGACTTATTCCCCATTTACTCTTATAATAACATCCATTGTTCTGAGACTTTCCACTAGATTTTGTCTGTGGCGATTTGCCCATTCAGCCACAAGAGGATTAGTGAGGTTTGGCACTGATGTTAAGCTGGAGCTCTTTCCCACCCACAACTGTCATACTGGAATGTATCTAGAACTTAGTTACAAATATTTGGTCATATAATGTATAATCTCAGAATCATAAATACTTGAGGTACATCCCAAAATAAACAGAGCACGAGTGCGCCATTCTTTGCTGTTTTGGAACTCAGGCCTCAATTCACACTGAATGTGTATTTGATGCTTTGGATTCACCCTGATCCTGTGAGTACTAAATATAAATTAATGAAAAAATGAGTGAACGAATAACAAATGAAATAAAAAAACCATCAAATAGATCACCAAAGCTTTGTTTATCGATTAAGTACTGTACTTTTTTTACCCGGCTAAAATAAAAAAATACCTGTACTCTTGGCAATGTTTTCCAACAGCAGAGGGTACTTGGTTAGTCTCTGCATCTCAATGGGGATGATGTCCTTCAGCTGTAATCTTCTGCACTGTGGCTTACTCTCTGCCTCCTAAAACATACAGCCAGGAAAATGTGCATTACATTGTATACCATTCTATCATGGGTGGATTGTATTTATATATAGTAAGGGATATATATATATATATATATATATATATATATACATATATACACACACACGTACATACATGCATATAATGAGGTGATCCACGGCCATATGATTAATTGGGCTGTGATTATAGAATTTATGGGACAATTTAATTATACAAGTCATTTCTGAATGAATTCTTTTGTGCATGCTGAATATGTACTGCTACGGGATACTATCAAGTCAAGTCACTGTCAAGGCTAAAGAATGAGAAATGAAGAAAGTCATTTAAAATAAACTTTTATCCTAAAATCTTGAGAAAACTTTTCGCAGTGTTCTTTTAGGTTCTGTCTCTAAAAATATGGCTACATTATTGGCCATCTTTGACTTTTTCAACAAAGCCCTAAACATTTTTCTTATTAATATGTTATTAAAATCGAAAAATGGGTCTTCGCTAGAAAAGTTCCTACCAGAAGATTCTCAATGTATTTCACCTCCTCACTGACATGGTGACACACACACGTATATATACGTAACACAACAGCTTACAGAACCTTACACTACATGTAGTAATTTTGATATTCTGATAATATCTGCTATATGACCCTCTAATATTAGTCTAATAAGTATTCTTAGTCTGTAATCTAGTGAAGCAGTACCGATGTATTCATCGATAATGACGTCTTCAAAAGCATTGAGGATGTCCACCAAATACAGTGAATGGAAGTTCTATAAATAAATTATCCTACAGTAAACTTTTATGACTGGAGTCAGCGGTCGAAGCGGAAGTGTAGAAGCCATTGTTGAAACAAAGTTGTGTACAAAGCACTTGCGTGTGTCTTTACCAGTATGAAGGCATTAAAGCGCGGCTCTTTCTTCTGCTTGTTCTTGATTTGAACCAGAGTCCATGACTGACGACTACAGAAACGAGCTGTGAGCTTCTGGAACCATTCGCCCTCTGAGCCATTAAACTGTGAGATTGTGAGATTAATGGCTTATGTGAGAGAATTGTCTTATGCCAGCTTACAAACATACAAACCCTACATAACTTAAAGTAGCAAAATATAAAGTAGTCAAATGACAAAATAATCGCCCGATATCCAATTATCTTCTAGATATATTACGATACTCACTCTGTTCAGCAGCAGAGTGCTGATTTGTTTAACCACATAATCATCATCTTGGCGGAGTTTCTTCAGATTCTCATAGAAAGCATCTGAAAGAATAATTTCCAATAAATATAAACGCCTTTTTTGTTGTTGTTGTTTTTTTTTTTGTTTCTTCAAACCTTGATACAAAGTCATCCAAGAGAGGACTCACAGTGCATGTCCAGAATCTCATCCAAACTAGGGAAGACTGCGGCCAGCTCGGTAGGTTCCATGAGTCCCTCTCTTTCCAGTGGACGAGAAAACACGGTCTGCAGTACACTCAGCATGCGCACATGAGCATGCTCTGTTGCAAACAACTCTGTAGGTCAAACAGGACAGAAAATGAGAGGTGAGAGAAAACAATTCAAAAATAAAACAAGTCAAAATGGGATTAAAGTCAAAGCAAGGTGCAAGATTATAGTTTTTAGTAGAAAATATATGATATATAAGCTTCCACCCAGTGTCTAATATATGCAGGTAGGTAAAACTGACTACGGTAAGTTGCACGTAGATACGAAGGAGCATGACTTTATGTGCCCTGTGATGGATATAGCCACTGGTGGTGAAAAACTCAATATGGTCCAAACAATTTTGTACTTTCACAAGCTACTTTTCTGAGGTTGAAACTGTATACAGAGTTTTAGCGTAACCACGAGAGGAACTGTCACTTGCCTGATGGCGAGTACAAAACCTTTACACTTGATTATTATTTTTTTTCTCTTTTGGGCAAAAATGCTCTAATAAATATTACTGTGTATTTATAGTTATAGAGTCTTTCATAATAATGTAGGATGTAGCACTTTGATAGTTTCTACCTTCAACCTTATATTAGACCACAATCCATTTATATTAGTTTTTTGGTTTTCTGGGAATATTCATTTACATACCGTTGATGACTTCCTGCCTCTTTGTCTCTTTCTTAGTGAGTTTACTCAGAGTCTCACTGGAGGAAAGCTCTCTCCAGTTGGGTGGGTCCTGCTCTAATTCCAGGAGCCGGGGCTCCACTTCCTCTTGCTGAGTAAAGGAGCCACTGCCTTTAAAAGGGCCATCGACTGGCATTACTGGTGAATCCCCTCTAAAACAGTGAAAGCCAAATGTTAGAAGTGAACAATTGTGGACCTTTGTGTGTTTCTCTCCATCACTGTGATCTGTAAATCTGTGGAATTATAATCCCCATTATTTAGTTAAAATGTTAAGGAATTAAAGTAGATCAGACATCTGGTTGGTTATGATTAACAGCATCAGTTACTGAATCCCTGCTGTGCATCTTCCTCCCAGGGAGTGTTTATGAACATATTTGCACGTGTCTTTCCCTCTAGCATGTATCAGTACATGCATAATTATAAAATGTATGGGTCTTAATAACATGTGATGCCACCTGAGGCAAATGTCTCAGTGTGCGCTTACAGATTTTGTCGCAAATTTGATTAAATCTGAGTTGTGTTTTTATGTAGATTTGTGTTTTCATGCAGTCTTACAATCTGGCAGGCTGGGGAAAAGGTGAAGGGGGTTGGGAAGTGGAAGTTGACTGAAGGTCCACATCGCTACGGGAACGAGATTGTTTAGCCCGAGTAGAGCCACCTCGGCGAGAGTGGCAGCGTTCCACACACAGACTCTCACTGCGACGCACACTCCTGAATACACCAGTTAAGGGAGTGGGGAGAGGAAGGGTACAGGGAGAAAAGTACGACAGAGGAAAGGGAAAAGACGAGTGCATGAAAGGTTGTTTGGGGGTGGGGTGGGGGGTGACACGAAAGGAGAGTACATTTTGAAATTGAAAGAAGGATAATGAAAGCATGCACAAGTAAAAAGTAGAAAGGTTATGGAAGAGAAAATATGAAGAGAGATCATAAATAATGACAGAAAACCGGTTCATAACATCAACACCACACAGACTCCTTCCCACCTCAAGAATCTGGTGCTGCTCTGAGCAAGTCTATTACATAAAACATCTCATTCTCTGACATAAAGCTGAATAAAGTTACTTCTGTGCAAAATAAGCAACAGATGAAATACTGTCCAATTTAGAAATGTATACGGTTCCAAATTATACAGACTACACATACAGACACATTCCATTATTCCGCTTGAACACAGCTTACACCACAACCGCAAGGTCGAATGTTTGACAAAAATATTACACGTCCGAAAGGTTCAGCGATGCTGTATCTGATGTACAAAAGGTCAATGTGAGAAGATTTAAAATCTGCTGATGTGACCAAAGGAATCACTTTTAAGTCGAATTTAAAAGTACACTTTTAAAACAGTTTTACACTAAAGAGTTATTCTATATTCTAGCACAAGATGGGTGTAGTATATGACATATATTGGTCTGTGTGTGGTATTAAATGAGTGTGGAATCAGTAGCAGGCTGAAGCTGGCAGAATATCCATGTCTCAGTCATGAAGACCCACCTTGTCTTCCGTCTGTAAAATATAGGACAAGCAAAAAAAAAAAAAAAAAAAACAGTTCTCATGGACAAGGTTCCAGTCAATACATGATCAAAACCTAACTCACATGACCACTATATAAAGAGCCACCACAATCACATTGAAAATTGAACTCAAAATGCCAGCACAAACTCCAACAAAAACTCCAACAAAACTACACAAAAATGGCAAAGACAGCAAAGCGAAACAAACTTCAACAAAGCAACTGCAAAGAAACAGAGCAAGAGAATGCACTAGACAAAGATTCTACAAACACAGCACATTAAATGTAAATTTAACAGCACTATTACCATTTGAAGACGCTTTCGGTAATTACAAGTCTGAGATGTTGCATAATCAAAGCTGTTCAACTTATAATGTAAAAAAATAACTTAAAGACACTTGCTATAAAGGAAAACAGCTTGAACAAATGCTCTTGATAGGCTGTCAATACAGACATAATATCAAGTAAGACAAGTGATAGATAGACATGAAAGACAGATATAGGACAGAACAAAGAGGACATTTTGGGAAGGTAGGGAAGTGAACATTTACAAACGTGTGTGTAATGAAGGTGTGCGACAAACTGGCGCAGATCCATCGACATAAAGCATAGATTGCGTTGTCAGCAGCATCAGCAACGAAGAGCACACAGCAAGGACTCAGGAGTGATGGACTTTCTCCCTCAGTTACAGCATAGTCCGATAGCTTGCTTTACTGTATATCTGGCAAATTTGAGTTTAAGACTCTTAAATTTTAGGTGGTAAGAAGCTCAGGTTCAATGTTACTCCTACACTACCTGTCCTTTTCATGGCTCTCTTCTACAGGGCCGTCGGGTGCAGCTGGAGGCTCCCAGACAATATCGACATTGGGGCACGCAGGAGATACGTCTCCACCGTCAGACACAGACTGCTCTGAACGACTGCTGGTCTGACCTGTGGAACAAACATGTACACGAATGATATTTAATAAATATCTCAAAGCTTCCAGGAAATTGCTAGTTATATACAGACTGGTATATAGATGGGTAATAAAGAGGCATAGAAAGGTGCTGGGTCAACATGAGCTTCACAGTAAGATTCACATCAAGAAGCAATTCCATATAGGACACAGTGATATAAAAATACAATGACAAGCTCTGTTTCTCTTTAAAGCTGCCTCCATTATTCTTTTTTTTTTTTTATTGACATTGCATAACACGGACGTGTCAAAGCGTGAAGACATAAGCGAGCGATGTGTCAAACGACACAGGATTGGCACTGTGGCCTTGATGGGATATATGAAACCAAACCAAATCAAAATGCCCTCCATTTAATGCCCTCCAGACTTAAAAAAAACACAACCTACCTGTCTCAGGCTGGGAAGCTTCAGGACTGGGGGTAACTATAATGTTGCTGTGCGTCACTTCAGTGGTCTCTGGTCCATGAGAGATGCTAGGTCCTGACGCGGCAGGTTTCCGAACCGGGCTGGGTAATACACTTCCGTCTGTAGTGGAGCCACGATGTACTAAGGTGCTCGCAGTATTCCTCCGTTCACTACTCCTGTCCTTATCGCCTAAGGAAAACAAATAGAAACTATAGAAACAGCAAGCAACAACTTAAGCAGTCATTTCATCAATAACAACATTTTGTTGAGCATGCAGAAAGTGGAAGGCTAGAAAGTAAATACAATTACGGAGTAAAGAATATTAGATTAAATCAGATGCATGAACAGTGTTAGTCCTCTTCCCAAACAAAGTTATATTAACACAAGACAAAGTTTATCACGTATTTATAAATGTATTATTAGTTACGTATTAAATACTTACTAAATACTCCAGTTAATGTATTTCGTTCGAAATTACAGGTATGCATACAGGTGCATCTCAATAAATTAGAATGTCGTGGAAAAGTTCATTTATTTCAGTAATTCAACTCAAATAGTGAAACTTGTGTATTATATAAATTCAGTACTGAAGTAGTTTAAGTATTTGGTTCTTTTAATTGTGATGATTTCGTCTCACAATTAACAGAAACCCAAAAATCTCAAAAATTTGAATACTTCATAAGACCAATAAAAAAAAAAAAAAAAGAAAAAAAAAAAAAAAAAAGAAAAAACACTTTTAGTGAATTGTCTGGCTTTTGGAAAGTCTGTTCATTTACTGTACATGTACTCAATAATTTGCTAGCCAGTCAAGCACACCAACACCATGGTCATTTAACCAACATTTGGTGTTTTCGGCAGTGTGGGCAGGTGCCAAATCTTTAAAAAGCTGGTCAGAAGAAGGAAGCATAAAGTGCTCTAAAATTTCTTGGTAAACAGATGCAGTTACTTTGGTTTTCATAAAACCACAGTGGACCAACACCAACAGATGACATTGCACCACAAATCATCACAGACTATGAAAACTTAACACTGGACATCAAGCAACTTGGGCAAGGAGCTTCTCTACCCTTCCTCCAGACTCAAGGACCCTGGTTTCAAAATGAAATACAAAACTTGCTCTCATCTAAAAAGAGGACTTTGGACCACTGGGAAACAGTCCAGTTCTTCCTCTCCTTAGCCCAGCTGAGACGCCTCTGACACTGTCTGTGGCTGAGGAGTGGCTTAACAAGAGGAATAACACAACTGTCATCAAATTCCTTGACACTTCTGTGTGTGGTGGCTCTTGATGCTTTGACCCCAGCCTCAGTCCATTCCTTGTGAAGTTTACCCAAATTCCCTTGAATCGATTTTGCTTGACAAGCCTCTCAAGGCTGTGATTCTCTCGGTTGGTTGTGCATCTTTTTCTTTCACACTTTTTCCTTCCACTCAATGTTCTGATAACATACTTGGATAAAGCACTCTGTGAACCAGCCAGCTTCTTTGGCAATGAGTGTTTGTGGCTTACCCTCCTTGTGAAGTGTGTCAATGATTGTCTTCTGGACAACGGTCTTCCCAATGATTGTGTAGCCAAAGTGAACCAAATTGAGAGAACATTCTGATGGCTCAGGAAACCTTTGCAGGAGCTTCGAGTTGATTTGCTGATTGGCATGTCACCATATTCTAAGTTTTTGTGATACCTTTTAGAATTGGTGGGATTTTGTTAAATCTGAGCCAAAATCATCACAATTAAAAGTACCAAAGACTTCAACTACAGGCTGTGTGTACTGAATTGACATAAAAAAAAAAAAAAAAACAAGTTTCACTAATTTAGTTGAATTTCTGAAATAAAGGAACTTTTCCATGACATTCTAATTTATTGAGATGCACCTGTATATACAAACCAAACACCACTATTGTGTTTAATTTAGAACATGCAAACGTGCACTGATTTCAAGTTTTGATTAGTAAGGGGTAGACCATGAAGGAAAAGGAGTGACTAGACAAAGAGATCAAACTAGTGTACCTTCGTTGTCCAATTTCATTTTGACCTCATCTGCAGGAGGAAAACATTGCAACAGAATGTTCCTTTAAATCCTGTAACACCTTAACCATCATAATGGTTTGTGTACTATATGCTGCTATATTTCTAAACTGAATCATACAAAGGAAGAAACAAACATATACCTTTAAGGTCACTGACATGTAAAAGAACACGGACATTAAGTATTTGCATGGGATGTGCAAGAAGGTCAAATACTGATAGTTACAGCACTGTTTTAATTTCACTGGGTTTCTTTTTTTTTTTAGCAGTAGTACAACTGCTTGTATTCACACGGGGTAACATAGATCTGAGCTCGTAATCTGAATACATCACGGACGACACTTACAGCAAGGTAACAACAAATGCTTAGTGAAATGAGTCATAGTGTAAAGTCTTTGCATCGTACAGTTGCTGCAGTTTTAATCCTCATATCAATGCAGAACTAAAAACAATATCAAGTCATGCAAAGAAGTGTGTAGATACGTACTGCTGCTACCTCCGATCCTCAAGATACTGAGGACCTTGGACTTGTCTTCCTTCTTTGGAACCTACACACAAATGCTTTTTTATTAATACACACACCCGTGATAAGAGGTGAATGAATAACAGAAGTCAGAATTAAGATGTACATCACTACGGTTTACTGGAGATCATTTTCTCAAAAATATTTTTAAACCTTTTTATGGATTGTTAAAATTTGCTAGCGTGACATTTTCCCTGCCAGAATGCTGATGGTGACAGATTCCTTGTACCTTCCTCCTGAAAAATCCTTTGCCCTTCTTGCTGTCTGGTGGTCTGCTCTTCACTCCAAGTTGCTTCATATAAAAACCAACTGCACCAAAAATGGCAGAACTAAAAGGTGGAAGTATACAGAAATTAATATATGTATTGTAAGTAGAAATGAACATTTCAAATGTATTAAACGATAAGTAATGGATAATAATGGAGAATGTAATATTGTCCTTTCTGAATAAATCAGATATTAAATAACTGACTCTTTTTTCTGGCTTCATCTTTACCAAGCCATATAACTCACATATAATTAAAATAAAATCGCATAATGAATGATATTATTAGGTTTCGTAAGTTAATTCCTAATGCTAAATTTATAGACTATTAAATTTAAAAAAAAAAAAAAACTTCTTGTAAAAAAAATATATATATATATAAAATAAAAAAATAAAAAAGCACTTACAGCATGAATCCTTCAGTTAAAAAGGAAAAGGGTTTTTTAATTTGATTACGACATTCAATAATCTACGATCGTGACAACAAAAAACATCATTATCATAATAAAAAAAGCTAAACACTCACCATTTATCTTCATCTGCAACAATTGCAGGGCTGCAAGTAATACAGAAGAAAAAATGTTAATACTGCTGGAACCCAAAACTGTAATTCTGACCATTTATAACATTTGTGTACTTGATGAAAACTGACTGAAAAAGTAGCAAGTCGGGTAATAAATCTACTTTAAAACACGCTGTTCCTAAAAGACTAAAACACACCAACAACCCTGTAAAAATTATTTATGGTCACAGACGGTTTAGGTTGAGTTTGTGTTTGTTAAGTCACTTTCAGAGGCATAAGTCATATGCCATCTCAGGTACATGGTACATCATCATGCTTGAGCGTAGGAAAAAAAAAAAAAAGACTGGACAGTGCTGAGAAACTACAGGAGGCTGAACATTGAAGAAACCTTCAAACGTCTATCACAGTAATTAAAGAACAAAAAAAAGGAAAGAAAAAAATTCTATTTCAATTTCTAGAACATTATTTCTAGGAATTCTACAACTGAAATGTGATGTTAAACTAATAGAGTCATCTCTCTGTTTAACAGGTAAGGCCTTTAACTTAAGAGGTTTATATTAAGAGAATGATATTTGTGTGACAACAGTTAACTTGTTCTCTTTTAATGGTTGATATTTTGTGTTACATTAAACAAACTAATGTTATGTGGCAAATTCCGTAACTCTATAAAATGAAGCTGTATGAAATGAAATTGTGACTGGTAATTGCTTGTAAACCCAGCTCAGATGATGGCTGGCTGTCAGATCTGCCATGCTCTCAGCTGAAATGAGAATATACTAGTGAGTTATTAGCACTAGGTTTATGCTCATCATACTCCAGTAATACTGAGAAAACACTAAAAACTGCAGCACGTAGTTACATCCTCAGAGTAATGAAGGCTTGAGGTTGTTTTCCAAACTATATTCTACAGTCTAAATGTTTTGTTAGTACAGTAATAGTGTCCTATTACAACATTTTGCGATTTGCAATAGTGCTGTTGTGTTCTGTTCCTGACTCAAACTGTGCTATTTGTCTTAACAACTGTATTTGCCTTTAGATGAAGCTGTGAGAACTAGGAGACGTTTGGGGATCCTTTTCCTGAACAAACCACTCTGGTCTGTTTTAACTGCCTCGTCTTGCAGTCTGAATATCCTTAGCTTACCCTTTCCATCACCCTGGCAGAGAGCCAGAAAGAAATAGCTTCCTGCCAACGTGTCCCTGCTGGCTTCTTCGGCTCTCTAACTCTTCCTTTCCTCCTTATTTCCCATCCTTCCAGCTCAATCTCCATTAAGCTGGTATTTTTTTCACTTCCATTATATAGGGAGTTCATAAAAACAAACAAAAACATGTCCATATTAAACTGAAAGAATTTGGACGGTTGTTTTGATATTAACTGATACTGCCTTTAAGCCCCGCCCCTTCCCCAATCTCACGTAGTGTGCGCTGAACACTCGAACACACCCTGGCTTTCTGTCAATAAATGAATATTTTATAAAACGCATCACTGTATGCCCTACTTAGCTTGCGATAGAAAAGAACGTATTACATACAGATTTGTTATTTCAGCTTAAAATGGGCAAAAATTGCACTTTTGGATTTTGGCCAAAAGAGAAAATAAGGACAAAGGTTTTGTAAATGCAACCCTTTACAAATAATTTGAACACTAATTAGAAAGTGACTAAATTGTTTTTTAGGCTCTGCTCAGCACTGTAGATGTGATCCAGGACATTGAAAAGCAACAGAATAATTAAAAAAAAAAAAAAAAATGTTGGCCATGTGGAAATTAGAGAAACGATATGAAAACAGTGCAGACATTTCAGTGGTGGCACAATGGTTTAGGCTCTGGGTTACTGATCAGAAGGGCAGCGTAAGAAAGGTCCTTAATCCTCTCAGCTTCAGGAGTGCCATGTCATGGCTGAACGTGCACTCTGAAACCGAACTTCCTAACAATATGGAATAAGAGAAGACTTTTTTGTCCCTTTTTATTTTTTGTTTTCTTCACACTGTTAACTGTATATAACTGTGCTTTAACCTAAAAGTCCACCATCCAGATAGATTTTTTCACTGCTAACAGACACTGAAAGCCTCCCAGGCTTGCATTAAACTTGAACTGTGGGAAATGCTTGGATTTCTTTCCTTATTAAGACTATCGTTTTTGACCAAATAAATAAGTTTCTGTAACTGTGGCACCGCACCACCTCTCTGACCCATAAACCTTTAAGAAACTTGATAAAAAAAAGGGACAAATTGCCTAGATCCTTAACAAATCTCTAACAGGCCGATGTGGGATCTCTCTCTCGTGCTGGAGTTCCTAAAATCTCCTCCTTACTAGCTTATGCAACATGATAAACTGAAAACTGTCATCTGGCTAATTTTATGCACTTCAGACAGCAGGAAAAAAAAAACTGGGACATCTTACATAATCAACTAAAAAGGCAATATACTCTAGTGAGGCCTAGGCTTTATATGTATGGTGGTTTTTCCTCACTGTGTCAAGTAAAGCTCACCAAAACTAATGCATGTCAGTGACACGATTTGTATTCTCAAAAATCATAAGGTCTGATTTAGCAAACTCCATGTAGCTATGCACTTCAGGGAATACAGAAAACATCCCATTATGTCCAAGTGTACAAATGCTCTATTGTCACGATTACTGTATATAAAATAAATCATTCCCATAAGCATCATTATCAATTAAAAAAAAAAACAGTATAAAATGTATATATTATAGACTTTGAGACACAGAACTATCACTCCTACCATTTTAAACTGTACAAACTCACTTGGATTCAGTCAACTTCTCTAGAAGTCTCTCAGCCACTGCTTTCTCCTTCATTTCTCTGGGAACACGGTCTGTTGGATAGTGATTCTCCACCTCAGCCAGCTCAAGTTCATTCGGGGTCATTCCCATCATCCTTTTCTTCCTAAACGGTTAAAAGTTTGGAAAAACAAAAGAAAGTACATCTGAGCAATATCTCATACCAGAATCAAGGCTGAACGTTAAGAGAACATGACAAAATCTGATGCAATACTGAATCCAAAGCAGACTTAACCAGAATGTTAAACTACTACCTTGATTTGCCATCTGAAAACCCTTCGTTTTGTTTTTTAAATATTACAATATTAATCATAAGAAATATCGCAGTGTGAGTCTTCAGTGTTGTTCAACCCTACAAGAAGTCTAGATTATTGGCTCGATATATTACCAGTGATAATGAAAAAAAGGGACATTTCACTGAGAATAATCTGTAATGACCAAATAATAATTATAATAATAATCAATTCTAAATAATAATTACATATAAAAAGTCCAGTCCTTCACTAAGGCTTGGAGCATTAAAATCCATCCATATATGACACACACACGCGTGTAAATAATAATAATAATAATAATAGAAACACACACATATTTCTCAGCATTCCTATAAACAGCTACATAATGTTTTCTTTGCCTTACAACCCGACTGTGTAACTGACTTTAAATGATTCAATTATAAATGGTCACTTGTAAACAATGCTTTTTAAGCATCCTAATTCTGCACTGCATTCTGTCACCTATTCCTTCACATAAAACTGCCAGTGCTCTATACAGCATTCATGGCAGGGTTTGACAGCATGGATGTAATAAATATTTTTAGTAGAACATAAGCATGTCTAGTCAGACATCATAAGGTCATCCTAGTGTGAAAACCCTCTTCTGACCTGAAGTCTTCAAGCTGTCGCAGGACCTCCATGGTTTGATTGTTCTGTATTTCCTGAGCAAATCGCTTCTGCTGGTCCTCACTGATGAGGTCTGGACGCGTACGGTCTGAAACGCACAGAAAATGAAACTTCAAAAATAAAGAACAAACTTTAAGACAGCGTCCAAAATATTTTACACAATCCAAATAAAATAACAGTATCATTTTAATAAACAAGTTACAATTATTTTTTTTAAATATTATTCTTTAAAAATTATTTACTTCTTGCTTTAACTTTAAAAACACAATAATTAGATGTGGTGATGTATTTTGTTACTATTCCTGATTCATACGTTTTATTTTCTGATAATCAGCTTACCCAACTCGTATGCTATATGATATGGTACTGCTACTCTTAGAATCTGGGGGGAAAAAAGATGAATAAACAAAGCAAGGTATACATTATACAGTGCACCACTAGATGGTCCTACAGCTTTAAAATTCCCAGCCAGTGTTCTAGCATTCCTGAGTTACATTCCCTGACAAAATCTTTTTTAACCTGAACTTGCTTGAAATAAACAGAATCAGACTCTCAGGTAAGGAAATGAAAAAGAGGTTCCTAACTCCTGGGGTTCCCTTACACTTCACCCTACTGTCCATCCAGTTCGTTCTTAAGCTCTGACCTCATTAAGACCAGGTGTATTTGATGGGAGGAAAGGTTGAAATTCTGGAAGGGCAACCAGGAGTTAAGAACCGAGTTGCTTAAGAAAGACAAAGATGTGAATCTATTCTCCCATTCAGATGTTGGAAGGTAGAGAAAAACAGAAAAACAGAAAAACAAAGGGGGGGGGAGCAAGCTCACAGACTAAATGAAAAACATGGACAGCAAATGAGATGATGACAGACTGGAAACTGAGAGAACAACACAAAGTGTGTTGAGAAACCACAGACATTAAATGATAAACAGGCATAAATTTCTACTTGTGATTTCAGCATGCGTTTTCACTCACTGCTCCTTTATCCAAGAAATTGTTGTAGAAGTCCACAAAGTGTTTCTTGGTCTCTTTGGTACTGAGGCTCCTGAAGAGGTCAGCATGCAGGTAGGACAACTGTGGTTGGATGGATTGAAAGACAGACAGACAGATGATACATATTACCAAACGGTAAGACTTGTCCACAACTCATTCAAGCTTCAGAACAAAAGTACTGCATCCAAATGCGTCTACGTCGATGTGGACCTGCTTTAATTTAGTTCACGATGTTAAACTTTGTGGGTTGCTCAAATTTGGCTTTAATTTCAAATCATCAGAATGACCCTAGAACATTCGACTAACAGAGGTGAAAATATGAAAACTGATATTTACTAAAGTCTGTAAATTTCACTGATACTGGACCTCATTTTCCTTTATTTTCATCTCTCAATAAAGTTGTGTGCAAATAATATCATCATGCAAACCTATATTTTTAACAAGTTGCAATCAGAAATATTCAACCTCCCAAAGTATCAAACCCCCCAAAGATTTCAAGGATTTATCGATTCAAGTTTTTTCAAAGAGCAAAATTCTGCTTTGGATGACTTCATTATAAGGTGATTGATTTTATAGATCAACACAGAAGATGGATGATGTATTATTTGTGTGTAACAGTATATTTTCTTATTGTTAAGATATCCATGTCACAATTATTCAAACCCTATATAATATTGGTGTTTTTAAAGCTTTCTGACCGTTTTTATGACCTAAAGTGGAGTTGAAGCGTAATGAAGTCTTTGGGAACTCTATAATGATCCTTCATTTGCTTCAGCTGTGATGCATATTTAAGTCCCTGCCATGAAGGTATTCAAGGTGAGTTCCAATCATGTGAAAGACAAAGGAGCTTCCACAAAAGCTGAGAGAGTGGATTATTTCATCACACCTGAAGGGTCTTAGGGTATAAGAAGATTTCCAAAAAATTTTACATTCCAAGAGACACCATTGGGAGCATAATAGGGAAGTTTAAAACTTGTGGAAACGCTGAAAACATGTTTGGCCGTGGAAGAAAGCCCAATTTTTTTTTATATCATCAAGGGCTCGTACCAACTAAAAAAAAAAACCTGGCTGGTACGACTGCTTCAGTGGCAACTATAAAACGTGCACTGAATCAAAAAAGGACTCCAAGACGCACTCCACTCTAGACCACAAGGAACATCAAGAGTCGAATAGGAATTTGAATGCGACTACAGAGTTTTGGGAGACAGTTCCATGGACTGGAACTGTTTGGACAAACTGACCAGTGGTACGTTTGTGTGCGAAAGGCCAGGCTTATGACCAAAAGAATACCATCCCCACGGTTAAGCATGGAGGTGGGTTATTGATGATGTAGGGCTGTTTTTTTAATCATGGCCTGGTATCATGGATTCCCAGAAATACCAGGCTACTTTAAAGAGGAACTTGATGCCTTCTTTTGGCAAATTAAACCTTGGTGATCATTGGACATTCCAGCATAACAATGGTCCCAAGCACACCTCCAAGTCAACCGAAGCTTGGTTGAGAAAAATGTCCTGGAACATCTTGGAGTGACCTTCTCGTTCATCACACTTAAATCCTATTGGAAATCTTTGGTGGGACATAAAGAAGGCAGTTGCAGCACGCGCACCATCAAACATCACTGAGCTAGAGGCTCTTGCATGTGAAGAATGGGTAAAGATCGAGAGGCCTTAGAAGCTTGTCAGCACTAACCAAAAACATTTCTTAGAAGTTATAAAAACTAAAGGATGCTCTAAAAGTACTGAAGCTGGGGGTTGAATAATACTGCCCATGTGTTAAGAGTTACACTTATAATGCAAGTCAATTTCTGTTGTCAAAATAACTCGTACGTATCAATAAATAGTTTTGTTGTTTAATGTGTCATTTATTGTTATTATTGAGTCATTTGAGGTGAGGGGGCTGAATATTTCTGATCGCAACTGGTTATTTACACCAGACAGCCATGAACGTATCACTAACACTAAATTTTCCTCATTCTCTCTTTCAAGCCATTGGCATGAAACAAGTTTTGCTTGAATTTGTGTGTGCAACTGAAACGAACAGGATCACTAAACCTGGCAACGTAATTCAATTATTTTTGTAGTGACTCTCCAAGCCGATCAGTCGAGGTTTATGTTAGATATTCTCATAGTAAGATATGAATAATTTTAAACATAAATCTTCGACTTAAACTTAACGGATTTCATGAATCACTTCATTTCTTGTGCGAATTCTAAACACTTTGATAAATGAGACCCGTTGTTCAGAAATTGTGGTGCTTTTGGAATAAATTAAATAAAGGCAGGAAATGAAAATATTAATACTACACAAAACCTTCCTTATTTGTACTCTATGATGTAAATAAGTACAGTTGTGCTATTAACCAGAAGCCAAAGCCTGTTATTTTTCATCCCTGTGAAAATGAAGGGGAAGGAAGGGGTCAGGGGTAAGAAGGGAAAATATTGATCTGTAGAGTTCAACCAGAAAAGCAGATGTTTCTTCAGCTTTGCACATCATAAAGACAGACTTTCAGGGAGAATTTTAATCAACGTTACTTGTCTGAAAATCTATAACTACAACTATATAAAATATTGTATTAATGAAAGACAAGCATTATACGTGTGCATGTTACATTTGAGGAAATTCAAAGTGAAGAAGTGGGCAAGCAGACGATAAATCTTACATAAGACCTTCGTTCTCATAATTCCCATTAGCACCCGATGCAGAACTGAATAGTGTTTAAAGAATTTACAAAATGTGAACTACTGGCAAGATAAAGAGTGGTTTGTGTGTGCTGTGTTGGGGAGCAGTACCTCAGGAGGGTCACTTGGCAGCATGCGAAATAAAGGGAGAGATGCTCATGCTTCACAAGACGATTCAGAATAATTTCAATTCCCAAACTGGCAAACGCTTTAAATATCAATTCTGAAGTATCACCACACTATAGGCAATATAGGGAGTACATTTTATCTAAGGCCATGCTAATAATACCATGCTGTTTGAGCACATGGGGTTCTCAGGGCTACACAATGTCTAAAATAACAATCATTTTGTACAGATTTTGAAAACGTATCTTAATTAATCAGCCAATTTAGAAACAAAATGCATCTTACTATACTTACAAGTTTGACATAAACAGTACACGATTTTCTCACACACCAAATGTATGTAAAGTCAATGAGCCACAATTAGAGTACCGCAATAATCGAAAGCGAATGTAAATGAGCAATAAAAATATAATTTCAGCTAAATGAATAAATAAATAAATAAATAAGCATTCCACAACAGTGTGCAACCAAATACATTAACACACACAAGACTGCAGCTCATGCAGCGACAATGAAAAATGTTTTAATTGCAGCCATTTAAAACTCTAGAACTAATTTCCTGCTTCATTTATTGTTACATGATATTGCTTAGTTATATAAGCCGGGAGAGAATTATACAAACAGCACATGAACAGAGAAGTCCGAGACCGACCCTGTATGTCTAATACGAGTGCGACAAAGTCACGGTGTGAGCATTAAATTTTGCTATATTTCGACTTATTTGTATATAGGAGGAAGCTGAAATATTTCGCCTAGCCTAAGAAGGATTAGGATTATGATTGTAGCCAATAATTTAAAAATACGACTAATTTCTAAACTATTTTTAATGTACTCAGGCACATGCATGCGGGCTAAAAAAAAATACATGCATGCATACTTAAGCACATGCAAGGCAGACAAACTGTGGTTTGTCATTAGTGAGTAATAATGACGTGATGACACGCATCACATCAGGCATGTCATGTGCCTCTGAACTTCTCACCACAGGAGCACAGTCAAACTGGAGGATGACGTGATGGAGGAAGACCAGCAGATGGGTGGGTTTGCTTTTCAACAATTCGATGCTGTTAAAATGACTGCACTGATCATCCACTGTCTGAAACACACCGGGAGAACAGGGAAGAAGAAACATTATTAAAATGAAACAGGAGTCTGTGATATGAGGGGAAAAAAGGTGGTCATCATATTTAAAGTGAATTACTAACAGAGGAAATGTCCATTTATTAAGAAGGAATACATGGCTCACCGGGTCCAGGTCATTCTCAAACTCTTCATCCTCTGCTCCTATTATACTTCTGGCTAGAGGAGAACAGTGAGCTCCAGACAACGCACGCTTAGAGAGACAGAGAGGGGGGGGGGATAATTTAAAATTAAAAATATAATTTTATTTAATAGTCCTAAAAAAAGAATCAAATCAGAAAAAGAATAGAATTACAATAAAAAAAGGTATATGACTATACAGATCGAAAAGGGAAAAATACACAAGGTGCACACAAACACAAACATTTGATGCATGTTGCATAATTTAGAAGCAGAGGTTTCATTCCCTAAGCAAGAAGCAGAAATACAAACTGTGTGTTCAGTCAAAACTTATGTTATTACACCCGACTTGCATTTACAGACGACTGAACTGCAAACTTTCATTACATCATTTAATAAAATAAACACCATTAGAGCCATGTTTAGACTTAACCCACTACTGACTAGTCTACTCTACAGTTAAAAAAATTATGCTGTAGTTTTATCCTTGAATTTATCCTATATTTCAATGTTACAGTATGTTATGTCTGATATTTAGTTTGATTTCCTTTTGAGGCACACATCATCTAACACCTTCAGCTAGCCTGCACAGGTTGAAGTTTAACCTGCTTCCAATAAAACTGATTCAGCAAAACGTTACTTTTCCCAGCACAAGTAGAGCCCCAGCACGACACACGGACAGTTGCCGTACGGAGATCATTCATTATTCAGATGCTCATTACCTACTTTGTTGATAATGATACATGTGTACTAAAGGTGTAAAAACACACAGAACTCTAATTTGCACATACAAAGTAATGTGACACACTATATAAAAACTGCTTGAAGTTTCCATTTTAAACCGATTAAAACATTAGACATTATATAGATTCAGCAGTGTTTTTGTGATCCTTCAATCTCTTAGACATACTTAACAGAATTGTATATATACATACATATATATATATATATATATATATACATATATATATATATATATATATATATATATATATATACATACATATATATATATATATATATATATATATATATATATACACATGCCGTACGGCTACACCGCTAATACTTATCTGTGGGCAAACTGGGCAGACATTCCAACTAGTTACCTAGTTATCTAGCTACCAACGAATGCAAGGCGAGGGTACAGTCAGGGTATGCAGTTCTCTGACTTTTTAGCTGTATTGATTGCTAACACACGGGCAGGTTTCAGAATGACAATAAGAGTTTGGAATCTTGCACAGGCATGTAAAGGGGCCTGAATGGATTTCAGCAGCTGAGGGGAGAAAAGGGGCTGTTAGGGAATCATGGTGGCTATGCATGCCTTTTCCCCTCTTAGAAAAGTTGTAATAAGTCCATGAGCCCTTAGAGATGCCACTCACAGTGCTAGGACGTGTTGCAATGTCTATCACATAGAGCTTTAGATGTGGACTTGCCTCCGTTTAGCAGTCTGTGATTTCGGGGCTCTGAAAATTACTCTCAATATCCACTTATATATACTATAAACTCATGCATTCATGGGGTTTGTCTGGACCAGCATGTCACAGCCCTCAGTTTGTGATTTATTATAAAAGTGGCTCAACTCCACGTTTTACCTGGCCAGGCACACAGTTAAATAGTAGGTGTGTAATAATATAGTAAATGGGACTGCACCATTTGGGGCAGCAGATCACTAGCGAGAGCAACAGCTGAAGCCAGCCATCTTGAGCCTATGAGAAGCTGGCTTCTTTGGAAACCGTGTCGCTAAAAAGCAAGCTGGTTTCCCGCTGTTCAGAGTAAAAAGCATGTGCATGTACAGCGCGTAGAATAGGTGTTAAAATATGCAGGCATCACAGAAGCATTTGAATAATTTTGTGTGTGTTCCTTTTGTCTTGCTGAATGCCTGCACTTAAGATACGCTTGACGAAAGACGTAAAATACTCGTTTTTTTTTTCCCTTCCCATTTCTTTATCATTGCAACCTTTAACAGTAAAAGGCAGATAAGAGGTAAGAAGTAAAAAAGAAGATAAGGTCGTCTGGCTTTCATGTTCTTTTTCTTTCTAAATGAACGAGTCACATGAATGAAAGTCACAGATGAAAAGACTCAAGGTAGCGTCATGATTTTAAAGACAAGAAACTCTAGCAATTTTTGTAGTCTCAAAACTAACTAACTTAATAAATAAATATATAAATACATAATTTTATTTACTAAAATGTAAAAATACCAGATTCCGAATTTACATTACAATTCATTACTGTATTTAATTACAGATGAACCAAACGTCCTTTCATTCCTTACCCCATTGTGGGCGTCTTCACCGTCCATGCTAAAGTGGGTGGGGCTGACGTCCGTCAATCAAGCTTCTGCAAGACATGAAAGAAGTGTCAGTGAGATTTCAGCTCTCAAACTAACTAAATATAGACCGATGGAGGGAATACAGACAAAAGCAACTGAAGCCAAAAACAGTCAACAAGCCTGTTTCCACTGAAGGTTCCTGATTCTTAGCCATTTTAAACAAGTTCCTGTAAAAGTTCCAATTGTAATAGCTTGGGCTTTCATTGTGGAATGACCATTAAGGAAAATCTGGCATTTCAGTGTGTGGCAAAAGCAATACACTGAATGAAGAGTGTTAATACTCACATTAAACTGTTGGTTAAATATAAAGTTTAACATTATATAGATTTCTAGGAACCTAAAATGTGTGTGAATAAAGCAATGAAAAATATATATATTTTTTTAAGTAAACAATCCTCTGTTTTTTTCACCTTCCACTGACCTAGCCTGAGTATATATACATCATATAATAAAAATCATATAATATCCTGTTATACACATACTGCCTCATGGGACAATCATTAGATCTATTAAAATAATGTAGTGTTTGAGAGCCGGGCTACATTATTGTCTTGTTAAAATGTTCAGACGCTTCGAGTGAACATATGTAATGATTGTCGGGAGAAAAATGTCAAACGTGCGACAAAAAAAAAAAAAAAAGCTAGAGAATTATAGCAGCATGTAAATGTCAGTGCACAATGAACATCTTGGCACATTCTTTTCAGCTGTCTGATACGGTGACCCGGGCTCTTTGCACCGAAGTATATCTGCACAGGATTGTAGCCAGTAATGACTGAGAATTTATCTCTCACTTTAATCAGTCTCATAGCTCTGTCTCCAGAGTCATCTGTGTTACCAGAGAAAAGAGAGAGAGAGAAAGAGAAAAAGAGAGAGAGAGCAAGAGAGAGAGAGCAAGAGAGAGAAAGAAAGAAAGAAAGAAAGAAATAAAGAAAGAAAGAAAGAAAGGAAGAAAGGAAGAAAGGAAGAAAGAAAGAAAGAAAGAAAGAAATGAAGAAAGGAAGAAAGAAAGGAAGAAAGAAAGAAAGAAAGAAAGAAAGAAAGAAAGAAAGAAAGAAAGAAAGAAAGACAGAGACACAGAGAGGGAGGGCGGGAGAGGGAGCGGGAGGAAGGAAGTGGGTGTAATTTCCGATCAGAGTAATTTCCTGTCAATCTGTCTGCAAAAACGAAGTGCAAAATGGTACAAACAGGCGAAGATGACAAAAGACATTAAGAAAAAATATATATACTACTTTGGGAGTACAATTCTATATTCTTTATAAAGACAAATGGACATTTTGAGAAAGATCTGAGATCACTTTAAGGGTCGGGTTTCAGTGGTTCACTCGACTTCCAGTTCTAATAACTTTTGTTAGCAAGGTTATATAACCACATGCCACAGAGGAGCAAAGTTCTTATAGGATCCTATACCAAGAACACGCAGCGTAAAACAGATAAGTCTTGACCAGATAGACAGAGGAAAAATTGCAAGACCTGCAGATAACCTCACTTGGTTAACTGGTCACTATTGCAAACCTAGTGTGCCGTTTGCCTAATTATGTAGCAGACAGAAAGATATTACACTGTTCCAATAATGGCGCCCTTTATGTGTCCTACAGTACTATTATTCTCAGATCAACTGTTAATCGGTCGCAGAGAAAAGACACAAGGAGATTCCATTCCCAAACAGAGCTTGGACGACTGGATGATGGACGCCACCGTCATGGCTCATAGGTGGGCTGAGCGACCAGCCTCTACCCTGTAATGTTGTTAATCAAGAAGCTTCTCCTTCTCATAGGCGTCACTTAATTTGTAAGTTTACAGCATTATCATTGACGCTCCTGCTAGAGTGAGTTCATCTGTCAGTCCTAATGATATGGCAGCTTCTCATGACACATAATGTTAGTTACATATAGAACTGTGGTTCTTCACCGGATATTCACAGAAACACACAGTTACAAACATAGGAAGTGTTTCATTTCACTTCTCCTACCCACAGAAAAGATCACCTCAAACATAGTAGAATGGCTTGTGCAACTGGAACTGCATCTCTAGAACAAATCAATAAATCCTAGCATTGTCCGTTTTGCTCGCTCTTTCACATATAAAAAGCACAGCAACCATATACACAACAGCAGATGTCACCATGTCACCTCCTCCACCATGAATGTTTTGGGTCATGACAATTTACTCTGGGGGTTCTACCACGTTGGTAAAAGGCTAATCAAACCTCCAACCACCCCTCAAAACCAGATCTCTGCTTTCAAACTCTTCTTCAATGGTGGTTGTTTGTGATGTCAACAGTGCCAACAAAAAAAAAAACAATCCGGGCAGACAGAATTTTATCACAAAAACTCAAACAGATGCCAATGGATGAGACAAACGTACATAAATGATAGTATCGAAAGTACTGACTAAAGTGATATTTATCTACAGAAATGTCTGGCTTTATAAGCAACTGCTGAGTGTACAAAAGACTGTTTATACAATCAATCATTATAAATTTAAATTATGTCTGGCTTGCAGTCTAGTTCATGCCAGATGTTACGCAAGATATTTACTGTTGATTATATTACTTGTTTGGATATCTGAACATCTGTATACAAACTCCCTCACCTACGATAAGCATATCCTAGGAACGCTGAGCATCAGGCAGAAATACATCCTTGATGGGATGCCAGCAGCACTATTCGCACCAACGTTTACACAGTCAGTCGAGCTAAAAACAAAAAAAAGAAGGAAATCCACGCAGACACGAGGAGCACATGTACGGAAAACCCTGCACAGACAGTAATCCAAGTACAGACTCGAGCAGCAGACCCTGGAGCTGTGAGGCGGCAATGGTTTCTGCTGCACCGCCATGCCAAATTCACCACACTTTGCCCCGTGTTGCCAATTTAAACTCAAGTGATTAGAGGCAGTCATGATGACATGTGTTTTGGAATGTATGGGTAAGCTAGCTCACTCGTGTGTATTTTTCCCAGATGTGCAACAAAACGAACAGTTAGAAAATATCAAGGTAAAAAATCTCATGTCTTGCAGTGCCACCATTTTTCACCAATTATTATTATTCTTTTTTTTTTGCTGGGTAAATTTTAATTGCAATTGTGGCATTATGAAATTATCATTACACAATAAATCTCATTAGGAAAGCAATGACAGAGCAAATCACTCTGCAACAATCCAACACAGAACAGGCATCAGTCCAACTAAAAGATGACAAACCTGTACGTAAAAAAGCAGGTACACAGAGCAGATGATGGTAAGATACTTGTAAGGTATGCCACAGAACAGTTATGAATGTAAGCTGTTATTTTGTATGGATAGTATTCAGCCAAAACCTAATATATTGTGATTTCCATGAGATGGTGATCTGACACAACCCATAATGTGATGTGACTTTGTCCATATTGCCCAGCCCCAGGTTTGTATTTGGATTATAATGGAATTTATTACAGAATTTACTCATTTATTTCATAGGCTTATAGGTTTATTTAATTTCATAGGTTTATTTAATTCCAATTAAAATGGAAATCCACATCTCTGTGACCTGAACCACGCCACGGTCATTTGTTACCTTTAAACCTCGTGTTTTAGCAAACAAATCTTGATTGCTCAGCTTAAAGGCAGGGTCTCCGTTGTTTGAAAGCCAATGCTGACATATGAAATCACCAAAACAAACACGCCCCTAACCCAAATGGGTCCCACCCCTGTATTGATAGCTCCGCCCACACATACATACATAACCCAAGCAACTAATGGAAAGAAATGTGTCTTTATCATAGCTGAAGGGAAGAACAATACGATTGCAGATAAACAAACAAGCAAAAATGACACACAAGCATAATCATGTAAAGGGCGGCATATATAAAAAAAAGCAACCTCGGCGTCTTAAGTAAAGTTGGCCACATATTCACAGATTGGAGTTTCCTGAGTCAATAACTCCTGAGCTAAACGCTGTTACTAGCAAAACGTGGTTGTAACTGCCTCTCTACATTACTACGATAAAGAGGTGTTGTTTGTGTAGTAACAGCGTTTAGCTCAGGAGTTATTGACTCTGGAAACTTGAATCTGTGAATATGTGCCAACTTCCTGCTCCTTCAGTTCTCTCCAGTGCTGGAAAGCTGATCCTATATTAACACGGGTCCTACTTCTTGACTTATTGTAAGCTTTTCTTCGCTTTCTTTCTTTGTTTTTATCCTCCATATCAATGTTAAAACCGCTTTCTGCTAATGTCACACATGCACACTGAACACTCTCTCCGCCCATATTGACAAGAACCACCCCTTTCTGCTCATTGGCTACACGTTTGTTTTGGTTTTTGTTTTGTTTGTCGTCCAGACTCAGTTTTCTGAAGCATTTCTCAAACAACGGAGACCCTACCATTAACTAATGTGTGTCTCAGGTAGTGTGTGAATGCGCTATATGGCCACATTATATTGTGGTCCGGCGGCATGATCCAGTGCTCTCACCACTGCAGACTGGTTTGTTTATGAAGTAGGGAACAAACCCAGCCACTGTCTTGAGCACTAATAAAATGTAGCTTGACGGGGTAGTTCTACTGGCATAAAACTTTTGCCAAAAATCAAACAATCCACTATGTCAACCCCAAACAGGAAGCGGACGAAAGACTACAACAACATTCGCGTTATATTGTGAACAAGACCATCTCACCTGCGTGTCATAGCGTTCAGTGCTAGACAGAAGTAAATATAGATAGCTTTCACAAGATGCACTTTGTTTGTTAACGATGATCGAATATTCAAGCTTTATGTGACTGGCTAGCTAAAAAAAGCAGAACAAAAGCGAATGAAAAATCAGTAGCTATATATTATTTCTTGAATTTATCATCATTATTTCTACATAAGATCATGCTTTTTTTTTGCCCACATCAATAGCTGTGTTAGTTTAGAACCCCCATATGGTTAACTCTCTCACACTAAAGCTACTGGTGAACTAGACAGCCTTAAGGGTGTGTCTGTAACTGTCTGTGACCGAACTCGTCATCCTTTCTTAGGCTTATGACACTTATGTCTGCTTATATTTAGATATTTCACTTGTCAGCTGTAACAAGAGATATCCCTTTCACTTTTAACATATTTCAAGTTGGTTCTAATAATGTGTCAAGTCATAAAAGTCAAGAGTCCCAAACAGACATGTTTCAAAATCAAAACTCCTTGTACAACCACTTCTCCTTAGTAACTCTTCGACTAAACCATCCGAATATCATTCAGTATCAAAAGAATTATAAAGCAGTTCAAGTTAACAGAGGTTCAAGTTAACAAGGTACAGATGTAATTACTACAAACCCCTAAATATTCCCAAACAACTCCGAGAGGATTTCTCAGGGTGAATACGAACAGTTGTTGAGAGAGAGAGAGAGAGAGAGAGAGAGAGAGAGAGAGAGAGAGAGAGAGAGAGAGAGAGAGAGAGAAAACAACACTCCACCACAGCTTATGAACAGAAAAGGCAAGCCTAAAAAAGTCAATGAATACCCAATGCTTTTCATTCTCCGTCTATGCAGAGGGCCAAATGAGTCACTGAAATACGAAGCAACTGAGAGCATTTCAGAGTCACATGCTCATATTGAGTCTGACTGCAGTTCTCCCTCTTCACTCTTTCAAACAGGAGTAATTTCCCGGCCTTCAAACACAGAGTCCTTTAACAAAACGCATATCTGCTTTCTGCCATGCAGACCTGTGCCTCCACCCAGTTCTCTTAGTGTGTGTTTTTTTTTTGTTGCAGTGTTTTTCCATTGAAATATGCCCACGGCTTGTGTGTAGCTCTGCACAATGGTTCCATCTGGTTTATGCTGATGTCTTTCCTACCGTTCGGAGACGTTAGTGCATTCTGTGTAGTTACCTGTACTTCTGAATATTTATTGCACACGGCTGCAAGGCTTTTCCTGCACCATGAATGGAAAGCCACAACATTCAGAGCGTGGAAAAAAGAGAGCATGAAAAAAGTGAGATGTTCACTCAAGATCTGAGGACAACACATGACAAATCTTGTAGCCAGACTAGAAATAGTGCAAAGCAAGGTGCTTTAAAAGTATTACATCATGTCGCCTTTGAGTACAGTGGAAGAAGAGAGTAACAGGACGATCCAGTGCTCTGTCAAAACCGAAGTTGCTTAGCCACTTTAACGTTTAATAAGAATGAGTCATCTGGCTTGATTCAAAATAGCAACAATATGTTTGGCTAACCAAAAAAAGGTCAATGTACTCCTTGTACGCTTGATTTGGAATGAACAAGGAAGCTTTATTTTTTCCTCGTTTTTGAGTCTGCAGAAGGATGAAGGCTCCGTGGCCCAAGCATTAAAAGAAGCACTACAGCTCTCTGTTTTTTTCTAACACATTTTAAAGTATTCTGTATCGTAGCACTGCGATACGAAGACACAAAGCTTTGGCAGAATTCTGAATTATACAAATGTGTCATAACTGGGAATGGACACCACATTTCTGACTGCTAGCTCGTAATACTTCAAATACTGAGCCGAGGACAGTACATTAACGACCAAATACAGCAATTAAGTTAAAGCATGCTAGAAGATTGATGGGACTGTTTACAGTTGGACACTACATAAGTAAAGAAGTTTATAGGTAAAGATCATAATCATTTGAGCTCTTCCTAGTCTCTTCTGGCTCGTACATAAACAGCTGGATATCGCTGTGCAGCAGTGATTAAAACAGACTTTCAGGAGGAATTCATGGTCTCCCTTGTACTGATTATCAACACAATGCACTTCAAATAAGCAGTAAAAAACATTCCAACAGTCTTCAAATAACACTGTCTTGGCCTAAAGAACAAACATAATTACTGTCAGTTTACTGCAGACGAAAATACAGTTAGCTTATATCCTTCTTTTACTTTGAAATAGGCCAAAGGGAAACGTCTAACAGACTTTACCTACAGAATATTGCTGATATGTCGGAAGACTTGATAGACGTAGAAACTGAATAAAAATTCAGAAAATGTTTTGCAAAGAATATTGGATCACTTAGAACAAGAAAAACGGATTGAACGGTGTGTAGTATAACGAAAACTACACGTTCCTACTGAAACAAGGGGTTGTTAGGTTTCGGGACAGCAAGCCCATGCTTGCCCTTGAGTATGCATGTGTGTAACAGAGGGAGGTACAGAGGGAAGATGGGGGAGGGGAGGAGAGAGAGAGAGAGAGAGAGAGAGAGAGAGAAAGAGAGGAAAAAAAACTGTCAGCATCATACAGGAAAAGGAAATGACGGCATCTTCTATTTGCACGTTTCTTTCCATCAAATTACAGTTTAAAGTCGTCTCCTTCAAATATTTCATAAAACCTTTCACTCGGATACTGATTGCAGGACTAAAGGCATATGTATTAACACAGAAAACACCAAGCCTTTTTCCCAGAGCATTGCTTTCCAATTTCCCTATTTAAAAATCTTAATATTGCTATTTTTGGCCTGAACCTGACCGGTTTCCTCAGTCTTGATGACATTCGCTGCTTTGCTCTTGAACATGTCACATTTTCCAGCACAGAGTTCACTTTTTCTTCACTCATTAGTCTGTTAACACAACATTGCTCTATTTGGACCAAAACACTGAATAAGCCTTTCATTGCTAAATACAAATATCTGCAAACTGCATTACAAAACCAAGCAGACAGAACGAAACCATCAGTAAAATAACCACAGTTATGTTACAGCTACTGTACAAAAAAAAAAAAAGGAGGTCATTGTGTGTGAAAGGAGGTCCAAAAAGAGCTAATTAATAATATCCAAATGGACTAAAACAGGAAATACTAAATAGTTTTAGATTAGATTTGAATTGTGTCTCCGTCATTCAGTCGCACACTAATCCATCAAAACAAATGAGCATTTTTCTTTTCTTTTTTTTATACCTTAATCACCATTGTTTAACACAATAAACAAATATGCTCATCATGACCAACACTTGTATCACCAGATACAAAAAAAAAACCAAAAAAACAAAACCATGCATTGCTTATTCTTATTGATCTGAAACACCACATTCAGTGCAACATCATGGAGTCTTTTTTTTAAAGGAATCTAACACTGATGCTCGAAGAAGGATGAGTTTATTTCTAGACATCTTCATGCTGTTCATTAGCTGTAGGTCGTTGTGATTGTTGATCTGATGTTTGTGCAGAGTTTTGGGAAATCAAACAAAAAAAGGTGTTTATTATTATTATTATTATTATTATTATTATTATTATTATTACACCAGACACTGATGTAGATCGTGGTTTCAGTTGATTTCTAACAAATCACAATAAAACATATTCCAAAGAGTAAAAGACTAAAAAAAAAGTTAAGATTTATTTAGCTTGTTTAGTTTGTTTAGCTTGTTTTGCTAACTGTAACTAAGCTAACAAATTCTCAGGTATTTTTCACATCATCAATATCTGTTGGTATTTTTTAAACCTTTCTACTTTTTTACCAAAGGAAGAAATACAAAACATTAAAGCTGATATTTGTGGGGGTTTTTTTTCCACTCAAGGGTTATGACTGTTACCCTGAAACCCCCGTGTTGTGACGTGAAAATACTGAAAAACGTGTTTGTTTTTCTAACTACAAACTCCGCTAACGCTAGTCACAGACCTTAGCATTACGGTAACGCGGATAAACATCTATGATTAAAGTGTTTTAATTGAAACACTTAACCTTACCTTAAAAACGACGAGAAGATGAAGAATAAAATGACGAAGGATAATTAGGACGTCCTGTGTTCAAAAGTTGGTGTGGGTCGATAAGGGAAACTCAGTGTACGCGGAAATGGAAGGAACCTAAAAAGCTAACAAGCTACATACGTGTTCAAACCCGGAGACATTTCATGCGCCGTCGTTTAATCCACTTTTTAAGCGTTATTCACCTTTGTATTTTACCCCCATTTGAAAGATTGGTACTATGTTTTTTTATATAGAAACTTAAGATCTCTGAATTCAGCCGCTTCCTGTTTGTTCCCGGTCTGAAATCCCTGTGCTTGAAAGATCCGTTAGACGTTTGGTTCCTAAGTGTGTTACAATAAATGCGTTCCCTTCTACTAGGGAGCACACAGGCATAACAGTGCATGTTATTACTTTACATTATGTACTACAGTAGCTTTTATTATTCTCTGTTATACATCATGCACACGCACACACACACACACACACACACACACACACACACACACACACATATATTATTTATATATATATACATATATATACACATATATGTGTGTGTGTGTGTGTGTGTGTGTGTGTGTGTGTGTGTGTGTATATATATATATATATATATATATATATATATATATATATATATATATATATATATATATATATATATATGAGCCACTTTAATAGGAACACCTGCATCTCCTTTATACAATTATTCAATCAGCTTTAAAGTCATGCTGCAGCTGCACATAGTGTATCTATCACTATAACTATATAACCATATTTAGTTAAGGTTTTTAACATCAGAATGAGGAAAATGTGATCTCAGTGGCTTTTTGATTGCGGTAAGGTTGTTGTTGCCAGACGGGTGGCTCGATTATTTCAGAAACTGCTGTTATCTTGGGATTTTCCCACAATTCAGTCTCTTGAGTTTACACATAATGGTGAGCACGTGAGCAGAAATGCTTTGCTGATGAGATAGATTAGTTAGAACGATTCAAGCTGAAAGGAAAGTTTATGGTACTTCAGATAACCACTATCTACTACCATGGTGAGCAGAAAAGCATCTCAGAAATCAGAAAACACAATACTTTGAACCTTGAGGTGGATGGGCTACAAAAGCAGAAGAGCAGATTATAGGTTCCGCTCCTGTCAGACAAGAACAGGAATTTGAAGACACAGTGGCAAAAATACCAAACAAACAGGCACTACCTACACCGATTACACACTTCCAAAATACATCCATCAAACTGCTTACATGCTGTTTTACACACTGTTTGTGCTCTTTGCACATGCTGTCTCACATTTCAGTCGATTGCTGTTTTGCAAAATACTTTACATTACCTCATGTAACTGCTGCCATAATACTACTGTGTTCATTCCAGTATTTCTGCACATGCAATATTGATAGAACATACAGTATTTACACTGGTCGGTGCTGTTTTTTGTTCATTGTCTTTTGTGTATTGGCTTTTGTGAGATGTCTTGTATTTTCTGTTTGCACTGTCTTTTGTCTTTTTTGTCTTTTGTCCTGCACTGTTTGCGCCAGGTTGCACAGATGCACTTTATGTATCTAGGACTAACTTACTAAGTCCTTAGCTCTGTCTTTTTTTATGTAGCACCAGGTCCTGGAGAAATGTTGTCTCATTTCACTGTGTACTGCAACAGCTATATATGATTGAAATGACAATAAAAGCTTCTTGACTTGGGTTCTTGACTTGATGAGCAGAAGTGCTGTTGTAGTGAATATCAGCACGTCTGTAATTCTGTCGTAGGCACAGCAGGAAATCACAGCCTTATATTCAATACAACTGAAAAACTGCAGGTGTGATATTGCTTATATACAACGGTTCTAGAAGTATGTTACAATACTTATTATACTTATCTCTACACTACAATTGTTTTTTGTTTCATTTAATAATGTAATCCCTTCCACTGTGGCCTGGAAACACTACAATTTTGTTTTGCAATTTTTTATTTTACACACAATGTATATATTTCACAATGTACAATTTCATATGTTTTAAAGTTTTTAATTAAAAAGAAAACAAAACAAAACTCACTCACTCTCTCTCACTCACTCATTTTCTACCGCTTTATCCGAACAAAACAAAACAAAACAAAACAAACCAAAAAATGCAGCTTTGGCCTGGATGGCTGATATAAAGTGACAGCTCAATAAATTAATATTTATTTTATTTTAGAAATTTAGTAACAATATGATTTCACAGGATATCAACAGGAGCAACCCACTAATGACAAATCAATAGTGCATTCCTTAATTATATCATGTTAATGAACATAGTTTTTGTCCCTCAAGCAGGGTTGCCAGATTCAGTGTATATATCTGCATGTGCATCACACTATCAACCTGTTTCCCAGGCAAAGATTGAGATGAAACTAGCCTAAGATATTCAGGCATAAAAAAGGAAGAAAAAAAAAAATACATTTTTCAAGACTTTATACCTAGTCTGAGGTTTTCTAGAAAGCTTTCTAAAAAACAACCAACAATCATCAGCAACAAAAACAACAACAAAAATGATCTCACTATCTTTAATTTATTAATGCCATGGTTTTGAAATATTAATAAGCAATTTCTTAAATGTATTACTGAGTGGTTGTGTTTTTATATTTTCCTACTGAGCTTTTGTGCATTTCTTATAACTACATACTATAAGATGTTTATGTTTCAATCATACATGTCGATCTGTTTGGATGGGAGAGGATAGAAAATAAATTTCCAGATAAATAACAGATAAATTATGTCAGTTGATATCAAATAAATAACTTATCCAGATCATTTAAAACGTACAGAATGTCAAACTAAATGGCCTTGAGAGCTCTACATCTGTCCCAGATGCCAATGCGATGCTTCAAGTACATCATCCTCAACCAAATTTCCGATGTATGTAATGATTAGCTTGAAATTATTTGTGAAAAATAAAATGGTGAACTACTTAGAACAGCGATACTAGTATTGCAAATAAGTGTCAGCTTCGCTTATGAACCCAATGTCTGAGAATAAAGTACTTTTTTTTGTAGTCATTCATTTGCTCATTCATTTGTCTTCAGTTAGTGCATTTTCCTGGTCAAAGTGACAGTGGAACTGGAACCTTTCTTGGGAAAACTGGATGCAATGTACTGTAGACGTGCACACACTGGCACCTTCACAAATGTTTCTTATCCTATCTCAGTCATTTTGGCTCCTTCATAAACCTCAAAGTTTCTACCCAAGTCCTTTTTTTAATGACTATGTTAACACGTCTTACCCTTGGAGTAATGCTGTCTTGCTTAATCATACCCACCTCAATGCAAGGACAGGCTGAAATTAGCTGAGTAAATAGAACAGGTGTGTTTGGAACAAAGAACACACTCAAGCTTGCAGGGTAGTTGGTGCTCCAGACTAGGGTTTGGAAATTGTTCTTTAAATGATTGCAGTTATCACGTTTCACCTGTAGAGGGCACTCATTACCTTTTTGTCCTTTTAAACTCTGCATGGTGTATTGCAATGCAGCATTGTATACAACATACACTAAATGTTTGAATCATTTTCAATCTTTAAAGTATAGTAAGCATTATTCAGTCCACTGTTTAATTACACATACAGTTACAAACAATATGCTTAAAAGATCTTGTGCCTTTAATTGACTATTTTCTATAAGAATGTAATTTGTAATGAACTTCATATAATATGAATGAACATATAATATATATATTATCTTGTTGTGTCTTCAACAAGGTCTGGAGTATATATATATATTCTGAAATTTCAAAGCACCTGTTAAATAGATCCAGTTCCTATGTTTCAAACTATTTCACCATTACCTATAAAAAGTCATCGCCATTAAAACTACCACGTGATTGGATTAAAATTGTTAATTTTCCCCCCAAAATAATTAGAGTTCTGACCACTTCTTAGGAAGAGAAAACATCTTAACACCACAAAAAAAAAATCTGATAAAATGTATGCTGCGGTAGTGACATTTTCTTTGCTTAAATCACAATCCGTGACATTATAACCTTAAAAGATTGATGTCAAGCAAATCAGTAATTCCATTTTCTGAATTTATTTGTAGAGCTTGTTAAGAAGAACCAGACTCAAAGGGAACCTTTGTTAAAGGCCAAACTGTATTAAATGTGTTGAAAGGATGAACTGTATTAGCATATTTTTAGTAATCAGATGAGATTCGGGCAGTCTTTATGATTCCAGTGGCTGTTCTTATGTATAAATCAGGAGCTGCAAGTGAAATTAACCAGTGAAGCATGAGTGAGACTTGTGCATAAACTACAAACTGAAAACTCCAAGCAGAAGCAGAGTTTCAGGATGAATTAGGCAGATCGAGCAGGTGAGAAGAGCAACAGCAGATTATTATGTAGGATGTTTATTCTGATGAGAGTACAAGCATGAGAGCATAGCAATAAAGGAGAACATTAAGAGCTTATGTCTGGTGTGTGTGTGTGTGTGTGTGTGTGTGTGTGTGTGTGTGTGTGTGTGTGTGTGTGTGTGTGTGTGTGATATGTACAGTAGTGTTTAAGGCACCCACATTTTTTTTTTTTAAAGATTTTATTTTAAAATGTTTCTCAGGGTAGGTCAATAAAGACTTAAACAAATAGACCCCTGTTTCATACAAAAAAAACATAATGAAGACCCTTTAACCTTTCCTGCAAAACAAGAAGCAAGTGTGCCAGACAGAATCTCCAGAAGAACTGTGACAGATTATTCAAGATGCCAATTTTCTTAAAAAAAAAAGAGATCTAAAATATACTGAAAATGCTGAAGATGAACAATGCATTTTTACAGCAAAGGTTTGTTAAACCAAATACAGACTTTAATTAGCTTGTTACAATTTACTGCACTTTATAGTCACATTGTTGTATAATTTCATTATTTTTGAAAGCCTCTTTAATTGGCAGCGTATGACTTTTGCACAGTACTGCACATGAGCTTTAAATGCCAGACTGGAGTCAATAATCACACAAGGTCTTTCATTACTGTGGATGATGCAACTGAAAGGACATAGACAGAGCTACTACTTAATCAGAAAACTTACTGTGCTAGCAAAATAGTTTTTATCTTGTCATAATACATTAGGAGGAAATTACTCAGCCTCCAGTATTGCTCAGCTTTTATTAATCTGGGGTCTGTCATCTGGTTTTGCTGTGTAGAAAGACGTTCCATCAGCATAGCAGTAGAATTTCATTCACTGTTTATGAATAGCAGCCAGGGATCAAATATTTAATGTAAATCAGTAGGACTACAACGGAGACTTGTGGAACACCAAACTGAATAAAAAAGAGAAGTTATCATTAAAATATATAAGCTGACAACATCACATACAGTATATGACATGAGGTAGGAAAACTTCATCAAAATTTTTGTAACCAGGTTGGATGAAAGGTTTTGCTCTCTCTCTCTCTCTCTCTCTCTCTCACACACACACACACACACACACACACACACACACACACACAGGTACTAGTCTCAGGTACTAGTCATTTCTCAAGACATAGTGTCCTTTGAAAATATAAAATTTTTTATCATGCAAAACATCAGAAATCTGTTTTACTAAAGAAAAGCTGGTAACTGTTCTGGAAATGTTCTCTGTAACTGAAAAAGTCTATTTAGGAGAAAATTCAAAATCATCTGTGTTATTTAACCCTTGTATGGTGTTCGTATGTGTGTTACTCAGCGAGTGTTCGTGGGTCTGCTGGACCCGCTGCATTTTTGGGTTTTTAATACAACACAATCAAAAATTTTATGTTAAAATACTCTACAGATGTTTACTTCATCCCAATTACAAGCAATATAAACAGCTTATATGGTTAATATTTGCCCTTTAACTTTATTATATCACATTTTTAATTAAAGTGCTACTCGTTTTTTTGTTGTTTTTTTAATAAAATGAAGTTATGAGTGGAAAAAATCAACAAATTTTAGTTATATTGATGTTTATAAATATGGGTCCCACAGACCCGAACAACATACAAGAGTTAAATCAGAACTGAATTCTAAAATAAAACAACAAAAGGAATCTCAGCTTTAGTCAGACACCAGTAGTATGAAATTTACTACTTTAACCAGCGCTATCTCTGTAGCATTGTAGCGAAGGCCTAAATCATGAAATACGAAATATATTTTTTGTGCTATGAAGCGTTTTCTCCTCATGGCCATTACCTACAGTAGTTGTGTATTACTCCATGAAGTGGATGCTGCTGTTACCTCTGTGTCATCATGCACCATTGCCCCGACGGTTGTTTCCAAGTTCTGAAAATGTATTCATTTGCAAACTGTAGGCCCTGTGCGCTAGCCGGCTAAACAATGCTCCAAAATATTTTATGTTGATAATCATGAGCAGAATGTGGCCTGACGTGAACTTGAACTGTTTTGGAGATCTACTGTGGAGATTAATGCTGTGGTTTATTTTGAAATGATCAAGTGTAAGGACTTGGTATAGGGACCACTCACGGCAACCTATAGTGCTTTTGTTTACATTCATGTCAGTGATTGTGTGAAATAACACCTTTTGTACAAACAACCATTTATTTTGAATGTTTAGGTCTAGGGGACTCCTCAGAGTTCTCCATTTGAAGTGTGGAGTTTCTGGGAAAACAAGGGCACTTCAGAATGGACCAGAGAATAAGTAAATCTTCACCATGTACTGTCTTACAACACTGACTGACTGACTGAGCTCACACAAAGTAACAAACAGCAAGAACATCAAAAATAGCAAATGTCCTGACATCTTCCCAAATAGGAAATGACTTGCAATGTCACTGATATGTAAAAACAGATGCATGGAGCTATCTAAGTCTTTGACTAGACCAAAATGACTATATTGTATTGACGAAAAATATAAATATAATATCACATTTTTGTGTTTTCTCTAAAACTGTTGATATCGGTTTCCTCCTCATGGAAATTTAATAGCCGTTGTTGATTCTTCTCAACAGGGATAAAAATATAAATATACAACTGGATTTCTGTAGCGCTGCTTTGTCTGTTTTAAAAGTCCTAAACAAACATTATCTAAATTAGTAGAAAATATGCAAGAAATTTAGCAAGGCATTATTTACCTGCCTTGGATTGTGTAACAATAAAGTTTGGTGTGTAGCTATGTTTAATTTTTGTAACGAGGATGGATGAAAGGTTTCTCTCTCTCTCTCTCTCTCTCTCTCTCTCTCTCTCTCTCTCTCTCACACACACACACACACACATATACACACACACACACACACAAACACAGGTGCTAGTCTCAGGTACTAGTCATTTATCAAAACATAGTGTCTTTTGAAAATATTAAATTTTTACCATGCAAAACATGATCAGAAATCTGTTTTACAAAAGAAAAGCTGGTAACTAATCTGGAAATGTTCTCAATAACTGAAAGGTCTCATATGCATATTGATTAACCCGACATTTACACTGTATATAACTAGAGGCATCACAGTAAATCTCTTCTCTTTGAACACTGAGACGCTCTGAAGTGTAGAAACTAGAACGCTCTTTTCTCTGTGGTCAACATACACGTCAAATAAATAGCTCGAAGGGTGTCATAATGTTCGAGGCATTTATATAGCAATGGCAGGATGAAAGAAATACAAAATAATGGCATGTGGTAATCTTGAACTGTATTATTTCTTCTCCCCAATTTCATACAATATTAAACTGTACATAAGACAAATCTGAACTCTCTCACAATCACATCTCAATCACACCTCCAGAATAATGTTTTATTGCTTTTAAAGATATTTTTTTTATCTCATTCTTTTCTTTTCTTTTTTTCAGTTGTACGATATACAAACAACAAATAAACCTTACTCCAAAGAAAATGCCTCTGTTCTTTTTGATGTGTACACAGAAATATACAAAGGAAGGTCTATGTACACTGGTAGTTTCATATAATACACTGATGAAATGCAGCTAGGCAATTTAAATTTCATGTAAACTATGGATATCGTGTTGAGTTTGTCTTCTGAGGAAACGTTTGCAGTGACTTCGTGGTCTATTCTTTTTTACATATTGCATGGTCTGCTTAAACAAATCATTTTTCTGCCATTCAGTGCGCTGACATTCAAAAGGTTTAATTACTGATTTTTCAAGTTTTTTTCATCTGCAACTATCGATACAAACAAACATTAGTCAAAATATTTCTCCCAAAAAAGTGCAAAACCCCAATATTACTAACATTACTGCAAACTATCACTTGGTGAATATAAACTATTAACAAGTACTGGTGGAATACTAGTCTTCCTCTATAGAGTCTTTCTTTGATATCTCAGATAAAATGACAGAGAATAGAACAAGTGGGATTTGAGATGTTTTATATATGTTTTAGATTTTTCTCAACTCTTAAACCATTAAAACAAGTGCTTTATTTTTTTTTAAAGCTAGTTCTTATACAAACTACGTGTCCCCTATCTATTATCATTTTAATACAGAATTGAATCCCACCAGTACATCAATCTCATATATAATAGTAATAATACAAATTAAATGTTTTATATACAATAATAAAATATATTGATGCAAATTTAAGCACTTTCTTACTCGATCTCTCTCTAGTTTTTTTTTGTAAAGCGCAAAGAACATATAAGCTATTTAAAATAAGACATGTTAGCACCACATGGACATGACAAATGTACAAGTGAACAAATAGATAAAAACACACCGAATATTCGGGGATGTTTGGGGGCAGATATCATTCCTTGAAAAGACAAATTAGCAAAATGACATTCATATACAATCACCTTATCTGTAGAAATCACATCTCACCACAAGATGTCTTTGTTTGACAGTGTTTCCATTGCAAGCTGTTAAGCACAGCACAAACAAATGCATTTAAGTGCTTTATTACAACACAGCGAGGAATTATTACACAATTTCCATCATCGCAAATAGCTTTGCATTATGCTGCTTTAATATTGTGCTGCAGAGCTAATGCTTAAGGAGTATAGTAAAATTTATGTAGAATTTATGCAATACACCTAAATCAGACCACAACTTTCAGCAGTCAAATGACCCAGTATGAACATGTGTGTGGGAAATTAAAGAAGGTGAATAATTACAGAATTAATTCATACTATAATTTGCTGCAACAAAATATAAGCGATCTTTTCTCATATTCTGCCACAATGGGTTTTATAGGGGATTAGAAATATATGGTAAATTTAACATTTATAAATGTTATTACCTCATAGGTTTATGAGCCAATATTTATCTATTCACATTTACAATCACTTTACAAATGATCTCTTTGTTTTGAGAAAATGACGTTTGAGAGACATTTTTTGTTACATGAGCTCTCAAAGGTAATGTATATCTATGCTATAAAACAAATGAATGCAGTTAATTAACAGTTTGTATTAATTTATCACATGAAATAGTTCTGATTCTGGGTGTGCATGATGTTTTTTTTTTTTCAATTTCATTTGGTGAAATATATTTAAATTCTTATAAATGAAAATATTTATATGGATATAGTGTCATAAATAAGGAATTGATATTTATTAAAAGTTTCTGTTTAACATTGAATTGAAAATAAATTCAACAACAAAGACAATAAACACAAAAAAGTGCAATAGAAACATAACAAAAACTTAAAATGATTTATAATCATAAAATTATATAACACTAAAATACAAATTAAGAAGGTGAGAGTATACTGTATATTGACAAAGAGATAGAGGCAGAGAGTGCTCAATATAACCAGCATCTGAACAAAGCGTCTTAACTATGAGTATGTTTAAGAGTCTCTGTTTCTCTGTGCCGCTCAACCAAGATGAGGGAAGGAGAAATTGATGTAGGAAGAGATGGTGGTGGAGGAGTCAGAGGTACCAGGCTTTTGAGAGGGTGGGGAGATATAGAAGGAGGAAGAGAAGAGAGCTGAGGTAAGGTTCCACCCAGACCTGCAGTCTTGGCTTCAGGAATGTGAGGTCGGCCTCCCATCCTATGCTCCTTCTCTTGGCTGACATTGAAGTCTGGCTCGTTTTCGTTCTCCGAGCTACAGTCACTCAGGTCTGTGATTTCCAGCTCAGAATCCGACCCTGGGTCCTGTTTCACTCCTGTGCGCCGATCTGATGGACTCTGGATGCCTCCTCCACTCCCTATCACTCCCAGTGATCCCAAGCCTAAACCTAATCCCACTCCAATCCCACCTCCACCTGCCCCTGTAATGCTAGTGTTCTCTCCTCTTTCCCTCTCACTCATACCAGGACCCAGAATTCCCAGCTCAGTCCGGCCTTGAAGTAAACTACCCGGGTATGACGGAATGCAGAGTCGTGGAGCCTGACCACCCACTGAGCCATTGGCTCCCCCAGTTTGAGCCCGCTCTGTTCCTGTTGTGTCCCCAGGAGGAAGGAGTGAGGAAAAAGGATGAGGGAGCTGTGCCAGGCCAGACTGAAGCGGATTTGGATAGAAGTGTGAGGGGTAGATCGAGCCTGGAGGCAGTTTAGGACAGTTGTTGAGGGATAAAGCCCCAGGGAGATATGGGTTGAAGCCCCAAGAGTAGTCAAATGCAGGGTTACGAGGGTAAGGACCCAACATGGATGGAGGTTTAGAGTAACAGGGGGCTGCTGTTGAGGAAAGAGAAGAAAAGAAGTAGTATAAAGAAGAGTAGTATAAAGTTTAAAGAAGTAACACGTAACATTGTTTTTTTTAACACAAAAACAAGTTTTCTCAAAAAACCTTTCAACTGGAAAAGGTTAGGAAAGTGTCTACACAGATGCATTAATTAAAACACTTGCTGGACAAATTACTTCACATTGGCAAAACCTTCTTTTTTCTTCCTCCACATTTTCCACTCACCCTCATGCTTTCTTTACTTTTACACTTTCCTCATCCTCACACCCTTCCTGACACCCTTATCTCTCTCTTTCTCTCTCTCTCTCTCTCTCTCTCTCTCTCTCTCTCTCCTGTTATTTGCTATGCAGGCCTAATTTGACAGTGCTAGAGTCTCTCTGTGTTCTGGGCCAGGAGTAGCTTGCAGACACATGAATATTGAATCAGTCAGGCAGGCCTCGCTTGCTTATGAAAACACAGTAATGGACGCCCACAGGCCACAAACTGAAGCCTGCACCCTCAATTAGGACCTTCCTGCCTGGGAAGGGATTAGGACAGGGAGGACACATGGGAGCAAGATCAGGGTAAAAAGGGGAGGAGGAAGGAATAGGACCTGAGGACAAACAAAGTAAGGGGGGTAAGTTGGGGTGGAGAGGTATGTACACATAGACACAAAAAACAAACACGTGCTCCACACCAACACACATTCTGATGCACTGGTAGTTTAAAGCACATATGGACTAGAAACAAAGGATCGTACACACACAGACAGTTTTATGACCTCTAACAGAGGATACGCTGAAACGCATCCTTTGAAATTCAAATGTGTCTACTAAAATGCAAATGTAAACTAACATTAACATGACAAACAAATGCCTCGGATCGAATCTGGATTTGATTCTACATAATGACTGAAAGATAAGTCATCATGTCTTCTTCCAGTGCAGATATTTATATTTATTATGTTCTTTTACTTCCATAATTGATTCCCACATCTCACAGAACAGCATGAAAAAGTGCACGTCATATTGTATAAAAAGTTCCCGACTGGATTCAGCACTGGTCCGTTTTTTTTTTACCATTTCTCCAATGAAATTAATTTACACTTTGCATCAAGTTATCGGCTCAGTGAGGCAAAATCACTCTGCCTCTTACCGTTAATTTTTAAGCCATATATTTAAAAGATAAAAGATAATGATAAGAATTATATTAGGTCCGCTTTATATCTGTGCTTATATAAGATTGATTAAAACTGTAATTCACTATGAATCATATTAATCAATTATAATCAATTATTTTTAGATAATTGTATGAAGTCACTCTGTAATGTTATTATATATGTGCTGATTTTAGTTAAATGCATTTATAGAGGATATAGTTTGAAAAACATGTTTGTTCTAGAGATGATCTGAATGGCAAGCTGATATTTATTGATATGATGTATGATGTATCTACCATATGATGTAATGATCTGCTTAACAAGGCCAAACCTCTATAACCCAGTATCCTAATTAGGTAGTATCTTATGTACAGTCAGAATAATTAATTTATTATTTCATTTGTAGCTTGTATATGATATCTAACATGTTTTATCTAATCATGTATAAATTAGAGCTTCTGTGAGTAAGTGGGTAGAAGGAGGATATCTGACACACTGATTGCTTCACCTCTAAACATAGAGGAAAGACATAGATTTTTGATCAGACAGACGACAACCGCTGAAACTGTACCTTGATATGAAGATTTTAATTTGGCCTTAATTTTGGCCTCCAGCAATAACTTTCTATTTCTTTGTCTGTGTCTATTTTTCTTTCACAATTCCTTACATTTAAGAATCAAAAACTAGAAGAAAAGGAATATAGATATATTTTGTCCCAAATAAGATTACTTTGGAGTCTGTGCTTTTTAACATCTGAAAAACTATCTAAGTACTATAATTAATCAATATTGAAGTAATATTGTAATAAGTAATAAGAATGCTATTCTGTTTATATTTATAATGTAATAATTACTACTGTATGTAGAGTGAATTACATTTAGATTTACTCAAGATTCTACATTGTAAAATTTTTAAACCTAAATTTTATTATTTGTATTGCACATATATTTAAGAAAATGTTACGTACATAAACACAGAAATAGTTAAATAAAGTCCTCCTAAATATTATGTATACTATGACTACTATTATTATTATTATTATTATTATTATTATTATTATTATTTTATAAAATGTTATTAGAGGTTATAAAACTGCTATAAAATTAATTTGAAAAGAGTAAACATACATTCAGAATCATTTGTATTTGTTTATTCCTCATTCATAATGATACATGCTTCATAATGTTAAAAAATTCTAACGTATCCCACTCTTCCCTGCACTTTCTATCATTTACTTCTTGTGTGTTTCTCACTCACCTGAACCAAGGAAAGGAAAAGCGTCCAATCTGAGCTTATCACCCTCTGGGGCTCCTGTAGCACGGTCAAACAGAGCAGTTCCACGGCCAGAATCAGGCAACCGAGGGAATAAAGACTGCAAGGCCTGAGAGGTTAAAAGGAAAGAGAATTGATCAAAAAACATGTGTGAGCACAGGTGAAGGAAAGTAAGGAAAAAAAAGAAAAAGGAAGAAACCAAATGTTGAAAAGTTCTTTTCTTCATTAACTCTTTTACAGTTCTAGGTGTTAGTGGGACTCACAGTAGAAACTCTCTTTTTTTAACTCCACCATCCAGTGATCACAAATATCTGTCACTTCTCACGTCTATCCCGTATCCATCGGTGAACCGATCGAATATTCTCTTTCTTCTTTAATTTCTTATATTCCTTTTTTAGATCAATACCATCAGTGAATAAACCAGCCAAGGTGAGAATGAGATGGAGGGGATAATATCTTCTTTGGTTTTAAGGCCACTTAACTCCCACTTTGACTTAATTCTCTTCTTTCTCCTTCACCTTTCTTCAGCACTCCCCCTCCCTTTATTCCCGTTCTTTTTCTGACTCCGTTTTCTACACAATGTCCCTGTTCAAAAAGTTATAAACAGTTATATAAGTTTTAAACAGTTTCCCTGTGCAAAATTCTAATAGGTTGATATATCTCTGGTTGGTGCTCCTGGTATTTTGCTTGTATGGTCTTTAGGTGGTGTGCTGAGTATTTTGGATGTTCAGTGATTCATAATATGATTATTTACTGATGAAAAGAGTTTGGTTTTATTTTCTATAACACTCTTTAACCACCGTGCTGCACTAAATGTAGATTAATGTATGCATACATTTCACATATACATCTTGTTCCAAATACAGAAAAGTGGAGATACAATTGTATCTTGATTAAATTCCCTTTCACATATTTATTTTATGAATGCAAGGAAGTATAGGTTTAAGTATAGGACCTCCACCAAGGATCACATACCTCGGGGGTTACAGGGCTGCAGTCTGCTGTGGCTGCCCCTCCATTGAAGTGGTTCTGAGCTAGCAAGAAAGGAGAGCTAGCCATGTCTAACAGCGGATAATTCACTAGAACCACCTTGCTGAAATTAAATTTGTAGGTGAACCGCTTTCCTTTAGTTTTGTGCAAAATGCGCTTGTTGTAGTAGTACCTGGAGCGTGATAGAAAGTATATAGAGAACAGAATTAAGAGAGATCAGGGAAGAAGAGAGAAAAGGAGAAGAGGGTTAGTGAGGTAAATCAAAATATAAAAATTAGAATACTGTGTAGAATACTGTACGCTTTATTAGATAGTAAAAAAATCAGAAAATTTGTATAATTAAAAAAAAACTAAGTAAACCATTAAATCAAAGTGTTTTCTATACGGCGTAAATTATGTATGGTATTCTGTGATAATGTACTTATGTTGTCATGATGAACCATGAAATTTCAAAATCCTATATAGCACTTAATCATTTTAAACATCATCTGAATTTAATATAAATTTTATTTTACAGCCCTTTTGAGAAACAAAATCTGAGTGACAGCAAGTAAAGTAACTTTAACTATATCATATTTTTTTTCCAAAATACATCTTTTTGCCAAAGAGTGTAAAAGCAGTATATATAATATATATGTAAAATAATATATATATATTCACGTTATACCTTCAGTATATAACAAAAAAGGAGTTTGTGTCTTTGGTTTCAGCTATGTTGTTCTGCTTTGCCCCTTCTCATTTCAAAGTAATTTATGGTTGGGTTCTTTCTTTTCAGCTCAGTAGGCTACACAAGTGCACATAATGCAACCTGCCACACCAGTGATTTGTACGCTTTGCTTGCATGGCAATTGAGCACTGTCCCTTAATTGAGCAATTAGAATAGGCTAATCAAAGAGGCCAATTATGGCCTGCACCAATTCATAACAATTAGCAGCAATGACAGTGTCTATTAACGACAGAGCAGAGGGAGGAGTGTGGGATTTAGGGGGAAATAAAAGGGAAGAAATAAGGCTGAAAAATTAAATTGTCCGGGAAACCATATTAAATAAGCAAGAAAAAGTTTGGGTTTGGTTTGATATGCGAAATACTTCAGAATTCATGTTCCAAACCCATTACAAATTTGGTTTTGTTTTTTTTTGCTTTAAAGATTCACAGAACTAATAATACATACTATCAAAGGATCAATCTGACATATTCTTTAGCCAAAGTTGTATAAAATCTGTCCATTCTTTGGAAAGTAGTATCTATGCTTAGTTCATTTTATCTCCCTTGAGTCAAAGTAATAAATTTAAATAAAAAAAACAGTAATTTAAAATGCTTGTGTTTACTGAGAATAATGATTTTCTTGTCTTCATGTGAAGGAGACATAAACATTAAGAAACTTAAACAGAGTAAAATAAAGTATTTTACAGTTTTAAAAAAATAAACCAGATAATGAATATATATGGAAGGATGTGTGTTTTATAAAGCTATTTATAAGGCTTCTCCAGCAAGCAGGGTGTTATAGGATTTGGTTAAAATCCCCCGTAGTTTTGATAGAAATATAAAAGTAATGTGCAGAATTTTATTGAACCAGTCAGCGAATTTAAAAATTGATTTGACAACAAAGAACAAAGGTTCTCTTTATTACCACTAATAATGTTTTAGAAACACCTTCAAATCCATCCTTATTGTCTTGCTTCAATTACACATGCACCATTTATGTAAGGATACAATTTTTTGCTTCTTCGATATGACACCATGCAGCCAATTGTCTAACACTCAGTACAGAGCTGATACTGATTTCCTAATAATTCTACTGATATCCAGTATAATGGAGTTAACTCTCAACAAACTTCAGAATTATACTCAGATTCCTAACATGGTTTTCTGTCATACTGTAGCAGTCTATTTATTTTAAAGTTTGGCTTGTTTTGTGTTCTGAGACCCTTGGCTCACCATGGTGGTAAAGAGTGGCTATTTGAGTTAATGTGGACTTTCTGTGGCCCTTCTGCTTTGATATGTCTTATGAAAAAGACATTTCTACACCCCAAAGAAATCACCCTCACTTTATGTGTTTGTGTTCCATTTTATATAAACTCTACAGATGCTTGTTCATGAAAACATTCCAGAAATACTGATTAAATGAGCAAGGATTAAGAGTTAAAGTGGCCAGTGAGTGTATGCTGTAAAGTTAAGTGAAGTACACAAAGTTTATATACTGACTTCTCTCTCTCTCTCTCTCTCTATATATATATTTATATATACATATCTATATCTATATATATATAAACGTGTGTGTGTGTGTGTGTGTGTATGTGTGTGTGCCTACACACATTAAGCCTACACACTGAGAAAGCCCACCTTAGTGCACGGCTAAGCTTGTCGTAGTTCATGTGAGGCTTGCACTTGCGAATCCCCCAGAGTCTTGCTACTTCATCCGGATCTTTGATCACAAATTCACCATAGTCTCCCTGCCAGGCAATCACCCCCTGGTATTCCTCCTTCTGCAGGAGCTCCAGGATGAAATGCCACAGCTGGATCTGCCTGGAGCCAGGGCTAGACTCTGGCTTATAGGCCCAGTCTGGAAAGGCAAAGCCTGGGGAAAGCAAGGAGAGGAAAAATAGAGGACATGGATGAGACATGTTGGTTTTTTTAATGCTTGATAAGGGGCAGAGCTGTCTAAATGTCTTATGAACATAGGGGTTGGGTACAAAACCCCTGAGAATTAGCTCTAAAACAAGCTTTCATTAGTAGGTATAAAAAAATATTAATCAATAAACTTTTAGCATGTTGGAGTTCCATGCCACAATTAATTTTTTAGATAATAAATTTAACCTTGGATAAGAATACATCTTATCTTATGCCTTTTTAATAGTACACTGGTGTTTCATTCAATTGACAGAATAGAAAATTGAATTATCGGACATATTTTCAATAAGTAGAAACAAATTAATTATTTTATCGCCGCAAGTCTGATATAAAATATCAGGATATTTTTGGCTTTCAGAGTAAGATGTTTTACCTCTGTTGGTAAATAACCTTTCACTAAATTTTAGTGTTTGGAGATAACAGCTTCAGATTTTAGAGTCCTATGAACAAGCACTTGGGGCATCACAGAGAGCAGATGGGTTTGATATCACCATTTACTTTTTAAGATAGAAACATTTGTGGGGTTTTTTTTGTTTGTTTTTTTAGAACTTTTCTATGAGTATATTGATCCTGCTTATTTATCCTTAAGGCTCTTAGTATCTAATTTCATATGAGCCATTAACCATCACTGTGGAGTGTGACATGACAAAGAAATTCAATGGATGTAACAAAACACATTTGCCATCTGGTGAAAAAAAGAATCAGTAAACATTTTAAATATCAATAACCTTAAAGTTTGGGGTGTAATCGTAGGGTATATTTTGCTCACCTGGTGTCCAGAGGGCTGGGACAGGTGGAGTGAGGAGCAGGTCACTAACACAGTTACAGTCCATGCTTCCACTGCACCTGTACACACACACACACACACACACACACACACACACACACACACACACACACACACACACACACACATTATTTAATAACTAAACTTTACTAATGATCAGTAGCAAAGCCAAAACAAGATCATCATATACTGTAGCATCTGTACTTTCAACAGTAACATCTGATGTCTGATAATAGATATCTTTAAATATTCGTGCCAAAGACAACCCCTCAAAGACAGGTGTCGGAAAATTCTGCATTAAATTACAAAGAGATGTAGTCTAAAGATCATCTCATATATTCATGAGCTGTGAAGTGGGACCAAAACTGTGAAGTCATTCACCCGATCAGCCATGCATATTTTTTTGTACAGACTAAATATATACAAAAAAAAAGATTTGTTTTTCAAAGATTTTTCAAATTTTTCCAATGAATAGTATTACTAATTGAAATGTAATTAAACTGTTATTAATGGTGAGTAAATTAATTGCAGTCCTTATTAAAAATCACAGTTAATCTGTATTAGATATTATTCCAAAAGGTTAACACGTGTACTTTCAAGGTGGAAAAATTTTTTTAAAAAAAATATTAAAGGCAAATGGTTGTATTCGAGCCAGTGGAATTTTCAGGGCTGAATTTACTGTATAAGTGGGGAAATCATTCTTACTCTGGATGCCACAATATTATAAGGTTGTTTTACAGTGCTGGGGTAAAATAAAAAACATCGGTACACGGTACCTTTAATACTAGTCTTTCGCTCACTGCCTTAGTCTTCTCTCCCTCTCTCTTCTCTCGTCTCTTCTACTACTCTATTTAATTATGCTCTGTGAATTTTGGATCTTCCCTCCAGCATTGAAATGGAACGTGAATTATTAAGGTGTGTTTGTATAAATTATTATTGCTAACTCCAGGCACTTCTCTCTTCCACGCATTCAATGCATGTGCACACACACACATCTCTCTCTCTCTCTCTCTCTCTCTCTCTCTCTCTCTCTCTTTTGCCTTTAGTCTTAGAAGTGTCCAGTTACTCAGTTACTTGCACCTTCTCTGCTGTCTCTTTTTGCTCTCTGATCTCTGTACTTTTTTGAGTTCATCTTCCACTCCTCCGTCGTTATTTTGCTTCTGACACTTTCTTTCTCCTGACAAACAGTTAATGCTAATTAATTAATCCAAAGCATTAAACATATTTAGCTTTTAGTTACATTTAGTAAAAAACATGCAAGTTTTTTCACTGTATATACTTTGTTATGTAACATTTACCTCTTCTATATCAATATAACCGAAATACACTATATTTATACAGGCGACATAGACGGACCACCTCACACCTCCAGATCTACAAATCAGTCCTTAGCTTACTAAGTTCATTACTTAGTAAGCTACTGTTAAGCTACTGGGTTACTGTTCATTTGGGTTTCCTTCTGGTTCTCAACATTCAAAATTTGGTCTGATTCCTGTAAAATCCCATAGGTGCAAATGACCATGTGGACAGATCTATTGCCATCTTGATCAAGATAAACCAGTTACTTAAGGTGAATAAATAAATTTATTTATTCTTCTAGAAACACAAACTATTTTACAATGTACACAAACCGTAGTGAGTTCACAATGCTATAAAAATAAATAGCAGCATTTATACTGTGTTTCACATAATAATAATTGCTTGGAAATATTTTTCTTTTTTGCTATGATATTTGAAACCTTTTTTTTTATTACTTATTGCGATTCATTGAGATCAGATTTTTAAAAATATTTGTATATTTCTTACAGTCCCATATATTGAAATCAGTAGAGAAAAATCATGTCCAGTCCTGATTTATCTGTATTAATAGCCCTTTTCTTAAACTGTCTACTTTTTCATACGTCTATAAACAAACCTATTCCTTAGTTCTTGAGCCAACCATTGAAAAGTCCAACCATCATGAGCGCGAGTTCAAATGATCACCACGAGTCACAGCATCATTATTAAGACAAGTAAGACAGTTCTACTGGCAAACCAGTTGCTTAGTATGTTTGTGTAGGATGCTTGCTTTTTTCTCTTCTCTCATCTCTTTCCTTAACTGTAGTACAGGTTTATATTCATCCCTTGTCTCATTATCTTATACCAGAACTCTTCATGCTCAAGTCCCTTGGCCTTTTCTGTTCTTTAAGCTTCCAATTGACACCTTATGATCGACCATCTGAGTTTATTTTTGTGTATTTTTTTCTTTATATGGTAAACTTACACATTTTTGCCTACATCCTACAAAGTATTTATCTTTCTTTACTGGAAATTAGGTCATCATATTGTGAAGCAATAGAAAATGTTTTTTACTATGGTTTAAAAATATGTTTAAAGACGTTTGCAAGGAATTATGGCCAACTCACTGATCATAGGATATTTTAAAACCAGTAACCAACTTTAAAAACAAATTGTCCTGAAGTTAGTCTTCTGTTAATTTCCACTCACCAGTCAGATCTCCCATAATACGAAGGCTACCAATTAAGGAGGGTGAAGGCTAACACATGCTTCCTCTTGGATGCATGAATTCAACCGAGTGCATATTTTCAAACTGCTGCTCATTTTGTTTCACAACTTAACTTAATACTTTTGGAGGAAATTACCTATTTTTGCTTTTCTTAAACACTACACATCTGAGAGTTTGTGTTCATATTTGAGTTCATATTAACAAAGCTGGACATCAACTTAAAGCATTTTTTAGACTTTTTACATGAGCAAGAAATCTTTACATTTCTACCAACTCAGCCACAGACTTACCACACCACACCACATCTCTCTCTCTCTCTCTCTCTCTCTCTCTCTCTCTTTCTCTCTCTCTCTCTTGCTCTCTCTCTCTCTTTCTCTCTCTCTTGCTCGCTCCCACTCAGTAATTTTCCGTTTGATTTCGGAGGTAATGCATTTTTTACAAATCAAAGAGGAAGCCAGTACACCCCCACTACTTTTGCCCAATCTCCCTCTCTTACCCCCGTCCTTTCCCCCCAGGCAGGTGAAGAGATAAAGGAGCCCCCATCATTTCCTTGTTAGTTTTGATTTGGGCAGCACAGGGCTTTCAAGTTCCTCCCATCACCCCCAGAAACATTATAACTATCAGCCCTGGGAATACATCTCCTTACACACTTCTAGATATGGAGATACACAGTGATGTACAACAACAAACACACTAGCATGTTGCATGGAAATGCACAGTACAATTACACATAATAAAACAGTATAAAATCTATGACCACGGTTCTGTTATATACTAGTCTATAAAAAATGGTGCAAGTCTTAGTGATAGTGTGGCTGTAGTTTAACAATAAAGAACAAATCTTCAAATTTCAAATAATTATTATCCGTTACAATTGCCGTATTTTGAGTTATTCAAGCTATTTAAACAACACAGCACTTTTTGTAGACCAAAATCTGAATGATTTTTTTGATAAGCCTTATAATTTTTTTGAATCACTATCAAATCCTTGTTCCTGTTGCATTTTCAGCAACAGCTTTCAGCTGTGTACAGTAAAGTAGCATTCTGTATCCCTTCTAGTCTTAAAGTCGAAAAGTGAGCTTGCAACTGAAACACTTTTGTTCACTTGCAGCCTAACACTTTTTAGCAAAATGTCCTCCAAAATCTTTAATACTTAGGGTATATTCTATATTTTTTTCAGATAACTCTGTATTCATTTACAAAGAAATGTCAATCACGTAGAGACTTTTGGGAAACCCTGTATTTAGTCAGCACACACTTCTTTATGTGGACCATTATGATTATTACTTTTCATGTACACACAAAAAACACACCAGTATCTGCCTATAAACACACAAAAAAAACCCACTATCAACTGGTGTACCTTAAGTGAACCTTAAGCTTTTTCTGTATTTGTAATTTATGTATATTATAGATGTATGTATTGTAAAGGTAAATACCTAAATCGTTTTGTGTTATTTGACAGCATATAATACAATGAACCTTTGTGTTCTCAAACCTTTGTGTCAAAACTGTCATTTTTAAAAGACCAATAATACAATACAGCGTGTGTTTGTCTGAATTTCTCTATTGTACACGGAGAATCACCATTTATGTTTAAGATTGATATGACAAATATGACCTTATAAGAGCTTACAACTAAGAGCTAAAAATTTGGTTTTTCAACATAATCTTTGTAAATATGAAACACATTTGTATTTGTATGGTACTATATATATTTTTAAACACGATATTAAGTTTATATCTATTGCAATTGGCTTTGATCATTGCTATTACTAATAAATAGATGGATTTGAATAATAAAGAATATCTTTTTATAAATTAGTTATATAGTATTAGTCATATAGAATTTTTTAATTGACCACAGAAAGCATCTGTGAAATGTAGTGATTTACTTTTACTCTATTTTAACGTGTCAATATGTGAACCTAATGCATTAAATGTTAATACAAGGACAACTTGTAAGCATTTTTTGCTTAACTGTACAATAACGGAAAAAAGACAGTTAAAGATCGGGCAAGACAGTGACGCAAAGGCCAAATAAGTGACACGTTGTATTCAGCAATATGGTGACATTAAAGGAGAAAATACTTTTGAAAAGATAATAACTCTAATTTTTTTTTTTTAGACAGCCAATACATTAAGCACATTTTCAATGTTTGCTTTAATCTCTATGTTTTGGACTGAACTGCTTCTTCACCCTTTCTGTTTGCAATCCATCAAAATGTAGCATCTTCTTTCTCTCTCTCTCACTCTCTCTTTTCCACTCTTCCTTCCTTCTGCTCCCTCTCACTTTTTATGTATCCCTTTCCCTCTCTTGTCTGCTCTGACACTCCTCTGCACAGCCCCAGGGTCGAAGAACAGAGAGACTGGCTGGTGTGGTGTTTGTTAGAAGTGATGAAGAGAAGGAGTAGGAGGGAGTGAGGCTTTGTGGAGATAGAAGCTGAGGACATGTCAGACAAAATGTGAAAACACAAGTGGAGTTGGCTAAAAATCACACTACATCATCATTAGGGTATCAACCTGATCTCATAAAGAATTCGTTTGAGCGAGGGTGATATGGTTTTGTTCAATTTTATACAATGAATGTCCTAAGAAAAAAGGCAGAAGTACAAACTCTGTCTTTAGCTCTAGCATTAACCTTTTTTCAAAACAAGGAATATATACTGTGGTGTAAGAGGTATGAAAGCCTCAGTGTATCTCATAAAGGTTATCTGATAAGCATTTTTTATCATAAGCATGTAACCAAATTGTGAAAGAGTTTTAAAATGTTTTCAACATTTATGTAATTTGTGCTCTACCATCAGCAAAATAGCATTTCGATATCCTAATTTAACCGTTTTTTTTAATGAAACATAAAAAAAACAAACTCAAAATCAACCTTCAAAACAAAGATTTTAAATCGTTATTAATTACAGAGATTGATGTACTAAAGGAATTTGTCTTTCTTTCCCTGTTCCTGTTGAATTTACACTAAAGACATAAGAAGACTTTTGACAAAGTAAACTCAATTTATTTTGAGCTTATCATCTGAAAACATTTTCAATCAATTTGAAACTTTTGAAATAAATGTTGGGCCCAAAAGACATATGTGTCAAGAGATAAATAACTGTAGTCTGGGAATGATCTGTCCAAACATAACCATAGATACAGTGGATAAACATGCAGTTATGCTCCTAGTGTGTCAATTTAAATAAAGTAGCCTAATAACCTAAACTAAGTTTTAGAGAGTTCATGTCAGTTCAACTTTAAGTGTAATTTTGTCTGACTGAGAATCATTGATTTGCACTCTCAGAACTTTCTTTGTCGATAGGACGGTAGCATCAATGCTACACTCTTTTACCTTGCCTTAGAAAGTGTATGTAGTAGAACTTTAATTCATTAAAAAAAGTAGAAAAATTACTCAATGTTATCCTTGATGTCACCTTATATATCTTTTTTTTCTCAACGCTTTCCTTTAGTCCATAAGGTTAAACTTTGTACCTTGAACAGTTTTAAAGGTATAAATATTCATACTACAGGTACAAAATATATACTCTTGATATTACCACCTCAGAGACAGAAAAATGTAGGCTACAGTTTTAGGGGAGTGCATGAACTTAAAGTCAGGCCCTAAACTATAAAGTTTTTCACACGCTAAAACCTTATTTTAAAAAATAAGAGTGGGTAATAAAATGATAAACTTGTGCAATAAAAAGTGAAGTTTTGCAGAGAGAAAGATGGAATTAAACAGGAGCTGATGGAGCGCGTGAGCAGGCGGGACCAGTAGTCTATCTTACAGAACACGGGCCTTAAGATATAAGGAAAAGAAGGGGGAGAGGAAGAAAAAGTATCAATCGATAGGGTTAAATTATTCATCGTCATTAATTATCGATCGCTCTCCGCTGCCGGTTCGTCCGCCTTGCGCCCGAGTTGAAAGCGGGGAAAGCGCGCTTTATTAAAACTGGCTCGAGCCTCATTGTTTCATGTCCCGCGGCAAAGAAAAAGCTCGAGCTTGGTTCGACCAGAGTCAGAGAAAAACACACGCACGCACGTACGCACACACACACACACACACACACACCAGCCCGTCGTGCCCCCCTTCCCTTCTTGCTCTATCTTTCCGCGCGGGAGAGCTTTGGGGAGGCTCGCGCGTTGTTCGGGGGGCGGCTGTGTCTCGCGCCGATCGATGCGGGATCAATGGCTTGCGCTGACTAATAGCCAGAGAGCGTCTTTGATCTCGCGACTGAGAGATCAAAACCCGCGCAAGAGTGAAGAGAGAGAGGGGAAGCGAAAAGGGAACAGACTGCGCCGGGCGAGCGGACCTTAAACTTCACACCCACGCGCGCAAAAACGCTGTCGTGTCGAGATGTGACATTACGCATATTAAGGTGTTTATATATATATATATATATATATATATATATATACATATATATATATATATATACATATAATCATATCATCAGTCTCAGTATCATCACTTGATATTGATATACTCCTGGGCTAATTATCTACCATTTCTAGCACGAATATACAGTCGACTCTACATTACAAGTGAAGGCACTGGACATTCTCTATAAAATAGTTTGTGTAGTTATATTTTTTAAGATATCATCCCAATGTACATTTTTCGCATCACTGAACTTTTAGACCTATATGAATTTTTCCAATGATGGTGTTATGCGCAGTAACCCTATGATAATATGATATCCCTTTGTGTGTATCTGTCAGACTGTCAGATCCTGCAATGAGATTCTCAGACCCATTAAGAAGAGTTGTAAGAAAAAACCTGTAAGTTCAGGCCCTGGCACTGAGCTGAGTGGCCCTTCACCAAGCCTCATAACCATCTCTGTTCCTGCTTCTTATGCCATTTCAGACTGTACTATCACCCCAATTTCCTAACAAGCTGGTATATGTGACAATAAATACTCTTGCCAACTCCACATGGATCAACACAATAGTATTTAAATAAGCCACATAGTATGGTAAGATGTAAATTGCTTTGGGTAACATCAGAACCTCAGATTGTTTCACGAAATTCCTCAAAAAAAAAAAGATTTGTGTATATATATACATTTGTGTGTGTGTGTATATATATATTTTTATATATATATATATATATATATATATATACATATATATATATATATATATATATATAATTGAGAAGTTTAATTAAAAAAATATCAAGATTAAATCTTAACCCAGGTGTGCGTGATCGGTGGCGATCAAGTTAATTACCGGGATATTTTTATTGATTTGTTGATTCGAGAGAGAGAGAGAGAGAGAGAGAGAGAGAGAGAGAGAGAGAGAGAGAGAGAGAGATGTGAAGGGATGTAAAGGGATGTTAGATATTAACGTTATATAGTAACATATATCTTCATGCAGTTATACACATCAGCCTTTGACAAGTGCGCTTTGCTTTAAATGACATTGCTGGCATCAATTGCTCTCAAGCTCTCCTCTTTATCCATCTTTCTCTTTATCCCTCCGCCCCCTGGCCAGTGAGTTACTCTATCGCTTTTACTTCCCGAATTAACCACTCAAAAAGTCACCACTGACTCAATCAATAACTCATACATAAACCCTGCTATAATCGCTCCACACACTACACATGCCGGCATGACAGACTTTAACTTCTCCTCAACACCATCTCACGCAAAAAGGCGTTGAATTTCCAACGAGTGCGCAACGAGTTTATTGGATTCCTCACGAATCAAGATAGAGCTTTAATAAACCACATTCAATTCCCTATTCGTCCAAGATGAACCGGTTTGATTGTCTTAACAGTCCATGCATTTATGAATTAATAATTATTAAGTATCGTAGTCCCAGATACGTCTATAGCTTAACACATAGACATTGGCTAATAATGTATATACCCAATATCCATTTCATGAAAGTTAGAAGTGTTAAAAGTTGGGATGAGAATTTATTTTATCTTTCGGCCAAGGTACCAAATGTAACAAGATTATTCCTCCCTCTCTCTCTCTCTCTCTCTCTCTCTCTCTCTCTCTCTCTCTCTCTCTCACCTTACCACTATATACAAATAACACAAAATAACGTTAAAATGTTAACGTGTGTGTGTGTGTGTGTGTGTGTGTGTGTGTGTGTGTGAGAGAGAGAGAGAGAGAGAGAGAGAGAGAGAATTCGAAGATTCTAGGCTCTTTCTTTCAGTCTCTCTCTCTCTCTCTCTCTCTCTCTCTCTCTCTCTCTCAGGCCTCTCTCTGTCTCTTTTCTGCCGCTTTGATTCTGTGGAGTGGTTTGATCTGTACGAGAGCGAGTTTTGTAAACACATTTTCACGATCCTATAGCCAAAGGCAAGGGGAGAGAGGAGCGCGTATAAATGAGCGAGAGACAGAAAGAGAACAATAGGGGGCATCGCAGAAGATAGACTGGAAGGGGGACGTTTAATGAGCGGCTTCAGTGGACTGGTGCTCACACGGACAGACCAAAATTTTAATGTTAATAAAAAAATAATGTTTCCCTCAAGGATGAGTTGATGAAATCTAATGTAACAGTGGATGTCTCCAGCTGCAAAAGCATGGCTGGCTGCGGCATGTCTGAAGCGACATTTCCCGACATTGACATTGAGAGAGAGAGAGATCGATAGAGAGAGAGAGAGAGAGAGAGAGAGAGAGAGAGAGAGAGAGAGAGAGAGAGAGTTGTGTATGGTAGACAAAGCAGATTACAGTGGAAGCAAATAAAGAGAACAGCAGCGGCAAACAGATTCAGTGCGAGCTGAACCAATAAATGTGCGCACTCCGATTCTTTTCTCGCTTGTTTTGCTCCACAGCGGCGTGTGTAGTTCCTAATGCATTTAACTTCGATTGGGAGAGCGGTAATAGGACTAACCCGTTGCCTCCATCGCCTCCTCTCCACGGGATGCGCCGAACAAAAGACCTTTAGAGCTACTCTAATACTGACAACTGTAGACGATGAGCTTTAGGCTATTATCAAACTTAGGCCTACTGCACTCCTACACATTCACATTTCCGTGTTACCCTAAAACAACAAGAACAACAATACTAATAATGATATTAACACGCAGTAGAAATCTATCTATCTATCTATCTATCTATCTATCTATCTATAAGTGGTGGCTCGATGACTTTGGCCGTCGAATGATCAAGTGAGTTCAAATATCAAATATAAAAGACACACACACATACATACAATATACATATACAATGCTATGTCTTCTTTAACTTCTCATTGGACAAAACCTTTAAATGCTAAAGATATTTTTAACTTTAATTTTTAAAGAGAGAGAGAGAGAGAGAGAGAGAGAGAGAGAGAGAGAGAGAGAGAGAGAGAGAGAGAGAGAGAGAGAGAGATCATTTTGCTTTTCCTTCTGACCTCTTTGTCTGGAGACCTGTTTTCAACGTTCACAAATACACTGAAATACCCACCGGCTTTATACTATCGATTTTTAATTAGATGGGAGAATAATAGGTGAAGGAAGGGAGATGAAAAAAAAGGAGAGGAGGATATAGCCAGATTAGGCAAGTACATTGATAGATGAACGAATGAATAAATGAATGAATGATAAATCTTGCTCTCCCTGTACCTTTCGACACGACCTGGCTTCCTATGATTGCAACATAATGATGAGTTTTGCCCAATTAAATCACCTTCACACAATTTAACCTATATGGTTTTAAGCGAAAGGGTTCAGAAGTTTCAATCGTACTGTTATCAAACTGAACATCCTGTTCAAACTTCTGTTCATCCTTAAAATTTCGTCATCCTTTCTATTCAAGCGTCTCTCTCTCTCTCTCTCTCTCTCTCTCTCTCTCTCTTTCTCTCTCTCCAACCATATGCTAATAACTCAAGCAAATCTACATCCACTTAACCCTTCTCTCATTTTTGCTCCTTTTCCTCCTTTCCTTACTCTGTCTGCCATAATGATGGTGATTAAGTGTAGAATTACTCCGGAGGGCTGAAGTAGTGACTGCCCTGACCCAAACTCTACACACACTATCAATCTTGCAGCCGCCTCGTCTTGGCTATCTTGCTGCCTTGTGTCTCCCGCTGTCTTTAGTTTTATCTCGCTTGTTATCTCTGTCTATCGGCCTGCATCGTCTTCATTCTCTTATCGGTCCCATACTTTACCAGCCTATAGGTTATTTTTACCTTAACGTTATCATGTTTCAGAGAATACTGTAGGTCTGCGCTCCACTCCATTGCCTTTCCCGGTAATTTATATTCAGCCCTTATAGTCATCCCAGTCTTCAACTTTGTCTTTGGAAAATTTTAAAAACGCGTTTAAAAGTAAAACATTATTATTATTATTATTATTATTATTATTATTATTATTATTATTATTATTATTATTATTATTATTATTATTATTATTATGTAATTGTATTTGAACCATTCCTGTAGGAAAATAAATATTAGTCATTTTTGTTTTATTATTATTATTATTCATTCATTCATTTTCTACCGCTTATCCGAACTATCTCAGGCGTCATCGGGCATCAAGGCAGGATACACCCTGGACGGAGTGCCAACCCATCGCAGGGCACACACACTCTCATTCACTCACGCAATCACACACTACGGACAATTTACCAGAGATGCCAAACAACCTACCATGCATGTCTTTGGACCGGGGGAGGAAACCGGAGTACCCGGAGGAAACCCCCAAGGCACGGGGAGAACATGCAAACTCCACACACACAAGGCGGAGGCGGGAATCGAAACCCAACCCTGGAGGTGTGAGGCGAACGTGCTAACCACTAAGCCACCGTGCCCCCATTATTATTATTATTATTATTATTATTATTATTATTATTATTGTTGTTGTTGTTGTTGTTGTTTTATCTTATATTATGTAGTAAGTAGTAAGTAGAAGTAGTGACGCATAATAGATTGGAAAAATAGTTTCCCTTTTTAAAATAGATTGATCTTGGTTGTTTGCGTAAAATACATTTTGTGCATCTCTCTATATAAATCAGTTACTGAACATTTCATACACAAAAAAGTGGTTCAAAGCTTGATTGTAATCATATAGCCTGTCATTTTTTACATGACCCGATAATGTGCAAGCCATTATGTTTCTCTAGGATATATCCATTTTTATGTAAAAGTATTCTTCAAATTTACCAGTCAAATTGTGTGAGAAATAAAATCAGAAAAAGACCAACTAATGAGACAAATACCTGTACCACCTTGACGTCTTGCATGGCTTTCCATAATGACAAAAAACAACCAAGACCTATAACTCCTACTCTTGATCCCTAACGATGTGAAGTCGTTATTCGACAAGTTCAAAGTAGTTAAAACGTTTGTGCGGTGGTAATTGGCTTTAAGATCTCGTTGAACCTCAGCGTGTTAATCTCTTTTGGATCCGAGACCTGAGATTTCCCATACAAATCACCACTGACAATGTGCGCGAGGAAGAGAAAATAACTCTAACTAAATATCCACTTGAATCTAACGATTCCGACTGACTCCGGTATCCCACACGTGGGCCCACTGTAGGTTTACACTGAACTCTTTGCTCAGTAGGTTAATATTATAGTAGGTATATAATTTCTTGCCTATTTAACAGTGCAGAAAGAGCAGTCCTTTATTAAAAAGGATTAAGGTCCCAAGTCTGCAGATCTGGTGCGATGTATTTGTAGATCCTTATGTTTTGTTAAATAAACATAGCAAACTCACGTATGATAGTATTACTGTGTTTTTAAAATGTGCCTCTGTTTTTATCCGTTCTTATCTCGATGCCCTCTTTGTCTTCAGCCAACTCAAGACCTCATTTCCACTCTCGTACACCCCTGAACCCCTCCAGCGTGAGCCCACCTCTGCGCGTGTCAAATCGAATCTCAACCCAGGCGCCTAACTGCACGCGCCGTGTCCGCGCCATAACACGCAGCGTGCGCCGAGAGTGCGCGATGACGGATTAGGGAATTAGACGAATAATGACACCTGACACTTCTGTTACCGCTCCCTGAGCTCCCACCGCCAGCGCTAAATAAAGACCATAGATGGGAAAATACAGACAGACACACTTGAAGAGAAACAGGATGGATGGATGGATGGATGGAGGTGCACGCGCGAATAGAGATTTGGAGAAAGGAAACACAAGGCGGAGTGAAGAAAAATACAAACACATCAAGTTGCGTTGACAGACAAAAGTCACGCTGTTTATGCACTCAGTTGTATTTTGGAATATTTGAGAATTACTTTGTCTCTTTGTTCAAAAACTTTCAAGACGCTGATATTTTAATGTCACATCAGAATGCCTTAAATTTTGTCCTGTGTCAAAGGCGTACCATGTGACGTGTGCCATATGGGAAAAAAACAGGATTTAGCCTAGAAAAAAAGTTCATTTCAAGTTCCATGCTATATGACATTAAATAATCCTCATCAAAGATTCTAAATCAGCTTAGAAAGGACTTTTTATTACAGATTTCTCAAATGAGTCTTCAAAATAGTATGTGATATGTACCATAGTGATCTCATAAGCATTCTAACAGCTATTTACTATTAGGTATGTAGTTATAACAATTAGTAATGTTTGTCTGTGTTTGTGAATATATCTCCATATATACATGAATAAGATCGCATTAATTGTAAAAAAAAAAACAAAAAAAAAACATGATCTGCAAAGTATGACAGTATTAGAACATTACAAACACATCTACAAGTCTTAATTTTATAAACCACACGTGTAATGTGCAACGGTCTTAGAGATGTGTATACTTGAAGCAGATTTACAGTTAATTCAATTGAAAAACCAGACAGTACATTAACACATGGGATTGCAAAAACAGAATGAAGTCATCAACAAGTCAGAAAGACAAACCAAGATCAATGGGAAAACTACAGGATTGTAAACTTTAAGAAGTAGTTGGACACTTGATCATTACACAATACACATGATAGTGCTCTGTTGGTTGTGTCCGATGCCCTGAAAATGCACATGTGAATGCTGACGTGCATTTAAACCTTTGACCACTACATTTTTTTTCTTAAATGCATGCTTATCTACAGGGCCTGTCAAAAGTACACAAAGCATGGTGACTTATTATGGCTTTGTTTAAGCCTGAATGAGAAAAATATATTTAAAAAAATGATGTTATGTGTGACAATAGTCAAGTGACTAACATGCAGTCAAAGATCTAATAGCGAGGGAACCAGACTGTTTCTCCTAAGGACAATAGACTGGAATTGTTTTTGTGTGTATTGAATAGTGTTGTATCAATGTACGCTTTAATGTACCATCATTCTGTCAGTGTAGTTGGAGATTATTTTGTACTGATTGTAGACTATTATGCTGGTTTTGCTGTAGGTTTGTATAAAGCAATGGAATATCACTTCAAGTGCACTGTAAAAGCAAACAAGAACAGTGGAGGCTTAGCAGTTAGGACTCTGAAACTAACGATGGTAATAGGGAGATGAGTTTGGATTCTGGTACCAAGGTGTCACTGTTGGGCCACTGAGCAAAATACTCAACTTTCCTCTGCTGAAGTCAGTTGGAAAAAAAAACAAAAAACTGCCATTTGAGTCAACGGAAATGCAAACTTAAGACACTCTCAACATTTTTTTTGGTTCTTCACACACCTTGTGTGGAAATGTATATTGTACCTAATGTGTATTGTACCTTTGTACACTACCTCACACTCCCCCAGCACCATATATGACATACCAGTCTTGTCCCGATTGCTGACACCAAAACATTTCACCTGTTGTGAAAGGTGTTAAAATCATACTGAATCATAGCAACTGCTTGATCCTACTCAGGGTTGCAGTGAATCCAGAGTTGATAGCCAGGAACACTGAGCAAAAACACATACACTGGAACAGACATACCATCCCATGCACCATCCCATTTGGAGAGACGCAAGGACACCCATTTGGACAAAAGAGGAATATGTGCAACACAGATGGTAATCTGAGTTTAGGACTGAACCATGGGCCCTGGAGCTGTGAGGTGGCAACACCACCAGCATCTCCGCTGTTGGAACAAGCATACCCCTGCTAAATCACTAAAGGAGCAAAAGTAAAGTGTCATTGCAAGAAGAACAAACAAAGGCCTCTCAAGTGGCTTCATCATTAGGGGAATTATTGGATTATTCCCATGAATGAAGGGCAGTATATGGAATGGAATCAAGCAGAGGCACACATCTCACTGCATAACCTTTCAGAGAATTAGCCAAAATGATTGGAATTTATCTTAAAAAGTCCTTGTTGCTTATCAGCTGCATCATAAAATGCACCAAACCCAAAACCCAAACCCAAACTATGAAAACCTAATGAAAAAAAAAGCACATTCCTGGAACATTCTGTAGACCATAGACTAAATTATATTTAATTATCTGATGGCTAATTCTCTTCATGAATCCAATTGTTTAATCTTTTTCTGGACACACCAGTTGGCTTTTAAAGAGAAGTCAGACATTATCATCATCATAATCATCATAATCATCATCATAACATCAGGTCAACAGGGGATGAACACACTAAAAAGCACTGATGATAAAAGCACTATGCACTGGTTGCCAAAAAAACATTTTAGATCATACTAGCATAGTAACAGTAGAATTGTAAATATATGGAACTGTTTAGATTACAAAGCTTTACAAGAATGTGATGTAGGTCTATACACTGTTTGCAACTAATCAGATAACAAATCACCAGATCAATATTTTCCCCCATTTGGTAAAATAGTTTGTCTGCTATGTTTTTGCAATAACTGCTTCTACACCCACTGAAACTTTTTTATTTGTGCGTGTGTGTATCTGTGTCTGTGTCTGTGTGTGTGTGTGTGTGAGAGAGCGAGAGAGAGAGAGAGAGAGAGAGACAGACAGACAGACAGAGACAAAGACAGAGACAGAAGGAAATATTGACAAAGCCTAGATATACACATTCATCATCCACTGTAGCCTGCCCGTGTTTCGTATTTTATAGCTACGCTCTTTACTGGCGGAACAAGGTGACAGCCACTTTCCTTCAACAGAAAATATGGTTCTTCTTTGGCTCACTCCCTCTCCCTTTCTTGTGTGTTCTGTCTCTCCCTCCTCTATGTCACTGTCACCTCCTTTTTCTTCCCTGCTGTTTGGCTCTACTTTTTCTTTTTTATTGTTGTCATCTGTTCCGTTGCCATGTTTCTTGTCTTTTGCTGGTTATCTTTATGTCACTTGGCTTAATGCACCTTCATTCTCTCTTCTGGATCGCCGACCCCTTGCCTTCCATCTATCCATACATGCTCAAAAATAAATGTACCAAACCAACTTCTGTGGTGATAACATCAAGGGGGTATCTTTTGTACCTTCAATATGTATCTATTACCATCAAAATTATTTCTTTATTTATGGAACATAATTGGACGTTAGGGACCACTGATGGTACACTATATGTACTTTCTCAAGTAACGGTAATGGTACAAAACATGTTCCTGTCAGTGACAACAAAAAGTTTTCATATTGGGTTTCATATTTAAAATATTTTTTTTCCTAAACACAGTATGCACACCACTTCCTACATTAAGACTTGATTCTTTACTTATGTTGTACATTCATTTATCAAAAATGAAAATTTATGAAAAATGCTAATAAACTGTTAGTCACCTGGGTATCACTGGGGTGGTATAATCAAGGGTGTATCTCTTATATCTTGTACACTACATGGCCAAACAATTAGGGACATTAAACTGCCACACCCATACAGTATATAATTCCAGACTTGGTGCCCTTTTGATGTTATAATAACATCCACTCTTTTAAAAAGGCTTTCTATTAAATTTGCCACAACAACTTTATCTTAAAGGTGTTCACTGGGGCTGAAGGCAGGGCTTTGTGTAGGACGCTCAAGTACTTGTAATCCAAACTTCGCAAGCCATGTCTTTGCAGAGCTTTGTATACAGGGCCATTGTCATGCTGCACAGCCTTGGGCCTCTTAGTTCCAGTGAAGGGAAACTGCAATGCTACATCATACAGAGATATTAAATACAATTGTGTACTTCCAACTTTATGGCAACAGTTAGGAGAGGAACTGGAGCTGTATAAGTGTTACTATAAAGTCTATAAGTGTGTCCTTAAGATCCAATAATGGACCATAAATCATTTTTAAAGGTAAACTATATTCCTGTTACCATGTACAGCACTAAAGATACAAAAGCCAATTATTTGTTTCCAAGTATTTTTTAAATCCTATATATTTGTCTTGGCGTTTACGGATAACCCGTTAGTTACTTTCTCCTTTTACTTTAATTTTTACTGTTCTGTTCCTCTCGCCCACTTCTACACACTTCCTTCTGCAGTTTCGTAAATCAATTAGTACAGCGCTGCCATTCCTTGACGGAGGTGAATATTAAACTGCAATAGGCATCAGAATAGGAAGCGGGGGAGAGAGAGAGAGAGAGAGAGAGAGAGAGAGAGAGAGAGAGAGAGAACGAGAGAACGAGAGAGAGGGAGAGAGGGGGGGGAGAGAGAGAGAGAGAGAGAGAGAGAGAGAGAGAGAGAGAGAGAGAGAGAGAGACCCCGTTCCTAATCCACCGCATCGATCAACCGGGGATGAGGGTAATATATTATTTTGACAAGATACGATCCTCCGACGCGCACCACTGTCCCTGGCGATCGATTCCTTTTTTTCCCTCTTTTCTTCTTTTCTCCCCTCAGCAAGGGACATTGCGTGCATGCCCCGTTTTGGTGTCAGTCTCTCTCTCTCTCTCTCTCTCTCTCTCGCTCTCTCTCTCTGTGTGTGTATGTGTGTGTGTGTGTGTGTGTGTGTGTGTGAGAGAGAGAGAGAGAGAGAGAGAGAGACGTGCCAGGGTTAGCTCGGGAATAGAATCGAGAAATAATCATCCAAGTTATTGAACAGGACCTTTTAATGTGTCCAAAATTATATCAGACATCACTGACTATTATACACTGAGGTGACATGAAGATGGCATAAAATTGATGGTTAGTCCACTCTCTTCCACTTCTTTGATAAGCTTCGTTCTTTCTTGTTTCTTTGTTTGAATATCAATTTCCTGAATCATACAATTTGTTTTTGCCCAATTTTCCAATCATCTCCTGTCTCTGTCCTGTTGTGCCTTGTTATGCTTTGCATGGCCTTTGAGCATTCTGTATATATACATGCTATGTAAAATGCTTATCTTATTTTAAAATAAAAATTCATTTAAAAGAGGAACAGATAACAAATTATTTTAGCTAATAATTATCAAGTCTTTTGTGTCTAACTAAAGCTCAGTGTAAACTTTGCCTGCATCACATTGCATGTAAAACCATTTCTCTCTGTAGTTCACTATGTGTTCCACAGAGCCATAAAACACATGTAAATGTCATTCATTTTTTGTTTAATCTGTATGACTATTTGTTATTAAGGTTACATAGTTGAATAGAACTGTACATTTTCATACAGCAGTTCATGTACGCAATGTGTTCCTATCTCCTCTCTGTCTCACTTTTCACTTTCACCATTTTTATTCTGCCATTTTCTGCCACTTTGGTCACAGAGAGGGAATCAGTAATGCAGTCGCTCCCTTATGCAGCCCCCTGCTGCGTCGTGCGAGTGGTTTGGCCTGTGAGGCAGGACCAGAAGAAGGGGGAGCTGAGGGGTCAAGGTGAGCTCTAATACACTATTGATCCTTCCCAATTGAAAACCTGATGGAAATTTTGCCCCCCCACCCCTCTACTGTTTTCAGTCTCCCTTGTTCCTTTTAGATTGTCTTTGCCTTTTTCTTATTTGCCTCTTATGTCTCCCCTGTGTAGCTCTTCTTTAATGTAGTGCCCCTCTCCCTTTTTTTTTTTTTTTTTTTACAAATTATATCCTGCTTATAAAATGCCTTTGAGGTCTCTGTCTCTGTCCATCTTTGGTCTGTAACCTCCATTTCTGCATCCTTTCTGACTCGTTTTTTTTAAAGTATAATCTGAGTATTGCTGGTGTTTTGCTAGCTCCTCTCTCCCCCTACCGGTCTAAAATTTTCTCTCCTGATACTTCTGCTCCTTTTTGATTCCTGATTTTCTTTTCCACTCAGAGTCATTTTATATTGATCTAGGATACAGCTCAAGAGTGTGTGTACTTCAGTAGTAGTGCACGGGTGTCCACACTTACACGCACACAGTAAGTGGAGCAACTGCTATTGTAGTGTATTAAATGCCACAGTGGGTTTGGCCTCAGGACTGCACAGTTATCCTTCGGCAGGAGGAGCCAGTCAATAGTGCTTCATCTTGGTCACCAATCAGCAACACTCCACTCAATCTATGGTACCACTTATATCTTCCAGAGTTTGCGACAGTTAGAGTTGAGGAGGACGACATAGTAAATACATACCACTGAGAGCATGATAGGACTACACTATTAAAAAAGCTATGAGACAAAGCAAATAGACCTTTTAAAAAGTGTGTGCCTTTAAATGAATTGTAATGTAACTAGCAGAATTCTGTAATACTTTTATTAAGGTTTATATCATAATTTAATAAGATTATATCATCCTTCACTGACCACTACCATAACCACAAGACAAAATACAGCATGTTTGTGTGTATAGTAAGGTTCCTGTGTAGCTAAACCTCTCTTCTTCTCTTATTCTTTCTCTCTCTTTATGTTTGATTTATGTACCGTTGTGTACAAGTCAATCAGTATAGCTATCACAACCACAATCTCCCACTATAATCAGAAGCACTACACACTCGCTGGGGCCTTGTGTTGGCCGGTGGCCTGCGATATGCATCTAGAGCATCACAGACTAAAAACAAGCACAATGCCGAAGGAGAGTAGAAAAAGGAGAAATCTTATCATCCGGGAAAAAAGCAAAAATCAAGCTTAGACTGTATTTATGTGCCTTTTCTTAACTTTTACAGCAGGTTGTGTTTCGATTCATCTTCCCTTATTCATCCTGTGCAAATAGATTATAATCAAAAAAAAAATCCTTAGAACTGTAAAAGGTTAAAAAAGAAAGATACTGGTAATCCACTGGTAAAAAAACAAAAACAAAAACGTATATATTATAAAATCAAGAATAAATGATTAAATGAATTTTAAAAAATGAATATGAAAGTTTTATTACAGATATAGATTTATAGCAAATAATGTGCAGAATTAATAGACTAAGGTACTTATGGCATCTAGAAATACGTGCGTGTGTGTGTGTGTGTGTGTGTGTGTGTGTGTGTGTGTGTGTGTGTGTGTGTGTGTGTGTGTGTGTGTGTGTGTGTGTGTGTAGAGTATAGTGTGGTACAGCATAGTGATAATTCATAATAAGCTTAATCACTATGGTGCTAACCACAAAAATGTCTCTGCTTCTGATGTCCCCATAATAAACTACATTACTCATTACTTCTACTATATACACACCGATAGATCTTTTGCTACATACTTTTGCATAGCTTCCCAAAAGCATTGTAAAATTAAGATTTTAACTAACAGGGAGATTGTTTGGTATGATGCTTGCTTGATGTTCCTTGTGCTGAAATACATTTTGATACGTACTGACACACACACACACACACACACACACACACAGCTCGTAAAACAGACTAATGACTGACCTGTTGACATGTCATGTGGCTGGTCTCGAATGCACTCTATGTTACACCTAAGCCATGAAGATTGCCACCATTGCATTTATTTCCTTTAATATCTTTCATAACATTTCTATTCAGATTTCTATTTATTTTCTTTTTCAACTAAATCTCTATCATAATATTGAACTCAAAGTCATCACTCTGTGTGTGTGTGTGTGTGTGTGTGTGTGTGTGTGTGTGTGTGTGTGTGTGTGTGTGTGTGTGTGTGTGTGCTGCAGTACTGCAGTCGTGATGCATGGTCACTCATGTAGTGTTCTGTTAACACACAGTCAGTCAGATTCTGTCTTTGCCTCCTAAGTGCTTCCTGTCACGCAAGTGCAACTAATCACAATGAAATTACATTGAGTTTATATGGAGAAGACATGAGCCTTCATCCGTTTTCAGAACTTTTGTGTGTCTTTGTGTTGCTCATCAGTCTTTCTTCTGTTTTCTACCTTCAAGCCTAAATCTCAACACGAGGATTTATTGGTGGGTTATTTTTCAGCATCTTGTGGATACATTGCATGGCACATGTCTATTTGTATGTGAGGGGTAGTGACTACTTTACAATAATTGTCTGATCTGACTTTAAAAATTATATTATACTATTATATCAAACAAACTTTTATTGTATCAAACAAACAAACATTTACATCTTTTAAACTATTCAGTACCTCATTAAAATAATTTAATGAAATAACATGTAAGATTACTATTTGAAAATGACAAATTAAGGACCTATAAGCTTATATCACAATTGAAATAGAGTGGCCAATTGTTGTTTAATAGTGAAAATCTTGCAATATTAAAACAATTATAATTTCATCAACAGAAAACATACAAATATGTAAAGTCAAGTCACCTCTACTGCCATATATACAGTATAATATAAAGGTGTGTGTATAACTGAAATATTGTAATAAGAATGCTCTAAACTTAGAGAAGTCCTTGTCTGAAGCTGTCATTTCACATCTCTATTTTCTCCAACTCTATTTTCTCTGCATCTCCAAATCTCCATATCTCATGTGTAACATCTCTCTTCTACTCCTCCTCCTAGGAGTCACAGGGATTTGTCAAATTGGTCCACATCGATCAACTGACCTTTCCTTACTTGATGTCTCCCAGCTCCTCTCCACATGGCCAACAAGCTAGATCAGGAGATAGGTGTATAAGAATAGGTGTGTGTGTGTGTGTGTGTGTGTGTGTGTGTGTGTGTGTGTGTGTGTGTGTGTGTCTGTCTGTCTGTCTGTCTGTCCGTCTGTGTGTGTGTGTGTCTGTCTGTCTGTGTGTGTACTAACTTTGTCTAGTGTTAAACTTTATTAACTTTGCAAAACAGAGCGTGAAGAAAATAAGAAAGAAAATGAGAAAAGAGTATGTTTCTGGTAGATAAAATGTTTTGTTAAAGTTTTAGGCCATAATTATTGCAGCACTGTTGTGTTTGTTTAACTGATCTGGACCTGAGTAGTTTCAGAATAGTTACAGTAGTTTGCTTGTTGGTTTTTTGCTTTCCCCAGAGCCCATATTCAGTTGTTGAATTTAATATGGGAATAGTTACATCCTGATAATGTGGTGGCAAACTGTAGTCTACTTGCATTCCAATACTACCCAACTACTGACCTCTGAGCAGCTGAGAACACACTTTAGATTTCAAACTTTAGATTTAGTGATTAGCTCTCAAGAAACACAATAGTACATATATCTTAAATATTAATAAAATATAATAGGCTAAAATCTACCAATGTCTCTAATAGATTAAGACATAGCTGTGATATTCACTCAGGTTATGTGAGAACATATGATATAACTGTCAGCTCGTAGATGCTTGTCTTTTTCTACTGAATTTGTGCTTTTTAAGTAATTAGTGATAATAATCAAAAGAGAAGAGAAGGACAAGCACAAAGACAGTGAGAGTGAAAGACAGATAACTGTAGACTAGAAATAGGAATAGAAAATAGTCTAACACAAGTTGAAATTCAAGGAACCATAAAAGTCTCCATACATTGGGAATATTAACACATATAAAATATCGAAAAAATCTACTAAATATCTTCCAAAACTTCTAAAACCAAAAATGTTTTACAGATGAAAAAATGAAAGCCACGGTATACCAGAAGAGGAAACAATAAATCACTTAAAGCAAATTACTTAACACCAGACATGTTAACGCAAGTTCATCATGAGAAGGACACACAACTTTATGTGTTTACAAAGAAATTTCAATCATTTAAATGATGTTTTGTAAATAAAATCACATTTTGCTAAAAAAGAAATTATGTCTCCTCTATATGGAAAATTTTGGGACACCCAGTGGTTTATGTAAGAATGGAAGCATAACATAACATATTAGAAATCATTAACTGACGTACTACATATCCTGCATCACTGTAGATAAACAATGACATGGGTCGTACTTTACACAGTTGTGAATCTCACTAAAATTTTGATCATTGTTATGGGCCTGACTGTGATTTTAGTACTAGGGATAACATCAATAATCATTAATCATTCAAAATACATTTCTGGAGCATTGACCACTGACATAACCCACATTTGAGGCCAAAATTTTTGATATATCTGTGTTTGTTGGTCTGACAGTTTTACATCACCAGGTCAATGTAACTGCTTCAAATGTTCTTGAAAGAAAGAAAGAAAGAAAGAAAGAAAGAAAGAAAGAAAGAAAGAAAGAAAGAAAGAAAGAAAGAAAGAAAGAAAATACTACATAATGAAAAAGCTGAAAAATTCTCTTAATTACATATGCACCACCTTTCAAACTAAACATTTATACAGGCAAGGTTCAGGTTCTGCTATTCAATTTTTTACATTGTGTGAACTTGGATTTAATTGTAAATTAATTGTAAGTTAAATCTACGTGCCAGCCACAGATTACAGACTAATGACATGATTTATGAATTGATATGAATGCACAGAGTATCAAATAACCAGTCCTGTGTTTTGACCCAAACTGAACAAATTATAACTGTAAATCTAAATATTCTGTGATAAGGTTTATTAAAACATATACACGTGTGTAGAGTGAGTCAGAGTTTCTTACCGTAAATCCCCCGTGAAGGAATCAGCGGGCCGAAGCCCGAACCGCGAGCACTTCCTGAACCGACCTGAGCCTTGATGGATGTCTGTAGTCTCGGTGGAACTGCAAAAGAAGTTCCGTCTCGCGCAACACGGAGCGTAGACTGTAATGGGAATACAAACAAACAAACAAATTAAAAACATAAAATAAAATAAGAAATAAGACTTTGCACGTTCGCTGCGTGTTTCAATCCCTCATCTCCCTCCACAATCACTGCATAACGATGCAACAAGTTAACATCCTATAGGACGAGAATCAAAGCTCTTTCATAATAACTCTATTATGTTTTAAACATGTTTGTAGACAAAATAGCTCATATGAAATACATTTACCAATTATGAATTCATGCATTCACACATTTATTCAACTGAACTGCACTTGATATTATTTTGTAGTGCGTGCGAACCATTACAGTTAAATTAAAAAACATAATTATATATATATATATATATATATATATATATATATATATATATATATATATATATATATATATATTAAGTAGTAAATTCTAGTTTTAGAATAGAATACTATTATTCTTGATAGTTAATAATAGTAGTAATAATAATAGTTATAATACATATAATAAATAAATACAGTATAATAAATCGCAGGCTTAAAGTTCTACATATAGAATTTTTTTTTTTTTTTTTTTTTGGTTTTGTTTTTTTCCAGGCAATGCATGTAATCTTAACCAACAGATATTACATTTTGGTAAAGAATACGGAAAGTTATTTTGCTTTCTAAACCTTATGGTAGCATGTCAGGCAGAAAAAACACGCACACTCATGCAGTGAGTTGCAATGATTTACACAAAAAAGACAACAATAATAACCAGGTGTTCATTAAAATAAACAGCTCATTTCTGACCAAATTAAAAATAATTATAATCTAGTCTGTCTTGCACACACGTGTTTATGATACATATTTTGTTTCTGTGAAACTGTTGTCAAGTTAGTCTTTTTTTTCTTTGTTCTGAGGCACCTAAACCAATGAAAAGATTTTTAAAACATACAAGAAACATCCAATACACAAAACCTTTTATAATAACTAATCTCTCAGGTGTATCCTTTCACTCTTCTGCTCTTCTCGTCCATATCTCTCCTCGCCCACCTGGCTATCTATACTGAGGAGAAGTGTTAGTTTTTTTTCTCTCTAGTGTTTCCTAAGGCTTAACTGACTTTCAGTATCAAATTCCCTGTATGCATATTGCACTTTTTACCATGCTGTTAGTCCTCAGGAGAAATACCCCTCAGCTGTGGACTGTGGATGAGCAACTGGTAGTAGCAAATAGGTATGGGAGGGGAAATCCATAGTAAAGCAGGAGTCATCCACATCCTATTCCCAATTCTCAGAGGGTTTATTTGATCACAACACGGTATTAAGACAGACGGCTCTACTAACTTGGTGCACATTCATGATCATCAACATCTGTATTCATGTATATTTTATTCAAACGATGAACATGCGAGCTTAAGGTGGCCGATGGACTAGAAACCGGCCTGATAGTTAGAGTTTTATCTTTGTGTTATTAGTGTCATAATAATAAGAAAAATGAACAAATATTGATTTGGATAAATTGATTAGTGAATTACTATTATTATTATTATTATTATTATTATTATTATTATTATTATCATTAACATTATTATTATTATTATTATTATTATTATTATTATTATTATATTTTTTACATAAAATATCGGTATATGCCTTTTTAATGTTAAAGAACTACACGCAAGTGATTGTAAATAACGAATTAATTATGCGTTCATTTACGACAGAGTTTACATACTCCTTAGTATTTAGTGCTTACTCCAGGGTTTTGTGAAACATTAGTTAGTTAAAGGAAACGCTTCTGTAATCGAGCGCTTAATGTTACGAACTTTACAGAACCTTAGAAAATGTTTGGTTTTTACGATTTGTAAGTCTGTTCATTAAACACCGCACATATTTAACCCAAACCACAGATTTAAACCACATGCAGAACAGTAAAACTCACACAGTATTGATGCTTAAAGGCAAATTAATGAACACAGAAATCTGCTCAACAGAAAACTTCTCCATTTGCCATGTTCTCGGGTGACTGCAAATACATTATTGAACATTAATATTTGTTGATGTTTCGAATGTTCACTCTGCTGCTTTCATTCGGTTAATAGACTACACGAAAAACTGTTTGCACTGGTAATTAAATAATGTTTAATAATAGTTTAAATGATTATAATTATTATTTTGCAGACTATCCAAAGCATTTAACCTTCATTCAGTACTTGTTATTACTATTGTTATTACTACTACTACTACTACTACTACTACTACTACTACTATTATTATTATTATTATTATTATTATTATTATTATTATTATTATTATTATTATTATTATTATTATTATTGCTTTTGTATTCCGGGCCGTTCTGAAAGTTTTGGAGGTGGTGGAGGATTGAGGTGATATGATGAGGGGGTTGAGTGACGTGGACAGTAGAGATTTTCCCAAGTGCCACTTAATGTCGGAAACATTTCCGCCAAATATTGACAGAATGAGAGACGCGGAGAGCCGCAGTGTCATGAAGGTATTTTTTTTAAATAGAATTAACTGGGTTTTCTGTGGAACCTCCACAACCCTAGACTAGATAGTCCGTAGTCAATAAGAGTCTTTCGATAATAAAGACGAACATATTCCGTTCAGACTTTGTTCTATATTCAATTATTATACTCGTATCGCAACCGCAAATAAAATCTCAGTCGATTATTGTAGGTTCTTGGAATTAATATTCTTGGGGAAAAAGTACAAAAAGTTTTTTTTTGCCGTCAACTCAGATTAAAATCATTATTTCTACTTTATTTCTTCAAAAAAAAATACATCATGTTTATCTTATTTTATTCTTCACAAAACTGAACATTATCATAACTTTATCTATTTAATACCCCGCCGTGGAAATTAGGAATATTGGAATATCGAAACAGGTGGCCACTGTCATGGCAGGCAGTTCAGCAAGTACCCCAATCTATTTAGTCTATGACTTTATTGTAATGTATGTAATTGTACATACAATGTACTATTGTAATTTTGAGTGTTGAAAATAGAGCCCTATAATTACAGTCGCAGTGAATCATAACTTGTCCATTATCAACGTTTGTAGAAAGTAGTTAAATATCCAAATCTATAGAACATACTGTGTAGAATAAAAAAGACTTATTGTCAGAATATCTGACAATATGTATAAACACGGTAAATATCACGGTAAATATGTATATCCCACTTCTACATCTTAAATGAATATATTTGCAAATAAAGCTAAATTATTACGGATTGACTGCGTATTTAAACAACAACATGTTAAAAATTGTTCATTCTATTTGGTATTTGAGACTTCAAGGTTCGGTATTTAACAGAATAAAAACTATGCTATGCATCTTATGTCATTTTCCCTTCCATTGGCTATTTTCGTATATTTATTTCGAATCCTACTACTATTTCTATTTTTTTTATTCCTATTCATAATAATAATAAGAATATTATCATTAAAAAGAATAGCAATTAAATTTTTCACAGTAGACTGTAACGAATATGCGTAAAAATATAATCTCCAATAGATATTATTGTATTGTTGGACTACTTTCTTTCAAGAAATCCAAGAAAAAATGACAAAGGCAAATGAGTAGATAAAGAGATCGAACGTGTGCACGTCTGCAGCTCATTAAACGTCTCTCGTTACCGTATGGGTGACTGCGTAATTGACTGTTTGATAGTGTGGTCTGGAGGTGAGGGCTCAGAGTACATCCTTAGTAAACCAAGCTACTTAATGGCCAATCCGGCTTAAATCTGAACTATGTAAATTGGGTCCAAGTACAAATTTTTAGTAGATTTTAGAGTTCAGATCATTCTACAAACTCCACAGATCCTGTGCAACTTTCAGCAGCAACAGCAGCAATAATAATAATAATAATAATAATAATAATAATAATAATAATAATAATAATAATAATAATAAACATCCTTATCATCATCATTGTCATTATGATCGTTATATTTCCTTATCCTCTATGTAGAAAACATCATAAGGTGCATTCTAAATAAAACTGCAGCCGAGACAAACTTCCGAAAGAAGCTCCGATCTCCAAGATTTCCAAACAGCAACGCTGTGTATTCTCTGACATACCTCCACTTCTTCTGATCAGTTGTTTGGTTCTCTCCAATCGGTTACAATGTGAACGGTGTGTGAAGCTTTGCTTGTGGTTCCAGGGCGCTAGAAGTCGGTACGCAGCTCGTGGACCATGGAGTGTGTGAGAGAGTGAGAAGAAGGGCATAGGGGAGGTGTGAAGCACCCACCCCACCCCCACGCTCCGTTGGCGTGCGTGCGAGCGTGCGTGCATATGTGTGTGTGTGTGTGTGTGTGTGTGTGTGTGTGTGTGTGTGTGTGTGTGTGTCAATGTGTGTGTGTTAGCAGTTAATTAGTAAATCCCTATTCGCTGAGCCGCAGGTCGGTTTGTTTTCCCCGGTCGACAAGCCGAGAGGAAAGAGAATTTGAAGTAGGATTCGACCCGTTTCCGCTCCTACGTCTAGAATATGAGGTTACTTCGAGTGTGTGTGGGTGTGTGTATGTATTGTCAGGACCAAAGTGTGCTAATTATGTAGAAAACCCGAGAATAAACAGGCGTAAGCTATGCTGTCAGGACAAACAATACAGTACAGTATACACACACACACACACACACACACACACACACACACACACACACAGTTTTTCTCATTTAAACACTTTCTCCTTCTTGTCCTCAACCATTTCCAGTGCCTTGATTGGTTTTAAAGCTCTATAATTCACCTGTAATCCACATCTGTAAAATTATTCTCATGATTTTCCTGTGCAGTAAGTAAAGAGGACTTCTTCAGGTACAGATTTGCAAGACAAAGATGCAAAGCATAGTAACATGTAAACTGCAAAAAAAAAAAAAACCTTAAGAACCTTTTTTAGAATCATTCAAAATTCAATCCCAAGACAACTCCATAGATCACTGAATTACATGTCACAATGTGCACCAATAATGAAATACTAATGTTGCAACCTTATACACATCAACCAGTGCATGCAAGTACAAGCTTGCTGTTCAAAATCTGCTTGAATCAAAACCTTTACAGAACACACTATACAGTGAAATCCCACAAGTTTGCACATTTTGCAAAGCTGCTTTGTGACATAATATTTTTATTATGTTCTTCTGAGTGTAGCTCTATATACTGTACATGTTCATTCAGTCCTGGGGTTTTGCCATGTGCAACCTCACAGGCAGTAAACAGGCAGGGTTTTATATCTCAGTGATGAGAATCCAACTACCTCTGCAAGCCTTCACAGACATTGACTCTGCCTAACAAACTTTAAGTACTTAATTGATCTGCAATCAGCTACTTAATAATCCATTAGTTAAACCTGTGGAATTCACTTGTGTTTGAAGGTGTTAGGACTTATAGCAGGAGCAGGATGATGAAAGACAAGATTGCCATAAAGAATGAAAAATACTCAAACCACTGTAAGGGACAGAGATACTCACAGCATGAAATACATATAGTTATGGTGAATAATATCTCACTGATAGAACGGTCAGTCTGTTCAAAAATGTCCTGCCTTATTATGTGCATTATGCATATTGTCATTTCCTGCCCAAAAGTGGCAACGAACTCTCAAGGTCTGTTATCAGCCCAATATGGCTTTTGGACAATGCAGGCGCAGGTAAGTTGACTTAGTAATCGCAATTGAGCTCTTTTTCATTAAAGACAACTGTAGCGGTTTCTGATACCACGATTACATGTGAAGCAGAAGTTTATTCTTGTCCATCATTTTAAATTGAACTAATTAATAAGTGGACAGGATTTTCTTATTAAACAATGTTGCTTCAGGTTTTTCAATAATGATAGTCTCATCACATTAACGTGGGATGTATTTGATATATTCAAATTTCATGTCAGTTCAATTATTTATATTATCTCCTTATTTGCAAAAGTATAAACTCAAACATGCTATTTTATAATAAAAGGCCATTTTTGGGCCAAGAAAGCAACACTCTGAGGTGGGAAAAACAAAACTAAAATTGGATGTAGGGGAGCACTGAAAGAGATGGAGCATACAAAGTTTAAGGATTAAAGGAAAGATAAACAGAAACAGAGTTTCAAATAAAGAAGAAAGCAGAGAGAGATAGATAGACAGATATATAGATGGACACAGAGTGAGGAAGAACGAGCATTGAGAGAGCAAGAGACCAAAGAGAGAAGTGGGAAATGGAGAGGAAAGGAGAGGTAAAGGGAGCGAGAAAGAGCTCCACTCCCCGGTCTTAATCTGAGCAGGTCTGATCAATAGCCCATTTCCCATTGTTGCCAGAGCTCTTCGATCGCTACACCACCGAATTAACACACCCACTTTAATCTGAGGGGGAGACGGGCCCCTTGGGGTGGGGGGTAGCGTGGTCTCTAAGAGGGGTTAGGGGCACTAAAGGGGGCAGGGGTAGCAGCTGTGGAGGCATCCTCAAATGAAATCAAATCTAATTGTTATCACTGTTGGGCCTGGTGTTATTACTACCACTGTTTACAATTATCTCTAACCGACTAGTCTTGTCCAAGTTGGACTCTTACTCCAGAGATATAGCATAAAGTATGCTTATTTTTGTAATTAAAATGGTCAAGTGTTTAGATTTAGTAGAAGTAAATAACATGCTTTACAGTGCATTGTCAGCTATAGTTTTCATGCTATGAGAAACTAATTTTCAATTTTTAAAATATATTTTTCCATTGTGCCATGAGACTGATTACATGGATAGATCTACACAGCAGTATAAGGAATTTGTTTCACATCATCAATGTCATAGCTATGTCTATAGAACTATGTCTGATTTACAGTTACTTGTGTAGATTTTATAACAGACTAAACTAAAGACACATGTATGCAAAAGGTCCATTAAATGCTGAATCAACATCTAAAACATCTACCTTCTATCTTTAACCAACATCACAGTCCTAAGATCTTTCATCAAATGAATCTGCTGTCCACTTGCCATGTCAAATTATTCCATATCAGAGTAATTTTCACGTTAGTACAGGCATTTGATTGTGGGTAATTAAGCATACTTCTGCACTTTAGATAGCAGAGTGTGGTGTAATGTGGCTAAATTAACTTGTGAAATGCAGGGTTAATAAAGGTTGCCACAAGAGCATAGCATATGGACATAGTAACTAAAAAAAGCCCATTCGTGTTCTTTTAAAATTATAATATATTTAATTTACCAGTAGATTCAAATGTGTGGTTCCATCTATCTGTTCATCTATATGTGCTTAATACCTTTTATGCTCACTTGCAATATTTAAAACTTTTGACAGTTCTAAGATAAATGCAATCTCATTTCAACCATGGCAGTATGAATCGTATCGCAGACTATGTACTGAACAGTGCTTAGTGCATGAGCCTCAGACAGCACGGCTTAGTTTATGAGTCCCAAAGTGCAGGACACACCAAGTCAATTTAAATCAAAGAACCAGAGTCTGAGGAAGCCTCTTGATCATTACATAACCTACTGACTAAGGCTACTATGTACTTTTAGGTATCAGTTCATTTTTGCCTGGATTTTTTAAAAGTCTGCAAAAGCCATAAGTGAACAATTAATTAATTACTAATTGACTGGAGCACCACATCATTTTGGCAGTGGATGTGGATGGGATAATCAGTCATGATGTTTGTGTGTTTGAGTCTCAATGGCTTGACTTATGTGCCTTGAAGAAAAATACCACCTTCAGGTTCAGTTAAGTGACAGGCTAAACTATATGCAGACAACTGATGTCACATTCTGTCAATATAATAATGTTGAAATACAACAGCAGTACTTAGCAATTTACACATACTTATTGCTGACTATTTTCTTACAGGGCTTCTTTAGCAGCTAATACAAATATTAGGAATACTGATGTAACTGAAGTGCAGGACCAGCATGGTTGATTTCTATATGAGATCATGCCTAGCCAACGTGATGCTTTCTGAAAGGTAAATAAGAATGCATGCATGTCCAGCTCAACGTATTTCTGTGCACTTACAAAAAATGTTTGCAAAACTTCAGATAAGACAAAAAAGATTATCAGCTTCAAATTTTTATCTATATGCAAACATATTTTATGCCAGATACCTATGGACAGACTATCTATCTGCCACGACAATTATCTACAAACAAAACAATCAATCCAAGGACAAGTGCACCATGTATCATCTCCAGATCCGTTTACTTCACTCGCGCGCGCCCTTTGCGCGCCCTGCAGCTACGGAATGGTACAATGTTTTCAGATTCATCCAGAAGCAAAGTAAATTTGTAAAGCTGCCCTGTTTTAAAAACTTGACCCAACCTTGGCATGTTTTAACAAAATGCACTATCAAGCCAAATGCGTTGCGCAAAAAAAGCAGAACAGCACGTGTACTTTTATAGACTACAATTGTTTGCCTTTACTATAGAATTCGGCACTTGAATTAACAATTTCGGGCTCCCTTGGGAAGTAGTAGAGGGAAACACTCACCTGACGCTGCGTCCTCACATTGGCTCTGTCTTTACGCACGCGGATTTCCGGGGACCCGAGGTCTGCAGCCCCAAGACCAACTAGAAACCACAAAAAATCATCTGACGCACAACTTGAATTGTCCGTTGTCAGTGTATCTCATGCTACGCATAGAAATAGGATATAAACACTTGGCGTTATCTTGAAGATGGCACAAGATACAAATGCAGACTAAACAAAATCAAAGCAATGAGAACGTGACCTTTAAAATCATAACTTTAAGAGTAAAATGGCAGATCGCCTACCCCACAGGTTTGCGAAGTCTGACCGCAAGGTGTTAAACGCGGGACGCGCGGAGGGGCGAGCGCTCACTGAATGCACACGTGGCGAGTCACGCGCGAGAGCGCACAGAGCAACCGTACCGGAGGAGGAGAATAGGAAACATGTCAGTGAGAGCCAAGGAGAGGAAAACTGTGAAAGGGGGAGTTGGAGGAAGGAGAGAGTGGAGTAGCACTCGGTGTGGGGTACGACCCCCTCGGCATCAAACTGCTGGCGCGCAACTTTCAGTCTCTTGTACGAAGCCACCAAGTGCGCAGATCTCGTGCCAGCGGCAGAAACAAATTGACTAGCGACTGACAGCAAAAAAGGGAATCCGCCGCGGAAAATATATGTAGACGGTGGGCAGATTACGGATCGATCGGGTTATAATTTTGTCCAAAGTCAGAGAAAATAAAGTTCGCGGAGGAATGAAATTTGAAAACAGATGGCGAATCCCTTCGAACTAAATAAGGTTCGATCTCTAGAAATGGAGTGTAGATAATATTTGGTTGGACGTTTGATGGAAAATGACGGATTTTTCATTTTGGACAGGTGGGGGTATATACAGGTTGGGGTAAGGGAGGGCTGTTGGGGACGAGGACGGGGGTTGAGAGTGCTTAAGGGGACACAATGTGTCTAAGGACTTAAACTTGTATTTTTTCCCCTGCTGTCCCTATCACCTACCCCCTCTTTCTTTCCACCTCAAAGGGTCTAAATACCCCCAACCAACATTTCTAGTGCTCTTCTAAAACGGAGAGGGGGAGCAGGGAGAAGGAGAGAACACAAGAATACCAAATAAATGAGAAATTTTCGTACAGGCACCGCTTCCGTGCGTTCCATGCTAGCAATAACAATTAAATATCGACCGCTTTTCCAGGCCGGAGAGAACCTGAGATACTCAGAGACTGCCAAGTACTGATACCCCCGCTCACCCCTCCCCGTATTTCTCCATCTCACATACACATGCACGTTTCCTTCTTGTTTCATCCCTCTCTCCGCTGTTCACATGTAATCTGAATCCAACTAATTTGGTCATTCCTGTATTCATAAGCTTCATTTGATTCCTCGTCTTATTCATTCAGCTGTAACTGTGAGCAATAATAATAATAATAATAATAATAATAATAATAATAATAATAATAATAATAATAATATATCTGATGTCCATCTGTGTTTTGGTCATAGATATGGTATCTACAGATCGCCAAAGTTTACATACATGCAGGATGAAGGGCTACTCTATGTGAAAACATACTTGTAACTACATGTAAATGTTTTAGGAATCTATCTATCCTACTAATATGAACTGAGCTTCTTTTTAATTACAATAATAATATTAAGTGTGTGTCTTAATTAGAGGGCAGACTACATTATTTTAGTATTTGTCCAGGACTGAAATGAGTCCAATCCACATCCAGTATATAATCCAGTCCATGTTTTGTCTATAGATCATAACTGAGCAATTAAATGGCACAATTGCATCAAATGAATATAGATCTGTTTGGTTTAAGGATTTGTGTATGTTCATTTTAAAGTAAATGCTATGGCCATCACCACGTAGCCTTGTTTAATGCCATCCATTCATCTGTTGGACTACATTGTTTATAATGTTGATTTAGGATTAAAAAAAAAACACACACACACACATTAAGCATATAGGCTTATTGAAATCATCTTGATTATATACATTGAACGGATCTTGCTATAACTGATAAGCCCAGTAACCTGAGAAGCGAGTCTCTGATGAGTAGCCTCTGTTAGGTAATAGGTCCTGGGTGATGTGCGGGCATGACATGTTGAAGGAGATTGAAGGCCTTACGCTTAAGCCAAAAGATAACTTTTCAAGCGAACATCACAACTATCAAAAGTTTCTCCATCACCGTCATTGCCTCTTCACTTGATTTTTTTTTTACCCTTCGTAGCTTCTTTCCTTCTTGCACCAGAGCCATTCGATTTCTATTTACCGTCCCCACCACACACCCACCCACCCCACCGTTCACTCACTCTCCTCATCCGATCTCCCCATTTTCACAGCCTCCCGCCCTTAACGCACGCTATTAAACCCCATTCTTCTTCCCGCCTGCCCTGGTGCCCTTGCTCCCCCTCAATCTCGCCACCCAGGTCCCTTTCCTATGCTCTTCTCCCCATCCATCTAGTTTATTCATCGTTTATATTTAATTAGATAATGCATTAATTATTTACGCCCCACTGGTGATACCTGCACTATAAACATACCTTTCCCCCCTAACCGGCCTCCATTCGACACTAGGGACTTTGTGGACACGAAAGTCCCCTCTATTCCACCCTCCTCTGTTTCCCTTTTACCCCATACCTCTTTTCACTCTATTTCTTGGTCTTCCACTCTTTGCCCCCTGCCTGTTTCCCCCCAGTCATCTCTCCCCGTCTATCCTTCTTCCCCTCATACACTCTCTCCTTTTCTCTCAGTGCCTCGCAGTCGCCTCCATCGGCTAGTCTCTCTCCCCGGCGTTGGAATTATGAAAAATGCGCCCATCGACAGAGCGCCTCAGCTTCGATTAGCCGAGATGGGACATGACAGGCCGCGATCAATACTTATACCGTCCTATAACGTGTCAACTAATGAATCAATCTCGGCTAAATTTTCCATTTTTCAAAAGCCGACGCGAGAGACTGGAATATCCTCTTTTGTAAAGATATTATTATCGATTTCGTCGGCAATTTGACATCGGGGGTAGTTAATTCCACTCTAGAATAAAATTGAAAACACTTGAGATTGAAGTGAGAGAGGCAGAGAGAGGGAGGGATGGAGGCAAGTGGGGAACAGGAGGGGAGGGGGAGAGACGGTTGTTGACTTGATAAAAGAGGATAGGAAGATAGAAGGAAGGGAAAAGAGGAAGGAAGAAGGAGAGATACACATAGAGTGTGCTATCTATCTATCTATCTATCTATCTATCTATCTATCTATCTATCTATCTATCTATATAGGTACCTGTCTGTCTTAATACTGAAATGGCAATGTGTCTAGCATCAGCATGATAGCATATGATCATACACTTGTATGCATTCTGTGACATATTCAGCATTCAGAAGGATCTGAGGGTTCAGGGGAACAGGAAGGGATTGAAGAATTAAGTGAGGGGGAGAAAGAACAGATAGAGAAGGCCAGAATTAAAGAAAGAAAGAAAGAAAGAAAGAAAGATATATATGTGTATATATATATATATATATATATATATATATATATATATATATATATATATATATATACACATCTATATATATATATATATATATATATATATATATATATATATATATATATAGAGAGAGAGAGAGAGAGAGAGAGAGAGAGAGAGTCAGCACGTGTGTCAGAGTGAAATATAGATGGAGGAGGCCAGTGTGTGTTGGGGTCAAAAAGGTGCAGTGTAACTGTCGACAATCACAGGCTTATTTACCTGTCAAAAACACTATCATCCCACACAGCCACAGCCAAGCAATTTCTGCTGTCGCTCCCTCCCACTTTCTCTCTTTCTCTGCCTCCAATTACAACCTAGAGGGCTATTTCTTTCCTGGACAAAAACACTGCCCCCCTCTCTCTTCCGATTGCCCTCTTTTTCTCTCCCTCTCTTGCCCTTACTCCCTCGCCTTGCCTTAGCCAAGAGTTGCAGAGTGGAAATGAACAAGCTGTAAACACACACCACTTAACTGTTTTGTGTGTGTGTGTGTGTGTGTGGGTTTGTGTGTGTTTGTGTGAGCCGAAGGTAGTTAGTAGAGAACTCTGCACTAGGTAAGCAGAACATGAGTTGAGCCACCAGTTTAATGGCTTACACATTTCTTATAATTCATTGAAAATGTTTCATAGCACCTTCTTATTCAGACCTTTTGGTCAGACAGTGTAAGGAGGATATAACTCAACAAAAACAGAGGTTTTTGGGTGTTTTTATAAGCAGTAAGTGCGTTTATGTATATTTGTTTCACAAATTTAAAAGAAACACTTGACTAATAATTCCACTGTTTCCCCCCTTATTATCTGGGTATGATAAAAATGGATATTCGTAAATATGGTATTACCTCCCATTGCTATTCTGATGATACACAACTGTAGGCTTCATCAAAGCCGGATGACAGATACCAAGTCAATGAATAAAGAAAAACGTGTAAAGGATATTAGACATTGGATACTGAGAAACTATCCAAAGGCAACCAAAGGCAGCTAGAAATATTTTTTTGATTATTTATTAACTCTTGATGACCTTTCATTTACATCATGTGCAGCAGTAACCTTGCTATGATTATCAACGCAGTCCCTCATTTGAAACTCATGTAGTTAATATTATGATGCAGAAGACTAGTTTATGCTTTTGTTACTGCATAGGAATATATCATATTGTCTAGATGCAGTAGATACATAAATAAGTTTATTTTTCCAGAATGCAGTAAGCATTGGCCTTACTAGAAATACAATGTTTGATTATATCAGAGAATGATTGCATATTGATTATAAAATCCTATTGTTGGTTGTTAAAGCAGTCTTGGCCACAGTACTTGACAGAATTTCTCTTAATCTCTAAAGGTTGTCCTAGCGTACTCAAATGCCTGTGTAACCATCTGATCCTCCTCTTGAGCAGCTGACTGAACATTCTGATCACAATGTATACTCTGTTAAATCACTGCATGATTGGCATATTTAATAAAGTACTCTCTTTCTTTTGAGCTGTACTGTAAGTGTAGTCCTGCTACCTGAAGTGATGCGTGTGCCAGTACACATCTATTTTTGGGGCCTTTCTCACCCTCTGGACCTGCTTGATTCATTTTAATTATGCATTTAAGAATCTCACATGGAAACCTTAAAGATTTTCACGTTGTAAAAATAGTCACTCTTGCTTGAGTGGTTAATCTAGCCTGAATACTGTTGACTTATACGTAAGAATACATTCATGTACTTATTACAGGAGATTTATCCATAATGTGCTTACCTCTTTTAAACACACTTAGTACTGTTTAATCTATATTATAGAGTTATATTATAGTGTCTATTGGGTTTAGAATCTTTAGAGTCTGGTTGCTTTCAGGGTTTATTCCTCATGTCTCAGAAAAGTTTTCCTTCATTCTGTCATTTTTCTCTTGCTCATTAGGAATCTAATTTTAATTTAACTTGTAATTCCCTGAAATAAATCATTTTCAACTATCAATTCAGTCACTTCGGTGGCAGTGGTTTGTTAATCAATTTTTCTGTTTTCATGTTTAAAAAGTTTTTTAATTGTTATCATCTGTAGTCAGGTTTTACTGCTAAAAGGCCAAACAAGTGTGGGGCCTAAAACCAAGGAAATACTCCCCAAGCAATGAGTGACAGACTGACAGATAACAGCAACGGTAGCTATTGCACTGCTTGGCCAATATGTCGGCTAGAACAGTTACATGGGTGGCGTGTCACTCTTGTAGACTTCCATTCAGTTACAGCTACACATGTGCAATTAATGGCTGACGGATGGCAAATACACCACTGAGGGTTTAGACAGTGAGTGACTATTTCCAATATACACCGATCAGCCATAACATTAAAACCATCTGCCTAATATTGTGTAGGTCCCCATGTGCCACCAAATCAGCTCTGACATGTCAAGGCATAGACTCCACAGACCTCTGAAGGTGTGCTGTGGTATTTAAGAACCAAGACATTAGCAGCAGATCCTTTAAGCCCTATAAGTAGCATGATAGGGCTTATGTATATAGGACTTGTTTGTCCAGCACATCACACAGATACTCAATTGGAGGCAAAGTCTACATCTTAAATGCTTTGTCATATTCCTCAATTCATTCCTGAACAATTTTTTCAGTATAGCAGGGAGCATTATCTTGCTTCCAAGATGAGTTCAAGAACAAACTGTTCACTTGCTGCCTACCATTTGAAAGGTGCCACAGTAATGAAATAATCAAACAATCACTTCACTTGTCAGTGGTTTTAATGTAATGGATGAGATCCATAATGTGATCCATAAACTACACTGAAAATGTATTTAAAACAGTGTTTATTAAAAGGCATGTTTTATCTAAAAAGATGAACTGATTGCTAGAATAAACATTTTATTTCTCGAAATATATTCTCGAACTTATGTTTTGTATTTTATTATTTCAATTATTTGTGACTTTGTGTAGAACCTTACATAACTAAAGATTAAAAACAGAAAACTATTTATTTTACTATTTGACTAATTATTTTACTATTTGACTAAAACTGTTTTTATATCAACCTAGACACGTGTATAATTTCTATGTGCATGTGTAGAGGCACTTTTATTCAACATAACATTGTTAAGCTGAATCTTTAAAGTAAAACTTGAATAACTACAAGCAACCACAAGTTTTGGAAGTATAATAAGTAAAACCAATGATTAGAAACAATGACTGTTAATCCTAATCTAATCAGAATACGAGTAGGCTTATGAATTCTGAATTCTGAATTATGAAATCTTATGAATTCATTTTAAATTTCAGTTGTTTAACAATGCATTTTCATTTAAGGAAATTTTAAAAATTAGCCTTGAAAGAAAGAAAGAAAGAAAGAAAGAAAGAAAGAAAGAAAGAAAGAAAGAAAGAAAGAAAGAAAGAAATTACCATACACTTTAGTACAGTTTTATTTAAAATGTCTTAAATTTAAACTGAAGACCTCTATCATGTATCAGGCAGTAGCCATTTTTTAACTTTTAACTTCAGGCTATAGCTTGTTGCAATAGATTGTTGCTAGAATTGTTCCAATATATAATTTTTATATCCCTGAAACAACATGAAAGCCAAAACACTTCCTCACTTTTTGTGGCAAGCCTGTCGCATCATTTAACAGTTACAATACAGAATGAGATTAATGAGAGCAGGTGTTTACCTGACAAATAGCAGTATGGTAGAAAATAAATTGTTACTTTAAGAAGGGAGAGCAAATATGTAACACAAACTTCCATGCACAATATAAACAGTAGGTAAGATTCTTTTCCCCTGTAAGGTAAGTTATTGAGTTATGGTTTAATACTTTCTCTTGATCAGCTTCCATCTCATATTGTACAGTTGTCTAGTGATAGAAACTCTTAAACAGGCCATTTGCAGTTGTCATTGATCAAGTTAGGACAAAGTTTAATGTTGTTAGGTATACTAAAAGAGATTGAAAAATGGCTGAATAGGATGTTTGAGAAGTGGGTACAGAGGTGTTGGACAAAGAGATAAGACCAACAAAGGAGAGCTAGTGCTCATGAGTAGGGAATGTTAGAGTGCAAGTGAAAGAGATGGTAAATTGAGTTTGTGTGTGTGTGTGTGTGTGTGTGCACACGCGCATGTGTGTGTGTGTGTGTGTGTGTGTGTGTGTGTGTGTTAATGCGCTGCACTGTGGATTAGTTGAGTAGTTGGGCAGTTGAGCAGAACCAGCCAGCTCTCACAAACCAATCAGGCCTTCATTAGGCCAGGCGGGGGGATCGATTCTCAGCCTGCATCAATTAAACAGGGCCTATCTACCAAGTGCCTGCATATATACCATGTCTAACACACACACACACACACACACACACACACACCATCACCACCACCACTATCACCAACAAATAAAATACATTTTCTGTAATGTACCTTATAAATACTAAATTCGTATAGCATACAGGTAGATGAATTTAAGACCTGTGTGTTCATGTCCTGGTACTGAGAGGAGAAACTTTTTAAAGTTCAAACGTGTTTCCATTAACATTTGATGAACCTCCCAATTACGCTCAGGTGTTTTATAGACGTTCACTTCTTTTGCTCACTATTTCTTTTGCGTCTTCAGGGCCACTATTCCGTATATTCAAGAATGAATGTGCTTCTGTGAAAAATCCACCCATCTCTGAGACGCACAAACACTCACATCATCGATTACATACGATTATGCTCGCCCTTGCGCACAGAAAGGCTAGAGCACACAATTACACGCGCTCCGGACACACTTTTATTAACACTCAATTACACCTGCGCATAAATCACCAACGAGGAGCGCGCGGCACCGTGACCACAGGAGCGCGCACGGATCGTTAGCCTCTGATAGACACCCAAATTGTGTGCGCGCGCTCGTGTGAATGTGTGTGTGTGTGTGTGTGTGTGTGTGTGAGAGAGAGAGAGAGAGAGAGAGAGAGAGAGAGAGAGAGAGAGAGATGATATAATAGACTTGTCTGTTTTTGACGATTCCTGGCCCGTCGCGTCACCTGTGCGTGCTCGCATTGAAACGTCAGTCTGAGTGAGCTAACGCGTTGTGACAGCGCTTAGATTATAATATCTGGCCCGTATTACTGGGCATTAGCGTCTTTACGGAGCCCCGCCCTCGATCAGCCCGCTCAGGTGGACTATTTCCAAAGAGGGGAGAGAAATAAATGAGGAACCTAATAACATGTTTTTAGTAGGGTCTAGACAACTTGAGAATGAAGACAATTGGCTAAACCGTGTGGTACTAAACGATTACAGGAATCACAAACCCTTGAGGCAATTAGTAATACATTACAGTCAAAAACGTAATTAAACCTTTTTTTTTTCTGAATTTAGATCAACACAGTTCTTAGACAGCTACCAATTCGACCTAACATAAATGATCTATTAGGCAGCAGTTGTTGGCTGTTTTGCTGGTTAGATAATAAAGCTTCAATGAACGAGATCTTTTTGAAAGGATGTATCTAATTATAATGACTTAGGGTGTTATCTGGTATAGATGAATCTTGTAAAAAAAAAAACAAAAAAAAAAAACAGACAACCCCATCCCCCGACCGTTCAGATGATTTACACCGACACGCTTGGCTCACTATTGCTTTTTTAAAAGGCCGTCTTCATTCATTCATTCATTCATTCATTCATTCATTCATTCATTCATTCATTCTTCAATTATTATGTTCTGGGATACAGTGGATCTGGAGCCTGTGTTTTGTTGTTTTATTGGCAAAATTAATAAGTAAGAATAGATTAATATTGTCTCTTCTACCCAACAACTTCAATCACCAGGCCTGCACAGTGAGGATATATTTGCAAAGTGTAATTAACGCTTAATAAGTTAGTGATTAATTATGATTAGCACAGGCTTCGGTGCACTCCCAATCAGACCCAGTGTGTTTACTTGTTTGTTCGCCTCAATTCGTCTCTGTCTCTGTGGTGCAATCATCTCAAACTCTATCTACATATCCGGCCCTTAGCAAGTGACGATCGTGGCTATCTCCATTTGCATCTGAGGTCTATTTGTTCTGGTTGTTGTAGATGGCTGTTTTGTTTGTCCATTCATCACCGAGGCATTAGTGGCGGTTCATTTAAACAGCTTGCTGCACACAGACATCACATGATTAGAGAAGCTTTCTATTTTTTTTTCTAATATGTGTATGTGTGAGAAAGGGAGGGAGGTGGATTTTAGATATTCTTTATCAGGGGAAGCAAGACGTCATTAATATAAAACCACAATGGTGCCACATTGCAGATTTATAAATTGACAGAATATGTAATAAATTCGTACTTGAAAAAAATCTGGAAAAGTGAAATGAAGATAACACAGCAACAGAAAATATTTCCTCTGGGAGAATTTGCAGGATATAGACAATGCCCAGGCATAAACAGGAAATGAGAGGGTTGGTCCTGTGTGCAAAAATCTCTAGTTTGATCTGTTCAGTTCTAGTAGAGTGACCATTTTAATGGCACACCAGCAACACCTGAAGATGACAGTTGTTACTTTGGGACACTTTGCACAAAGAGAGGTTTGGTGGCTCATTTTCCCCACACACACACGTTTGCACTCTCTCCCTCACACAATGTTCGTTGCCCAGAAAAAATAATTTCTTGGTCATTTCAGCCCTTTTGTGAGTGGTAATCAATTTCTCTTCTGTTCACAATGGTTTGAAAGTGTGAGCAAAGAAGTTTGACCTTCTCTCAAAGATCTATCAATTCATCAGTCCTGCAATCTGTCTATTTATGTTTTGATTGCTTTGCTTTTTTGTACCATTTGATGTAAGAGCATCTAGCTTCATCTCTGCTCATCTGGTCATCGGTCATCATGCTTTTGTGCAATTATCTAGCAACAATTTAAAAACCTTGGAACATGTGGTAGGAAAGGGTCTATAATTTAACACAGCAATGAGGACATGCAGGTATCAAAATAAGCATGCAAATCAGTTTAGTGCAATATATTGATAGACTTAAAGTGCATTGAATTAAAGAATTATAGTTGTCATTAAATCATTAACTCAGTCCTTAAGAAATCCACTGAATAATGTTCCCATTTGGAGACTGTGCTGGCACTGTTCACATACAAGTAGCACTGCTGTGTAACTAAAAAAAAAAAACAGGTCAACAATACATAGACAGTGTGAACTTCTACAGGCCATTTCAGGACCTCGGAGAGTTATAGCATGCATAGCAGCTTTTTTTGTTTTTAACTCAGAATATCTACAGAATATCACATTTGCAAAATCATGCACACAGTGAGGAAAAATTACACAATCAATGAAAAACTAGGATAATTCCCAATACTGCCAAGTGGGAATTGTTCACCCATCTCTGTTTTTTTAGATTTCATCAATATCATAATGTATATTTAAATCCAATCCAGAGGGAAAATCTACAGCAGATTCAAGCTTGGTGAAGAGAAAGAGGAAGCTTTAAAGTGACCAATGAATGATGAATATGTGCGTCATTTTCAGGGCTGCCAGGTCTGTGTTAAGAAATAAGGCCAATTACTTTTCAAATCTACCCCAAATCAAACTAATTTGTCTGGTTATTCTAAATGTCAACTGGGGCATCTGACAGATGATTTTAGTGCAGTTTGGACTAGTCACAATTACAGTTGACTCTCATAACAGCATATTATTATAGGGTAATACCAGGTAATACTGCAGAATTCACCCTGGACAGTACACACGCCACACAGACACACACACACACACACACACACACACACACACACACACACACAAATACACACACAAACACAAACAAACATTTGCACCTGTGCTTGTTGGGCATTGCATTCCAGATATAACACCCACTTTATTCTTAAAACAACCTCTAATCTTGTGAAAAGGCTTTCCACTAGATTATGGCACATTGCTGTGATGATTTTTCATACAGCCACAAGAAAATTAGTAAGCTTGATGTTGAGTGAGGAGGTCTGTGGTGCAGCCTGTATTTCACTTTATCTCAAATGCATTCTGTGGGGATGCATTCAGGGCTCTATAAAGACCATCAACTTTTGCAAACCATGACTTTATTAGCATCAATTTGTGCACAAGGGCCTTGTCATGCTGGAACAGGTTCAGGCTAGGCCCATTAGTTTCACAGCATACAGAGACATTCTAGGAAATTGAATGCTTCTACAATTGAATACTTCCATTTTGGATGTTTGCCATTTGAAAATGTATGTGTGTAATGTATGTCAGGTGTCCACATACCTTTGGCCATATAGTGTATTTAGACAGTGGCATTAAACCTGAGAACACAGAAGAGACCCATCAAACCCTTGACTCTGTAGCTTGTAAGACATGGATAGATTTCATTTAAGATATGCAAAACATACAAGTCCTGCAGCAGCTAGTCACAGATGGAAGAACTTGAAATATTGACTGTGTATTATTCAGTAATTACAGCAATGAGTGAGAGTACAATTTCCATCATGTCCTGAATAAATACATAATAACAAATAAGTTGTTATGAGATGTCCACTGCAATCCTCTCCTTTACGTGAGTCACCACACTACTGTAGTTGTACGTGTAATTATGGGGCATTGTCATCCTGAAAAATACGTCTTCCATCAGGAGAGAAAATTTACATTATACACTAAAGATTAGTTAGAATAACTTTGAACTGATTTGCAGTGACACCCCTCTAAATGGATACACAAAATCACAGATCTCCAAGACAGGGGTATGCTGGTATACACCACAAATGAACTCACCCCCCAAGAATATGGTGAAGGCTGACTCATCTGACAATGTTAATTTTTTTCCAGCTCTTTGAACACCAGTGCCTTTGGCACCACTAATCTCTCTATTGTGAATTGATCTTTGTAATGAGGGGTTTATGCACTGCAATGTAATGTAATTGTTAACAGACTGCTCTTGCTGGCACAGACATGCTGACAGAGCATTGCCCTGCAATGATCTTCTCAGTCATCTGGGGATGCAAAGTTTACAATATAACTTATCTCCATGGGGTTTTGACTGTGTAAACATACTGTTTTAGCATTGAAACACTATCCAAGAACCACAATCCAAACACTATGATCAGAAATCTGCTCTCATATCCTCTACATGGATATGAGATATACATGGGGTGGTTGGTGGATTGGTCTGTGCTAACATAAATATGGGGCAACTATATATAACTATATAGTAATGAATGTAATGAACAGTATATATTGTGTGATGTGAAAACGTGAAAGTGAAATAAAGTTGGAAAAATTAGGTTTAGCACAGATAGCACATCACAAGTGATGTTGTGGTGGGCAAACAAGCTATGGAATTGCACATGCCATTGTGAGCTGCCTACCTGCCAAGTGGCAGGTGGTGAGGTGGTGTAATTAATTTGGAAGAGAACATGCAGTTAATGGCAGAGCAGAAGCCAGTTGTTTTGCAAACAGGCAGAAAATTCACTGTCCAATGTAGGGTCACACACTGGTTTTGGTGCACGATCGGATAAGTCTACAGTTGTATGAATTCCCACCACTTGTCTTGTAATGGATGACACTGTAGTACAGACAAAATACTACACTGCTAGTTACTTGCTGATAACTTAATTTTGGTCGAACAGACCTTAGTCTCAGTTAATGTTGTTGTTATTGATGTTGCTGATGGGTTGTTCCCTTCAGACCAGACCTTCTGCTGCAGGTGGACCGACCATCATAGGACAGTATTGTTAATATTTGTATCCTCTCTCCATTTCCTCTCTGCAAAAACTCCCAGTTTCTGAGTTTCCTCATTCATCCTTTCCTCATTCATCATTACCCAAAGCATGATCATGAGTGGTTTTCCAATTTGTTTCCAAATGCCTACTTGCCATTTATGCCCGTAACTTTAATCTTTGTATATTTGGACCACAGAAATTTATTTTTGATTGCCCAAGAGTCTTTAAGATGCATTTTGGCAAACCTTAAGCTATCGTAAGGACTGGTTGTTGCATTCCCACACAAGACCTCTGACTTAGGCCTTTCTCCAACATTTTCTCAGCTTAGCTAGATGGCTAACTCTAAACTCCTCTGAGATGAAGATGGTGTGAGAAACAGCGAGTTGGTCTATCAAATTGGTGCTTGAATGTCAATACTGGTTACGGGAGCAAGCACATCCTTTCTGAGTCCTTACGGATCATCTCATTCATTAATATATCAGATGCACAAGACATCCTAACCCTCAATAAGCATGCTGAGTATTATTTCTCACTCAATGTCACCTTATGTACAGACCAGCAGCCCAAACACCAAAGCTGATGCCCTATATAGACTGCATGTTTCCACATTAAAACTTTAAAATGCAAGATTGATATCCCAGGATCCATTACACGTACTGCAATAGGGTTTGCTTTGTTCTGTTTGTGACTTCTCCTCTAGCACTACTGAAATCCTATTAGCTTTATCATGAATTTCTCACCCTCTCTTTCCAACACATGGAGTTATCAAATAACCGAAATCTGTGAAAAAGACTGTGCCTGAAGCTTCACCTGCTTCATAGCTAAATTTATATTTAGATATTTATCCACATCTCTGCTTTTCTACAATTTCTCGATAATATTCAATAACTCCTATCCAAAAGGTTTGAGTGATTTGTTATCTAACACAAAGCAGAAGCCACCTATGTTCCCAGAGCCTTTTTTTGCAATTCCACAATCACACTTCACATCATTTAACCTGACCTTACAAAAGCAATTTGTTAATCATAGCTAAAGCCTCCCATAACACTAAAGACAACCATATGACATTTTATGACACATAATTCACAACATTTGGGAAGGATTGTGAAGAACTAATCCGCATTGGGGAGTGTCATCATAAAAATCAGGAGATTTCTACAAGATATTTTTCTGTGACCACTATTGGCCAGTCACTGTTCTTTTATTTTATCTCTTATTCAATCTAACTTTTTCTTTTTGTTTAAACCTTCTGTCTTGCCATGCTTTGTGTGCAAAGCTGTTTATTTAAGCAAAAGACACTGACCGTTACTATTACATATAATATTGTATGATAGCAGTAGATAAACATCTGGAAAAGAGTGTATTATATAAATATACCTATCAATTATATATATAGAATTATATGTATATATTATAATTAGAATTCCTTCCTCTGTCCTTCCCAACTGTATAGCAATACATAGCTATTTATTTATTAATCTTCATGCCCAGTACTATGTTTTTGAAAATGCCTTGGCTGGCACTAGAAATGTCTTAGAAATATTTTACAATAAATTAGCCATTAAAGATTGTAATGCATACATACATTATACATTCTAAGAAACATAGACCTTTATGTGTTTTTGCATTTGCTTAATATTTTTGCTTAATTTACTCTTCCATGAAGAGAAACTAAGTTTTTTCTGGTAAGGTGAATTGTCTGGTGTTTTAGGTATTTATGATAGTAAGGTGTATTTAAAGGTTTGTACCAATGGCTTAGACTAAGTGCAACTAAAGTTATTAAGATATCTGTGCAACATATATGTGAATGGCCTTTTCTTGCTCCTCTATGAGCATTAAGAGCATCACAACCAGAATATCTAGACTCCATGACAGCATGCACCCCCAGGCTGTCAGGCTCATAAACAACCACCCTCTACCACTTCCACCCCTGTCTTCCTTTTACACAAGCTGGCACATCTTTAAAATCCTGCACCATGCACTTTACAGGATGCAACTGACTATAGTAAGGTTTACTTTAACACGTAATTTGCACATTGCCTTAAGTTGCATACTTCAATTGATGTAAATATAACCTAGAAACTAAATGTTTTTTTTACTATCATTATTGTATGTCTGATTCATAGATTCACAATATTGCATAAAGATATAACACAAGTCTCTTTAATATGTAGACCTTCATGCAATATCAGAGACCCCTTCTATTTTTTTTAACATTGTTATATCTATAATTGTTATAATTGTATCTGTTATAATTTGTCCTTTATTTTCTATTTTAATTTAATTTTTATTTTGAAGCATTTGTCAGAATAGACAATCTGCCTGACACCTTGTGAATATGATAAAAAAAACTCTTCAATTTTGAATCTAAATCAATTCAATTGAACTTAACACAATTCCATTTTACTTATATTGTGCTTTATAATGAGAAAGTCAGGGTTGACGGGGCAAAGAAATCTCCCTGAGACAAAAAGAGGAAGAAACCTTGAGTCAAAATGGAATCCATTCTTTTCTGGTTGACAATGTATAACGCAATTCTGAGACATTACTCATCCAACTGTTTACTAACTATATTATAAAGCCAATCAGCACTGTGTGGTGAAAGTTTCCTCAGAATGTGCATCAGAGAATTAGTCTCCTTCCTGCACATAGAAAGAAGCATTTTATCTGTTCCAAATGACAAAGGAAAACATAAAGTAGGAAGCTTTTGTGTTTCTAGCATACTTATTATTAAATAGACTTTTGTTTGTCTGTAACACTGACATACTCTATAATGCCCGAAGTACATCATGTTACAAAAGCATGGTCATTAATATGGAGTCAGTTCCAATTCATCCCTAAAGTGATCAGTGGTGGTGAATTCATGGCTATGTGCAGGCCACTCAAGTATTTCCAAGTTGTTGTTTTTTGCACAGGGGTATAGTCATGCTGAAACAGGCTCCTATGCTACTATCTATGCTTCGAACGCTCTGTTTCTAATTTACATTTTTACAATTTAGCTGAAATTAGCTCTCCCTTCTATGTGGACAATTATTAGTTTATATACTTAGTACAGATTAAATATTGATTATTACACCATTTTAAATGAACCCTAGGAGCCATTTACTGTACAGAAAAATTCTCACTATATGCTTTCAACTTGGTAATTTGGTAACATAGATTTTAAGAATACTTTAACTAACTCTAGTCCATGAAGGTCAACAGAATATTGTTCATGTTATAATTAGAAAATGATGATTTTTTTTATGCTGATGATGCCATGGTCATTCATGGCCATGAGTCCATGGCCATCTGCTGGATGGGAGGACAGCATCAGTCTTTTCTCTGTCAACCCTAGTAAATTGTGTGTGTCTGTGAAAACATGCATGTAGAAGAGCGCTGTTTGTGCTTTCTATAGTATACATTTATGTATTAGTGTATTAGTGGGTAGACATTTAGAAAGACTAAAATTTTTAGATCTTTCCTGGGTTAAAAATGAAAAGAGACATCCAGTCTATGTTAAAATACCTCCATCAAGCAGTACAGTAATCTTCTTAACTTTTTTATTTATTATTTAATTTATTAATATCTACACTGGACAAATGATGCTACTCACAATATTCCATTTTTCCACTAGCTAAATTTTTTTTTTAAATACAACGTTATTTATGTTGTGGCAGTTTTTCTCAATTTGCCAATGTGAAACCTAAGGTTTGTTTAAGAATTTCGTACATTAGGTGTCTGGTATTGTTTGCTTGCTTGCTTGATTGCTACTTTATACTGTATATTTATTAGCCCCTGAAAGCAACTGAGGAAAACTACATATAAATAAATGATATAATTGCTTATTTGTATCAAATATGTCTCCCACCTCCCAAAAACATGCATACGGGATTGACTTTTGCTAAAATTGGCCCTAGGTATGAATGAATGTGTGGATTTCTGTGTGCATAGTCCCCCACAATAGACTGGCATTCCATTTTTTTTCCATTGCTCGCTATACACTCTGAATCCACCTAAACCCTGATTACGATAAAGCGGTTACAGTTTAATATTTTTAACCACTCAGCCCTGAAGAAGGTTATAATTCCTGGTACAGAATTGGTTTGTCTCTTTATTCTGTTTGCTCATGATCATTCCATTGCTAATTACATTATCGACCAGCTTGGTCTTATTTTGTTTGAAAGATGTTGTCTTCTTCTTCTATTTCTTTTCCTATCTCATACATTATGCTCTGTTTGTTGCTCGCATATTTTTTTTCTACTAAACACTTTTGTGACTTTTGTAGCAACTCGCAAGGTGGAGGTGAGGGGTGTATGTTTTTAGGGGTGTAGTTTGTGGTAGAGACTTCCAGGCAAGGCTGAGCATCGACGAGGCAGAACACGGAGCTTTGCAGGCCACGGCAGGTTTGTGCAGCGTCATCCTCGCTGTCTTCAGCAAAGGAAAGCATTCATCAGTTTATTGTCAAATCAACCGCTTACCTTTTGCTGCACCTTATTATACTCTCTGTAATTCTCACACCAATTTTCATATTAGCCAACATATAAAGATTTAAAGTGTATTTTCAACTCTGTTAGTCTACATTGCGTATAAGGAACCTCTCTGGCCCACATACCCTGTGTCAATAAAGTATATTTTTACATTAATGTTACATAGAAAAATCTCCACCTTAACCTGATTATTATTGTCATATTAACCTACTGTACTTTTATTTCTTTTTTTTCCACAAAAAGCAAACAGTAGTAATAATATTAGACTGAACTGTACTTATCAGTTGTTTTATTATTGATTATTATATTGGATTTATTATTGGCAGCATTGAGATAACCTTCTAAAAGAAACTTAAATGACAAATCAACACAGCAGAAATATAAACACAATCATTTAGAAAACCCTGCAGTGTATTTTTCTCTAACAGCTAAAGAAATTGAAGCTGCCACAGAAGTTTCTGGTCTTTGTCTACATAGCCATTTTTGAATCTATCATCATGTGTTCCATCGCCATCTAGTTCAGCTGTGTAACTTCGGCTTCAAGTGTAAGCTACATCTCATTGTGTTTCACAAGTGCAGTGAAAATCATTGGCTATCAACTCTCAACCTCACAGACCTGTATTCATCTACCGTGAGATAGAGGGTGGGGTAAATCATGGCTGAAGCCCCACACACCAGCCACCTTCTATTCCAGCATTTCTCTTCACAGCGGAAACCAAAAATAAGAGCCCTAACAACAACAACCAACTGATGTCTTCACAGTTTCCTTCCTCAGGCCATAATCCTCTAAAACAACCCACCTCTTTGACACATACCAATTTAGATATCAGCCATGAACAATGGTATTTTTTTTTTCCTTTTTGAACATTTGACAGGCACTTGCAGAGCCTTGCTCAAACTGTAGCATGATGTTCACAATGATGTATTAAGCTTTATAATAACGATCAGTTAATAACATGGCTGCTCAGTCCCTTAAAAAAGAATAAGGATATTTGCTGTATCTTTGCGGTAGACAGAGAATAGTGAAAAAAGCTTGGCTGTTTAGCCCCATAACAAGAAAAAAAGGTGAACACATTCAGTGCACCGGCAAATGCTGATGGGCAGCCATTGGAACATTTTAGCAATCAGAACATAATGCAAGAGTGTTGGCTAACAATAGCAACTAATGTGCTGCAGGCTAAGCAAACTTAAGAGTGCCTTAGCCAAAGCCAAAGCTTGACCATTCATGTGATTCAAGCAAGTGAGTGACTGGGCAATCCCACAAGGTATTTCATAAAAGACCTATCATGTGTGTTTTCAATTTCTGAACACATGGTCCTTTGATATTACAGTAAATATCCTTCTGAACCTTAATACAACCAAGCTTAATAAACTTACCTTATATATATAACTTACGTTATACATATATATATAAGGTATATATATATATATATATAAGGTAAGTTTATTAAGCTTGGTTGTATTAAGGTTCAGAAGGATATTTACTGTAATATCAAAGGACCATGTGTATAATATATATATATATATATATATATATATATATATATATATATATATATATATATATATATATATATATATATATAATATAATATAATATAATATATTATATATAATATAATATTATTTTTTTTATAATAAAAAATAATATTATATATTATATAATATATATATTATATATAATTCATATATATGTATTTATATATGAACAGGCCAATCATGTATTTTTAGTACTTATTAGAGACAAAACTGTGTAATTGTGATGCTCTATGTATACTAATTACTAGTTGATGCAATTTCATTTATTTTATTTTTGATGGATGATAGATGTTATCTGAAAATACATTAACAATATACATGTTTAAATAATTCAAATCACCACTCTAACATTTTCCCACTTGAATTTTCTCCAGACTAATGGCTTTTGGCATTGGCTACATGTAACAAAATCTACTAGTATTGTAAATGAAGCAATATAGCAAGCACTGTGAAAGAGTTCACAAACAGTTTTCTCAGTTTACATTGGAAGTTACAGGTTAAGGATGTAAAAAAAAAAAAAAAGATTAACAAAGTGCTAATTCAAATGCTTGGTTATGAGATCTTTTGTCTTCATTTGAAACAGCCAGTGAATCAGTTGTTCAGACTGCCAGTGGGAGTTCATTCCATCACCTGGGTCACAGAGAATAATCTTGATGCACATCTTCATTGTACCTAGAGAGATGGTGAAGCCATGCTAGATCCACCGAATAAGTGTGTGTTTTTGGTTTTGTAGGGAAGCAATCTGTTCATTTGGGATCAGCTGCAATAGTCAAATGGTACACAGGGGTAAAGCTGCTTTGAGCAGCTTTCTACAGTAGTCCATTCTCAAAAGGACAAGGCACCGAACAAGCACCTGAGTGGTTACTGTGAATAGATTTGGCCAGATATAATCAGAGAGAAATGTATAGGACTATTTAAGTAGGTCAAGTTGTCATTTAAGACTTATGTGACAATGTGAGAAGGGAAGCTGTTCAGGACAGATAATCAGAGATGTTAAGGCAGATTATCAGATCTTGACATGATGATGCAGATCCAGCAAAGTACAACAGCTCTGTCTTGGTGAGATTTCATTTCAGTTGATGAGCTGCCATCCATCACAGGATGTCTACCAGAAATTCTGAGATTCATGCAGAAACATAGATTTCTGAGGGAGAAGACAGATTGAGTTTTATCAGCATAACAGAGGTTTGAAAACCAATGTAATAAAATGACATCACTGAGAGAGAGATAGTGTGAGAACAGAGGAGAACCATGCACTGAGCTCTGTAGGACACCAGTGGAGAGTCTGCATGAAGTACATGTCACTTGATATGATTGTCCCACCAGGTAAGAAGCAAATCACTGCTATTCTGTGCCACAACTTTCAAGACTCATGAGGACAGATAGCAAAGTCTTGTGATTGATGGTATCAACGGTTGCTCAAAGGTCAAAGAGGATGAAGACTGTTAACAGATTGACTGATCTAGTGGCATGAAGCTGCTCAGAAACAGCCACATGGGCAGTTTCTGGGAATTATGATGCTTTGAAGTTAGACTGGTTAGAAACTTGGAGGCCATTCTGGGGAAAAACATAGAGACAACTGATCGTAGAAAGCATATTCAAACATTATAGAAAGAAATGAGAGAAACTTTTAAAAGTTTTAAGAATCAAACATAGCAGTGCACTGTTCACTGCAGAGAATGTTCAGGAGGTTTGCCACCATGGATTGTTTGGATTGTTTGGCTTATAAATTTAGGTAATATGCCTTTGGGCAGAAACCCCACATTTAGCCACAGGTGCATTACAAAAGCATGTAGTTTTCTACTCTTTTTGCTGAAATTATTGTAAGCAACTCCCCATATACAGTTTGGAAAATTGCACAGGCTCATAAGAAGGATCCTAACTTAGATAGTCTTTAGATTGTTTTCACAGAGTTGTACTTATTTGCTTATCAATAGTCTTTGAACATGAAGGTTTATGTCTAGACTGGGTAGGTTGTGCCAATTGGGCCAGATTTGACTCAGGATCCGGGTCTAAATCTGGAACACACACACACACACACACACACACACATACACACACAGAGAGAATGGTACATCAGAGAGAATCAGGGGTTAATGGAGGGAACCTGACTCCAGCCAGGGTGAGTTGTGTTAGCAAATAGGCTAACACAGTAAACTAGTTTTGAACATGCCTCAAAACATGATTTGCACTTAGTCACAGGCCTGAATGTCAGACAGATAGAAAAGTCTGAGCAGAGATGGTGAAGGTCTGTCTTGCACTGCAGGTGGAAGGTGTACAAAGGGAGACTCCAGTGCAGCCCTATTGTTGTGCATTAGCAAGCCAGCCAAAGTAACAGTCTCAGCAGTGAACAGCAGGTCCCAGTGGACCAAACATTCAGCGGAAATACAAGGGGAAATGGAGGGTGAGGGAGAACAATTCTAACCACTATAGCAACACAGATTCAAAGGCCTGCAGGTCACTTAAAGAAGGGAGAGATGTGAAAAACTCAGAGGGACAAGAGAGACCATAGCTCAAAGCTAATGACCTATCTTTTGCCAAAATAACTATTTCTTAGGAAATTTTGTGTACTACTTAAGATTAACTATATCTGTATAAAATTTAAATAATAATAAAAATGATATGGCACTGGTTTGATGACTACAGAAATTATTTAAATAATATATGCATTGGGTTCAGATTCAACAGAATTTAACCATTAGCTTATGTGGGGCAAAACATTTTATGTTGCATTTATGTTTTAATTTCTTTCTGTTTAAAATATGTATAATTTAATATCATATTTTTATGTAATTTTAAATTATATTTTTTTATATATAAAATATTGTATTATATAATATTAATAACTAAATAATCTGAAGAAAAAAACATTTTGTCTTCTCATTCTTTTGTATTCTCTTATGTTTATTTAATATAGAGTAGACTGGTATTACTAGAACATTTTTGATTCAGTTATTTGCAAATGTTCAGGGTGTCCAAAAAGAGTAAAAAGAGTAGACTCATTGGAGAAACATGAAAAAATGGCAATACAAAAGCTTTCACCTACAGAACTTGCTCAATATGTCCACCATATTTTCTCAATAAGAGAACTTATTAGAGATGGACTGTAGAAATGGGGAAAAAACAACAGTAACCTTATCATGCTGGACTTATAGGATATTCTGTATTTTATATGCAAATATATTTCATATGCATTATTTTTCTCAGTAGCCTTTTTTGTTTTCTAAATGCTTCTAAGTGATTACACTCAAGATCAAAACCTGATGGCAGTTGCTAACTAATTGGTCGTATACAAAGCACTGTAGTCATAACTCTCTCTTATTTATTATTCAGTTAGCTCTAGATGTCTACGGGTCATTTTGGGAAGACAAAAAAAAGGAAATTTCCTTTGAGGTTGTAACCAAATCATCACTTGCAGTTTCACATTGATTTAACTACAAACAGGTGACAAATTGTACAGTTGTCTCGCTGCCATTGTTCTGAGCCTCATTCTTCCAAAAGCTATTCCACCAATTGGTGTTGTATTGCTGGTTAGATTACACTGGGTAACATGTGCAAAACTGGCATAAATCTCCAGTAGATTTGGTGACTGCCAAAGCCATAGTGTACATATGATTTGCTTCATTTTCATACTCATTTAATTTCTTTCTTTCTTTCTATCTATCTTTCTTTCTTCCTTTCTTTCTTTCTTTCTTTCTTTCTACCCCCTCTCATCTTTCATGATCTTCCTCTCCATTTTCTTCTCATTCCTTTCCAGCAGTTTCCTGTCTCTCTCATTCATCCCCCTGCACACAAACACACTTTCTGTCCGTTCCAATCTCACTCTTGCCTTTGCTCCCCCTTTCCAGGCTTGCAGGACAACATTATATATTCCAGTCCAATGCTTTGCATGATTTGGGGAGTAGATGAAGCCATATCCCTCTCTCCTCCTCTGCTTCTGCACCCCCTCACTCTTCTCGCCTTGTTGTTTAATGTTTCAATTTGGAGGAAGCAAACATTCAATCAGACAGATTAACTGTTTAATGCATGTCATCAGTCAAACTGTCTACATGAGGGGGCCCTTTCACCTCACCCCCAACTCTCTCTCTCTCTCTCTCTCTCTCTCTCTCTCTCTCTCTCTCTCTCTCTCTACACACACACACACACACACACACACGGTTTTGCTTTGCGGCTTTACCCCTCTCACTCTCGTGCTCTAAGTAGCAACACACACCTACATACCCTCTTCCAGCCTTGTTCCAGACACCAACATGACACAGCATATCCAAATACAGGTGGGTCGTAGTTTCTCTGATACTCATGTATCCCTTTTAAGATGTTTTCCTGATACTAGTACCTCATTCACACTACTCAGGTCCACTGGTGTGATGATCAACCCCATCTACAGTATCTCTCTCTCTCTCTCTTTCTCTCTCTCTCTCGCTCTCTCTCTCTCTTTCTCTCTCTCTCATTCTCTCTCTCTCTTTCTCTGTTTATGTTAGAGAGCATAATGAATATAAATGTGTGTATCTTACACACTCACATGCAAAAACACAGGCAGCACATGCCTGTGGATGGGGAAATCAAAGTGACAGGGAAGTAGAAAGAATCGGGTGTAAGAGATTAGAGGAAATGAAAAGAGTAAAAAGGAAAGGCGAAGAGTGAGAATGAGAGGTGGAGCGTGGAGGAGGTGGAATAGACTGTAAAACAGGGGTAGATAGAGACACATTTTTTATAGGGTGCTAACAACACGTTTCAATGTCAATACAATACAATACAATACAATACAATCATAGTCACACATACCGTAATGAATTCCAGGACATTTTACACTTCAAGTGTTTTAATAATGCCTTCAAAACCAATTAATTTAATCTAATGTTTATTCTACCAAAGGTTTACAAAGACAGTGATGTATGTATGTTGTATGATGATCTATTGAACATGCATTCATTTATATTATTACATTTATATCTAGACATTGTTTCTCTCTGTGTAGTTCTCTTGCTCGCTCTTTTCATTTATCCTCTACATCTGAGACCAACTCTTTTGGTGTCTGGATGACCACAACTCTAAGGGAGTCTAAACCAGGTAAGTATTGACAGTTAGCTCAAATGACTCAGCAGTCAATTCTCTGATAGATAAAAAGGCGACAGATTTCACTGACAAAAAAAAGAGATAAAAATGGGCATGGGGTTAGGGGATGTAACAGATTAAGCAATGTTTTTCTTGGAACTGATTCATTATCAATATCACATTATATTGGTTGCCAGGCCTGGCAATTTTAGCCAACCTCCAATTGAAATGATTTACATTTACATTTACATTTATGGCATTTGGTGGATGCCTTTATCCAGAGCAACATACAATTATGATTTGAAGTCTATATTAGTGTATATAGCATTAGATAACACTAGATGCCTAATTCACTAGATAACAGACTTGGCAGACTTTAAAAAAATAAATAAATAAATAAAAATAAGCAAATAAGCACTAGTTTGTGTTTCAGAAAGAGGTAGGTCTTCACCCACCATTTTTAGAACTGACAATGATTCAGCTGTTCTGACATCTAGTGGAAGTTCATTCTACCAGAAGCCAGTGGAGGGAGCACATCAGTGGAGTGATGTGGGAGAACTTAGGCAGGCTGAAAACAAGTTGTGGCACTGCATTTTTGATCATTTGCAGAGGATGAATTGCGCTCAGTAGACCTACCAGAAGAGAGTCACAGTAGTCCAGTCTCGATATGACAAAAAACTGAAAAGCACCTGAGCAGCCTGTGTGGAAATAAATGGCAAAATCCTGATGATGCTTAATATAAGAAACTGACATGAGCATGTCACATTAGCAACATGTGAGACAAATGACAGTTGATTGTCAATGGTTACCTCAGAGTTGTGAGCAGTGGCTGAAGGGAAGATCAGAGATTTGTGTGGGGATATTGCAAGATCCTGACCTGGGGAGGAATCACCTGTGATGGCCAGCAGTTCAGTTTTGCTGGGATTGAGTTTCAGCCGTCATCCATGATGATGTGTCTGCCAGACATGCTGAGATCCGAGTAGAAGCCATGATGTCTGAGGGAAGGAAAGAGAAGATAAGTTGTCATCAGCATAGCATCGCAGTGGTAGAAGAACCCATGTAAGGATATAACTTCACCAAGAAAGTGAATATAGAGGGAGAAAAGGAGAGGAATAAGTACTGGTATTGTGGGACACCAGTGGAGAGTCTGTATGGAGCAGATGCCCATCCCCTCCATGTTACCTGATATAAGCAACAACCTTCCAGGTAGGAAGGAAACAATTCCTATGCTGTGGTTGACTGTGTCAAATGCTGCAAAAAAGGTGAAGGAGAATGAGGACAGAAGACAGCTTGGCTGATCAAGCAGCATGTAGTTTCTCAGTGATGGCCAAAAGGCCAGTGAAGGCAAAAGGCCAAAGGCCAGTCTCTGTGCAATGTGCTGCTTTGAAGCCAGACTGGTAGGGATCTTGGAGATCTTCTGTGAGAGACAGACAGGCAGTTGATTATAAACAATGGGTTCAAGAATTTTAGAAAGAAAAGAGAGAATTGATAACAGACCGTAGTCACTGATATCTGATGGATCCAGATCAGGTTTCTTCACTATGGGAATAACCCTTTCTCTCTTGCAGGTTTTTGGTACATGACCAGATGCTATGGACCTGAGAGAACTAATAAGTGTAGCCTAACACTAGGATCAACAATGCTATACAACATAATACAGTTCACACAACTCTAGAGCCTACTGAGTTAAGCAGTAGACCTTACCAGATAAGAATAAATTCAAGATAAAGAGCCAAACCACACTGATCAGTAGTTACTCATAATTGTTATTAGATTTCATAATCATCATTACTAAACTATATCATCTTCAAATTCAAAATATACATTAGCTGTATTACTTTCGAACGTCATCTGATTGAAAAGAAATTGAAGAGACTGTCAGTTGCTAAAGTTATTACAGGTTAAAAATGTATCAAGAAACTATAGGCCTCATTCAAAATACACAGCAGTAGTGAAATAGTAATTATCTCGGGCTGGGAACGGAGTGGACTTTGACATCATCCCTATTCCTAAAAATATTCTCTAAACATATATTAATTTGTGTGACTAAATAAAGTGAATATTTTTGCTGTGAAATGCTATTATCACTTTGAAATACTATCACTTATTTTATTAAACAAGCAAGTGCAACAATTACACAAATCGCTAATGAACAGGACTCGGGAATGGGCAACGGTCAAAAAAAAGCAATACCAGTCACTGAAAAACAAGGGTCAGAAATTATACAAACTATACAAAGTTAACAAGACAGCAATATTTCTTAGTTAGAACTAGGTTTACAGTATATAGTGAGTAACAGGAAGTGTGAATGCTTACAAAAAGGAAGTTAGGCTTTAGAATAAGGGCCTCTCTATGGGTGTGGAGGTGTAATGTCTGTTGCGACTGTGGCCATCACACTCATTCGAATTGTTGATCGCTGATTGTTGTTTTTCGAAGGTTTACAACCATCCAGTTGCATTGATTGTGTGCCCACTGCAGGCTTAGATTCCTGTCCAATATGATCTTGTGCTGTTGTAGACCATCCACTTCCAGGTTATATGTGTTGTGCATTTCATCTCACCATGGTGTTAAATAGTAGTTATTTTAGTTACCATAGCCTTTCTGTATAATTAAACTGCCTGTATCAGAAACTTCCAATTGCTATCCAGGGATAACTATATCTAAAAATCAGTCCTACTTGTCAAACTTAAATCCACATCAAACATAAAAAGACAGAATGGCTCATACTATATCTGATTATTGAGCCCAAAGGACAAATATATATACACAGTCTCCATACAATGGGAGTGTTACTATATATTTAATGCTTGTGCCATCCTCACTCTACACACTCATTTCTCCATTTCTCTCACTCCCTTTCTATTGGTCCTGTCCCCAGTAATTGTTTCCTTCCTTCTGGGCCTCTTTTCTCTTTGTAATCTAATTACATTTTATTTATCCCGTCCTCTTCACCTCCTCTCAGTCACTTCATCATCTTCCTAACTGTATCAGTTTACATGCTGCTGTCTTGTTTTTCTTTTCTTCTCTTGACAGCATTCTCTGTCGGTTGGTTTTCTTTGTAATGTCTCAATATGCATTTGTTTTTCCTCACTGTCCTCACATTCACTGTTAACAGCCGTATTTGCCACAAAATATGTTTTGTATGTTTCGTAGTATGTTTCGTAGTATGTTTACCGATTTACTGAATTTTAATTTATAGCTCGCAATATATCTTTAAGGCAGCGAGTCAGAGACACTTGTGGTGTTTAAAAACAGGGATTATGAGCAGTAAAGAGAACAAACCAAGCACCCCAGAAGGCATTTTAGTACTACAAAAAACAAGACAAACGGTTTTATATTGCTTGTCTTTTGCACATCTTGTTAAAAAAAAAGATGATGTCTCTGTTTCAGATCATATGATAATTCTCACACCTCAGTCTCACCCATGCTACTTCTTGGCAGATTGCCTCTTTAATTAAAAGCAAAAGAGTGCTGTTTGTTAATACCGTACTCAAATATCTGCATATGTTCTAAGCTGGAAAAAACATTAGCAAGTGATAATATAGTATAGAATATATCTCAGATTTATTTAATATTATGACATTATTATTTGTTTATTAATATTTTCTATTATAAGAATGCACTAAGGTATATCATTATTTATATACCAAATTTAAGACTACTATACAGGACCATTTAAATTTTGAAATCAGTTTTTTTACATCTAGAAAGAAATATATATACAAGTAAAATATAAATATATTTATTCGTACTGATAATAGGCAGATTTAAGCAATGGACCTTTTTAATTTCTTTCCTCTAGGATTAGTATTGCCTTGTAGAGTATTATCATATCTAAATACATTTAGCTTGCCTACATTTATAACATGTATCGAGCCTATTGTCACTTTTTTGGAGAGGATCCTCTGTCTTGGCACTCCAACTGTTATAATAAAGTAGACTGGGGAAAATGTCCAACAAACAAGGAACTTATTTGCTGTGGTGATGAGTGAAATGCCCCATATTAAGACTTAGAGCAGGAACAAGCACAGGCATTTTGTCAAGAAAAAGGGAAGAGGAAAAGAACATGTTTTCTTACCTTCTGTTACTTCTCAATAAAGGTGGGAGCGAGAAGACAAATACATCAAGCAGGGCATGTTCACAGGAACAACCTCACTGGCTGCCAAACACCTTTCCCCTGAAAATTTGTGAATTCAGCTTCCTGCCCTACACTCATGCTTCTGCCGGAAACAGATGGCTGCCGGAATTGTCCTCAAGCAAAATTCTAAAACTGTTTGTCAGGAACATGGTTGACAAGCAGTCAGGCTATTGAATAAATTTATTCTATTTAGCATTTTTTGAAGACAATCTCACTGTAGTTGCTTCAGTCTCATGTGAAAAATAACATTAACCAATAAAATACAGATTTTAAATATTAATGTAATAAGAAGGCCTGCAAGGATTCTGTTATGGTCATACAGAAACACTGATAGTACTGAACACTCATAGAACACAAAATTCTGTTTATATTTTTTGAATGACCTGAGATTTAGAGCTGTCTGTTGTCCTGAATAATAGCTCATTACATCCACTGTTTTTCATTTGGTTTTTTACTTTTTAGATTTTCTACCAAATTTCCTTAAAAGATAAGATAAGCCATCGATGGTGCTCATATTAATTATGAAGCGGCATGGTATTAAAATACAAAATTTGCTCTCCTTTACCATCCATCTATTTCAATTACCCTGCTGTAACCCCCAGCTCTCTGCTGTGTATGCACTGCTTATTCTAGCATGATACTGACACTCAATACTTTGATCTGGAACATGCTACCCTGACAGACTGGCCTTTGCACAAGGGACAAATTTGAATGACCTGGCATAACCTTGACCACCTATGCCACAGCCCTGAGTTTAGATCACAGTGACCTGGACAAAACCTTCCTATGAGAATTCACTTAAACTCTCCTTTAGATGTTGGACTGCATATGGTTATCTTTTTAAGTCTGGAATTAGAGTAATGTAGATTAATACATGTTACCAAACCAAAACACCCACATGCCAAAGCTGCCTCTTAGAACAGAACATATATATAAACCTAAGCCTATCAACCTTAACTTTGCCAAACAAACTGAGAATAATATTCCCTACACATGCGTTTCCAAGAACTACTAGAAAGAATAGAATGACCTTTACATTTTAGACTTAAGGACTTTTTTGGACTTTACTCACTTTCAAATGCATGGTTCAAATGCACACAAAATATTTAGTTTATTCCATTACTGAATAGTAGTTAGATACTCAGACAAAACCATTTACCTAATGCTTGATATTGGGGTGAGCAATCAATCATTTGGTACAGTATGTACGTGTTGTCTCTAGAACAAAATACAGCCAGTGCACATACAGTTGTTCAAACTATTGCCTGTATTGTCTGTAATGAAAATTCCCTTAATAGATCTGATTATAGACCACCAGTATGGCAATTCACACAGGTGGACTATATCGATGGCAAATATGCAAAAAAGGAGAGAAATGACACAATATGCAGGCACTCTGTGTTTGTGTGAGCATGATTTTTTATGTCTTACTAGTGACCAAAAGTACCACTAAGAATAGGAATAACTGTTTTGACCTTGTGGGGAAAAAATCAACTGGTCCACCTTGGGAAATCTGTTTTGTTTGGTTGTTTTTTCGTAAAACAAAACTGAAGCTTTAAAGTCAAAAATCTAAGTAATAATTAAGTTAATAAATAAGTCATAATTAGCTCATTCAGTGGACGTTGAAGGTCCTCACAAAGATAGCAAGACGTGTGTGTTTGTGTGTGTGTGTGTTGGAGAGAGGGAGAGAGAGAGGGAGAGAGAGAGAGAGAGAGAGAGAGAGAGAGAGAGAGAGAGAGAGAGAGAGAGAGAGCTCTTTCCCCTCCACCTCCTCTTTGCAAACACCTCTGCTACTCTCATTCTCCGCTGGAAAAAAACGGCAAGGAACCGCGACGCGCAGGGCCGCACATTGCTGATCAATATTCGATTTAGTTGCTAATTTAGGGCCTTTCTATAGCTGTCATCCCGTGATGTATGAGTCCTAACCCGAGGTCGCCGTGGAAAAGAAGAAGAAGGGGAAAAGAAAAAAAATCAAACACCAGTCAACTTTTCACTTAACAATAGACCGGCTTGAATATTATTTATGGACGAAAGCGCCACTTTATGGGTGAACAGCTCCTATTGCTGAATGATGAACCGGGCTTGCAGGCCTAAATACACAACATACAGTGACATGGTCGTAGACCTACAAAGACACACTGGAGCGAAGTGATGTAAACAACAACCAGGGATGGCTGAGAATGTGCAGAAGAGTGGCAAAAACTGTTTTAAGCGACATTAGGTGTTACTGTCAGGTGCAGTAGTCTATTATTTCCCATAATACTAACACACTTTTGAAGGCATGCAAACTGCTGGACAAACAAGACAGAAACTGTCTTCTTAAACGCACAAAAGGAGAGCGCGTAAACATGGCAAGATAACGTAAAGTATTATCAGATTGATCGAGTGCAATATCTACACAAAACACACACAGCACACGCAGGCGGCCAGACACGCACACACACACACACACGCACACACGTACGCACACGCACACAGACGCACGCACACGCACACACACGCGCGCGCGCGCGCACGCTGCTTTATTTCGTTTATTTTGCCCCTAATGTCTTCCCGATCGATCACTGTTCTCAGGATGTTATCAATAATTTGAAAGCTTGATTAACTTCAGAGTTTCCATAACAATCCTCCGCGTTCATACTCCCTCGAATTTTTAATTAACACTTGCTTAATTAGTTCGAGATCGTTTAGGACTAAGATGCTTTTCGGAGGCGGGGTGGTGGTGGCGGATTAACATAAAATCTCGGCTGATAAATTGATATATTATCGGGAAAGAAATGTTGTAGGGATTTCTTAGCGGAACGAATCATAAACAGACATCAATCAAAGAAACAGCTCAAGACAATGTAGACAATGTGTAATAAAGAAGTGCACCGTTATTTAATTATTTCACGCCTTTGCGGCAATTTCATGAACTGGAATCATTAGGATGGAGTTACAAGGCATAATTCTTCTCCTCCGAACAATAATTAATACAGCTAATTAATATCAGCCAAGCACAGATCATTAACAAATGGCTTAAGTATTACTGTCCTGTGTTAGTGTTAGCAATAATTTGTCTATCATTAGTGTTAGTGCTTGATGCCTTCCTCGTCCCATTGACAATAAAAAGCTCTAGCTTCCACTAAATGGTCAAATTGTCATTAGATTTTTAATTGTGATTAAACCTTCCTGCTCGTTCATCTTGCCGTGCACATAACACCTATGCCTCCAAGAAAGTAGTAATATAGAGACCTGTTTGTTGTGTTGTTATTGGTTGTTCAAGCAAATCAATGCCTCAGACTGAGGTTTCAATCATGTGTATCAATCAAACTGGATTATAATAATTCTACTTAGGCTAATTAGGTCTTATCAGACAGCAGATTTAAGTATATTAATGACGATATTGCGAGTGATACACAAGAATGTCTTGATGTCAGTCTAATTAATAGGTTGCACTAATTAATAGGTTGCACAAAAGAACAAGGCTCCATCTTTTATCTGTCTTTAAGGTGGCGATCACATGTTATTCAAATCAACTTATTTTCACAAGACAGGCTTTAGGGGCCATCTGGGGACCCTAGCTCATTTGTATAATGACTTTATAGAGTTAATCTTTCCGTCATTAAAAGTGAGGGGGGGAGGAATGGTTGTGTTAAGGACATTAAATGATACTAGTATCTGTTAAAACATATATTATTGAAAAGCATTATCCCCTTAAATGCTTACATCAAACTCACAGGTACAAAGTGAGCAAATGTAACCGTACTTAAGTTGAACAAGAGCAGGTGGTTATATTGTGTGTGGTCTTTGATTAATACTGTTCAGACACATGAGCATGTCAAACCTGGACATTTGATTACACTCTATATTGCCTTCGAATAGTGTGTAGAACAGATGCCAGCATAATAGAATGTTAATGAGGTGGGAAATAAATGAATGGGAAAGAAGGAGTGGGGCACTGAAGGGTTGACTGGTGAAATGGCCTGATCAGACTCGCACATCTCACTTACTCTCACTCAGCATTGAGGGCATCTGCAGAGAAAAAAGTCCCAAATTATTGGTTAAGTACATGAGAATGAATTCAGAAAAAGATATAAAATTCATCAAGCAGTACTGAAGGATATATTGTATATATGTATAATGAATACATAAATCATTAAAAAAGAAAGATAAGAACATTGCAGATGCATGCTTAGTTAAAAGTACCTAGACAATGTTGCAAAAACCTATGAAGCACTTGATATTTTACTGGAGCAAAGCATAATTTGTACTTTTTGAGTGGTATTTTGCATGTTTTTTAGATGAGAGAAGAAATTAATAAAGTTTTTCCCTCTTCTCTCCCAACATTAACCCTTGGGCTCTGAGAGAGTGAGAGAAATTCTAGGCAGGGGATAGAAATGGAGGTGTGTGTGTGTATGAGAGTGAGAGGCAGAGAGAGAGAGAGAGAGAGAGAGAGAGAGAGAGAATGGGGGGGGTTTAAAGTGTTGATAATTTAAATAAACCCTTTGGCAGACTAAAACTGGCAGCTAGCTTCCCCTCTGCGCACATGAAGAGGAAGCAAAACAAAGAAAAGGGAAAAGAATAAGGGCAGAGGGAAGGGTGAAATAAATAGATACGTTGAGGTGTCTCCACGTGTGTTTGGCACCAGTGGGTGAGTGAACTAAAGGTGGCAGTAGATCATGGAATGGTGGAAAGAAAGATATATGCTGGAGGACAGAACAGAAAGGCAAGTGGGAGCTTGTAAATGAGGCAAAGTGAGTTACGCTATACTAGAAGAGATATCAAGGAGGCACTGATAAGACATTATAAAGGTTTAAATTAGACTCATTAGAATTTGTGCGGTGCATTCACAGAAATAAATGAAGAAATCCTGTAGTGGCACAGACCATATAAATGGTTCTATAGGTTCAAAATGGCATGTTATGCATGACATTGGTATTTATAAATGTCTGCTCTATGTAGGTCTAGTCACTAATAATAGGAATATAAAATATAAATAAAATGTACTTTAAACCAGAGAATAAAACTGGCAAGTATTCATAAACTTTTACTGTATGCTGTTAATTATATAACAAACAAGACACTTTATACCACAATTTTGTAATTAACTTCCTACAACTGCTGATTTCACTGTACTGTTGGCAGTATTACAATTCAAGAGTTTATATTAAAGTGGTTGTTCTAATACATCATTGTTTCTATATTGATATGTCATTGGGAGACTTGTAAACCAGATCCTCCACAACGTCTAAGGCTAAAATATTTAAATTACTTTTATTTAAACAAAAATGTAGAATTGTTTATATGGTAGTTTATACCAATCTATAGCAATCAGTATGTTTTCTATCATGTGCAAGTATTCGGCATAGAGTAGTTTGCACTTTCCAGATTCTCAGTATCATGACTAGCTGTATTTTGTTGTTTTTATTGTTAAGTTCAAGTGAGAGAAGAGACAAAGTCTAGTGAGGGAACGGCTGTTTATAGCTAATATTAAGTGATAACAGGAAACGACCTGCCTTGCAGATGTTACATTTAATTATATTGAACTATAAACAATTAAAATTGCTTGTGTATAATAAAAATAAACATTTAGGTACATTTTATCTTTCGAAAATAATCAACTTTGGAGTGGTGATATATCACACTAGCATATGTTGATTATTTTGTATAAAAAATTGAGCTTGTGGTTTATTTCTTCCTTGTTTCCATCTTGGGGGGCACGGTGGCTTAGTGGTTAGCACGTTCGCCTCACACCTCCAGGGTCAGGGTTCGATTCCCACCTCCACCTTGTGTGTGTGGAGTTTGCATGTTCTCCCCGTGCCTCGGGGGTTTCCTCCGGGTACTCCGGTTTCCTCCCCCGGTCCAAAGACATGCATGGTAGGTTGATTGGCATCTCTGGAAAATTGTCCGTAGTGTGTGATTGCGTGAGTGAATGAGTGTGTGTGTGCCCTGCGATGGGTTGGCACTCCGTCCAGGGTGAATCCTGCCTTGATGCCAGATGACGCCTGAGATAGGCACAGGCTCCCCGTGACCCGAGGTAGTTCGGATAAGCGGTAGAAGATGAATGAATGAATGTTTCCATCTTGATCTGTACAGATATTCAAACTCTAGAGCTCAAACCCAACTTGGTGTTATAGTGTGTGTTTTAGCTATTCTTGTAAATGTCTACACATTATACTGAAATGTTTCTCAAACATGCAAGATGTTTTTTTTATCTCAAAACATAAAATCATTTTGCATACTTATGCAAAACATCCAGCCAATATACAAGGCCATTCATGCAAGAAGTCGGCAAACTGACATGACCTGCTCAGTATACAATACATGCTACAAAAAAATTAGAAATCTATGTGATATTTCAAAGTATGTGTATATAAATGGCCAGCTGCTTTATTTTATTTGTTGAATTACTTCCTGACCGATGGTAGTGTACTGACTCAATGCAGAATGGGTTACAGAGAACAAGAGAAAGGCAAGCTAAGACTAGCTTATATTAAAAAAAAAAAAAAAAATATATATATACATACAACAGATGCTTCTCCAAAGCAAGAAAATATATATTTAATCATTCATTTGATTAAATGTTTTGTATCACTTGATAGACTGACAGCTGGATAGATAGATTGTTTACTGGATAGATATTTATTTTTGTAGCATTTGCTGTTCTTGTTGTGTACCTCTATGTAGTTATAACTTTAACCTCTCAATTGATCAGATTATGAAACATCAACAGGCTTTTAAGATCATTAGTTTAAAATCCCCTTTTCTGGTAATTAAAAGGCCTACTTTTGGGGGAAAAGGAATGATCTCTTATAGTAGGTCAATAGGCCCTGGACCTGCCTAAACCAGATAATCAGTGAATATGTTTGCACACGTACACATTAGCTTTCTTGAAAGTAAAGTTTAACATTTAAAACATTTCTTATGGATTATCTTTTTTCCTCTTCACTTGAGCAGCCTGTGGAAATAGAGCATGTAAAAGGTTGACTGCTATTAGATATTTATTTGAACAGGCAAAACAAACATGAAAAAGTTAATCAACCATTTTCAATCAGAAAGTAAGTAAGTACTCTGAACTTGGCATTCTGTTTCAAGGAACAGTATTCAAATGAACATGGATTCAGTAAAGGTTGCTACAGATAATACTGTATGGCTCCCCTAAAGTTTGCATTTCCACCTTTCTTCAGGGTATTATCTCGAACCTTTGAACCCTGTAGACTTGTAATGATATATAATCTTAATATTCTCTGACATTTAGAAGAGGTTGGTTTCCCTTTTGAGATTTTCCCTTGGCACTATCACCATTAACTTGCTCATAATAGATCTAAACACACATAAATAAAAAATAAAGCATTATCTGGATTTAACATCAGTATTTCTGTAAAGCAGTTTTGTGACATTGCTTAAAATGCTACAGAAATGAAAATGAATGTAATTGAATTAATACAGTTCCTAATTGGTCATTTGATTAACCAGCAGTTGCACCAATGGGAATATCAAGCTTCATGACAGCACAAGACCAAACCATAGACAGTTCTCATTTTGTAGATTCCCCCTTTCACCCCTTGTTCATTCAGGCATTTTAGATAATCTCTCCTTCTCCTTTTATTGTACCTCTGTTGACCAGATTAGATTAGCAAATATTCTTGTATGCACCTTTAACAATGGATGATGAAATTGTACAAAATAACACTATAAAATTTTGACAATGCAATACCAGAAAACCTAGTGTTTAAATGCAGTTTATTAATAGTGAGATTGAGTAATTAATCTTGACCACCTAGGTGAATGTTTAGGTGGAAGGGTTGGTCCTCTTTTTCTGTATTCTGTAACATGCTTTGCCCAACTAATCACTAACAATATGTTCTGCTATCCCAGCCCAAAGTTTACTATAACATTAAACAGTGTCAAAAGCAGAACTTCAGTTTTCTGTAATGGAAGGCCCTTAATGGTGGTGTGGACATAGGTGTGTATCGAGTAATGGGAGATGTTCAGTTGCAGTGAGGGGTCACCAAATAGCATTTTGGTTGTTTCAGACACTTTAAGTAATAAAGAATAACACAGAGGGTGCTTTAAAGTAAAGAAAGACTTTCTCAATTTTCAGCTGTTAATGAATTTAAGTCACACTGTAAAACGTAGCTATTGGTTTACCTCAGAAGAAATCCGTGTTGACTAATGTTAAGAAACAAGCGAAATTCATTCATTCATTTTCTACCGCTTATCCGATCTACTCAGGTCACGGGGAGCCTGTGCCTATCTCAGGCGTCATCGGGCATCAAGGCAGGATACACCCTGGACAGAATGCCAACCCATTGCAGGGCACACACACTCACTCACACTCATTCACTCAAGCAATCACACACTACGGACAATTTTCCAGAGATGCCAATCAACCCACCATGCATGTCTTTGGACAGGGGGAGAAAACGAAGTACCCGGAGGAAACCCCCGAAGGCATGGGGAGAACATGCAAACTCCACACACACAAGGCGGAGGCGGGAATCGAACCCCCAACCCTGGAGGTGTGAGGTGAACGTGCTAACCACTAAGCCACCGTGCCCCCCACAAGCGAAATTAAAAGATCAAAAAATATATGATGGCTTCTGAGGACATAAGATTTAATTATACTTAAAAATATATGTGGCATAACTGAGAAAAATGTCAGTAAGAATGTTGACATCAACATATGACATGAACGTTTGTCTTCAGAAGGCTCCAGGAGTTTTGTTCTTAATTGCCATTGTCACTTCTGGCTTGCTCATTAGGGATTAATTTATAAATGTAAAAACTATATCCGGAATCACATGCTTGACAATTCCTTGCATATTAAATATCATATGGAGAGGGGGGGAAAAAGAAAATAATTTTCAACTCATTTGCATTTTTAAATTTGTATATTTAAAATATGATTTGCTATAATCTGATATGATATGAAGTCCACCTGACAAGACAAAGAGTATGACATATGCCAGGGTGGGATTACACGGTGTTAGGGTATAAACGCAAACGCATGAGACGCAAGACGCGCGCGCGTTCTCGTTAGACCGGGGTAGTGGGCCTGTAAGAAATCAGCAGCAGTCTCTCTCTCCTTTCTCTAACACACACACATACACACACACGACCTGGCTCAGGCTTCCGCGGCGCTGAAGTGAAGCGGCGACGCGGAGAACCATAAATCTTCATATAGCGGCTGTTTTGATTAATGCAGCCGAGTCGAGCTAGGGGGCTGGACCTATCCCATTACGCCCTAATGGAAGATGGAGCGCCGCTGTCTCCACCACTAGGCCCCTGTCATTTGTTCCACTTTGCAGTCCATTTGGCCGAGAGACTACAAGCCACTCCATCAAAAATATTTTCAGAGTTAATTTCCGCCCGCTTAATTCGCCTTGATTCGGATTGCGTATCGAATGGCAGGATCGATTTTCGCCTGGCGTCTAAATTAAATAAAAGAGAGGGGGGTATGCTTTAAGACTGCATTTCTTTCTTTTCTCTTTTCCATTCGTCCCCTTGCCCCCACCCTCGTTTCCACCCATCTTCCACTTTGGTTTGCCCCCTGTTCATTTTCTCTTCCTTCACTGCATCCAGGTTTCCTCCTTCTTTGGGTTTGTTATGATGTTAGACGCTTAGAGTCACAGCTCCACACAGAGACACTGGAGGGCTCTGATCGGACGCATGGACATGCGTCATGCGTCATTTGGAGACATGCGCAAAGAAGACTTTCTTTGACTATGCGTTTCTAATTGGTTGTAAATGGTGTTCCTGACGTCTGTCTGCTTGCTTAATAAGTTCAGTTCTCGAGTTATCAGCTGACGCACTGGACGTTTTCTGCAGGTGGATACGTGAAACCGTGCGTCAAGAGAGGGAACTGGGGGGAAAAAAGAAAAGAAAGAAACTGGCTACAAACGTAAAAAGCGCAGTGACAAATTGGTCGAGTGTGTCGCGAATTCCCTTTTAGATTTAAAGCCGCATGTAGCCCACCGTCATATCTTTCCAGAGTAATTTATTTTCTCATCTCTCTCTCTCTCTCTCTCTCTCTCTCTCTGTGTGAATTTATCTGTCTGCCCACGCTCGCAAGGGGCAGTCACGTGATCCATAGTGGAAAGACAATAAAAGTCTCCAGAGATAACTGTTTTCCCCTCGGACTTTTGTTTTCTTTCTTCTGTTTCTCTGTTTTTATCTCTTTTTTTTTACTCTACCTTTGGTCTCGAATAATTATGGTCTGCATAATGAGTGTTAGGCCACTAACTTCCCAAAGAAAACTATTACAGTGTAGAGAGCCATGACAGCACTAAAATGTGTAGGATATGGGTTACTTTAGGACCAGGTATTGGAACCAGTGGTGTAGAAGTGCCCCTTGATTTGGAAAGGCAAATCATATTATTTAGCAGTATAAGTAACCTATATCCTATAACCATATTAATCTATGTTAGTTGTTTCCGAAATGACTTACTATACACTATGCAGTATGTACATTATGTAGTGTATGAATTTTAGAAGGGTAGTATTGTCTCAAATGGAACATTAAGGCAATACTTGAAAGCTGCTAGATTTACCGAATTAAATCTCTTAATAATAAATAGATAAATAATAAATAGGCATGTCTTTCCCAAAGGAGAGTCGCCAGCTATCTTGAAAGTCTTTTCTCATCCAGCATCTGTAACTGGTTGCATCTTCTAGCATCTTCTTTTATTTAAGCAGAGCTTCAAGTGTTGGGTACATAAGGTGTCCAAAGTCCCATCCTTCATTTTTTTCAGTTGAATTAGTGCACTTATTTTTTTGTTGGACTTGTGACCGCATTATTTACAGTATGTATATTACAAACTAGCATAAAAATAGCACATAAGTATAAGATTTTGGTATGCACCTCATTTAAAAGACTATTTCAACTCGACTTTTAAAGTTACAGATCTGAGTGGCAATTAATCTACTACAGTAAACTTCAAACATTCATTCAAACAGCAGCATTTTGGATTGAGATGAAAGCACAGCACCAACACCAGACAATAGCAAGTAGCTTAGTATCAAGCCAGCTAGCAGACAACAGTGATTTAGCTTAGCAACATGCTAACTGTTATTGATAGAGCTAATGTTGATATAAACATGAACATAAGATATAAACCAATTTATTTGGTTTTACGGTATTACACCGTTTTACATGGTTATACATGGTTGTATACTGTTAACACAGGCATTTTACACAGTTTTACAGTACAGGATGTCCATTCTGATTTGATGTCACTCCATAATCTGTAAGCTGTACATGAACTGTAGATGCAAAGTTAATTAGAAGTTGCAAATTTTCCTAAAACTGAAGGGCAAAGCTGGAGCAGAATTACTACAGTGCAGTAAGTCACTGCTTTATCTGACCAGTGAAAACATGAAAAATGGCATCTAAGAGTCAACTGCTTCATTTACAGTGGTGAAGTTTTTCCTACCTTTAAAAAGTGGTTATAGAACGCCAAATAAATCTACTTCAAGGTTACAGTTTGCTTTTCTATATCAAATCTATTACAAATTTATATCCAAACTTAGACTTGTTGCATTATTTTGTGCTAATGTTGTGGTAATCCATAAGTACAAATTTGGTAAAAAAAGGACAGTTAAAAGGAATATTTGGACATCCGGTATCTTGTCTCCTTCCTTGGCGCCGAGCTGTGGCTGATAATTGGTCAGCTAAGGCTAATATATGATATATTGATCTGACTTCTTGTAGTGTATTTAAATTTCACAATTTTCACTCATAGCATGTCATAGCACTCATAGCATGTTCAGAACTTACTATTACATCTTATTTCATAAATTTAAAAATGAGTCAAGTAAATGAGGTAGCAAAATTCTTTGAGATAGACTAGTGTGCAGAATTTCATTGATGGCAGCTGCTTTTATATTCTCACTATAGTAAGATCACAAACAGTGTGGTGAGTGGAAATGCCAGCATGTGTGTGTGTGTGTGTGAATGAATTGTTGCTTGCTTAGCATGCTTGTTTTTTTGCTGTGCTAGTGATGGGTCATGATAAGAAGGTGTAGACAGTACAATTGGATTACAGATTATGAAATATTAATGGTGTTTGGGGGAGTATGCACAGACAAATACTGTAATGAAATCTCTGGGACCCTTGTTAGTCCCATGCCTCAGGTGTGACTCACATAGTATTAAATAGTAGGGATTGTCTTATCATCATTACCAGTTAAAACTGAAGGAATTGTTTCATCAGTGGAGAAATCGTCATGACTGCATATCAAGTCCAGTCACTCAAGGATATATATTGCCTTGTTGTTTCTTAAGTAATTTATGTAAAATTTTACATTTTTTTAGTTTTAATTTCATGATGTTTGAGTGATAATTAAACATGTCTGACAATTTGCAATATACCTATATGTATTATTTAATTTGGTGTCACAGTGGTCACTGGTTCAATCCTGAGCTTCCTATTTCTCTATTATCAGTGTTTCATTGAGCTTCTCTGGTTTCCTCCCACCTCCTAAAATTATGTCACTGGGTGAATGGGAGACTGAGATTGGTGTGAATGTGTCTGTGTGCATGTTGCCCTGCAATAGACTCACATCCAATTCAGTGTGTATTCTTGTCTCATGCCCAGTGTTCCCAAGATAGGCTCTGGATCTATTGCAAGTCTGATCAGGATAAAGCATTAACCAACGATGAATGAATGAAGTATCAACTTTATTTTAATGTGCACAATCTTTTACAGCATTTGACAGATGCCCTTATCAAGAGCAACATACAAAAGGCACTGGCTCACTAAAATGAAACAGTATCTAAGTATGTATGTATATTAATATATCTTAAATCCAACAAAATGCAATTATTTTATTACTAGGGATGGGTCTGCATCTCAGTTTTTTGCATAGACCTATTGTGGGGTGAGATTTGCATATGTTACAATTATGTTATGTTGCATATTCAGTTCGATGTCTTTTGAAGACCCTTGACAACACATAGCCACTTATCACCAACTTTGTTCTCATTGTATGGATTCTTGATGGGTTCCTTTTTTTTTTTACATTGGGCCATTAAAATGTATGATTATTTCTCCCATACTGGAGTTGGGCACATCTGCATTAGTAAAACTTTATTTGTGGATGGTGCACATTGAAAAATATTGTAAGTGGAAAAAAGTTTTGTGTTTCAATTAAATTAAAATTTACAGAAATGTTTGTTGTCTACACTATCTATACTATCTTAAAAAAGTATTTTTGCTATTTTCCAGCTGTGGTTCCTTCTATTTATTTAGCTTAACTGAAATAAAGTAAAGTGAGGGTCATATCTTTCTAGACAAAAATGCAATGGTAAATACATCTTTTGGTGTGACTATATTGACTATATTGTCTGAGGCCACAATACACTCTATCAATTTCAGGCTACACATCAGTTACCATCTGATTCTTAAGAAAAATGCCCCAACCCCAAGTAATGAAATAAATACACATCACACACAGTCAAATAGCCCCTGGTAAAATACTCATTGTGTCAATATTAATCTTACTGACAGAAGATCGAAATATGGCAACTGTCACACATCATCTTCCCTCTCAGTTGTCTCTTTCTGAAATTGGGAAATATAGAACGAGTGAGAGGCAGAGAGAAACAGAGAGAGGCCTTGGTCAGATATGGACACTGTGGAAATGGGCTTCATTTGCAAATGGAAAATAGCATAGGAAAAGTTAATAAGGAAGAGAGACTATGAGAGAAAAGGAAAGGGGTTAAGGAAGAAAAGAAGAGCAATCAAATGGCAGGCAGTGAAATAGATATGGAGGACCCAGCAGAGATGATTTTATGAGCATACAATTGCTTTCATTGGGCCACCACAGTTGCATTTATTTAATTTATAGACCTGCTCAAGTATTTCAGCTCTTATTGTGATGTGGCTATCCATGGCAGACACAGAGGCTACATTGGGTAAAAAAAAGGTTTTTAATAGATAACATGTTTTTCCATTGCCATAATTCACACTAGCATTGAAAACACAAGGTAAACAAATGATTCTTCAGGGCTGAAGTCTCTAAAGGGCCCTATTTATGCTGTTGGAACACTTCAGATGATGCTAATCCATGTGTCATAAATCTGCCAATTAGTCCTCAGGGAATGTTGAGGTCACATGAGCAAGACTGAGGATTAAAGAGACTGTACTTAGTGCCTATTGACAGACAATTAGCACTGATGTTGCAGTTATTAGTGTTAATTAGAGGATATTAGTCCATAAGGGCCTGTAAACTACTAGGATCCATAATTATAAATCTTTATAATGTAATTAGCAGGATTTAATTGATATTTACATTTTGTAAATGCAAATGCCTTTCCTATGGATTAACAAATCTTGTTAATGTATAGTGCCCTTAAATTATCTTAAGTTTACTTTGAAAATACTTCATAACATACAATTAATAGTCTGTGATGCCAACACCTAGCTGAAATCATTTTCCTGTTCCGTAATTCCACTTTCAAACACAGTTTTATTAGTTTGCTGTCTTCTGCACATTACATATCTCATGAGAGAGTAAAACCCTAAAACCAGACCCCACAGTCCCACTACATAATCTTTCACATATTTGTGAAATACTTGTGAAATACTTCCTCTAATTCCATATCCTTCAATCGAACTTTTTTTCTAAATTTTCTTCACAATATTACAATCTTACTTGATCCATAGACCATTTTTCACAAGACACTTCATACATAAAGGAATGTTTTATCCAACGTTTAACAAAAACATCACCTGTCATCCAGTGGCATATTGAAAATACATACAAATGTAAATACAAGTGACACAAAAGTTTGATAAAAAAAAAATTGATAAAAATTTGCACAATATTACATGAAATGTTTTTAAGAAAAAATGAACTTTACATGAAAGTTAAGTAGAACTTCCTTTAAACAAAAATGTTTGTTTTTTTTTGTTTTTTTTTTTTGTTTTTTTTTTTTTTACATTTTGAGGTAATAATAATCAACACAACAATTCATCTAGGGGGATTTTATTAGACTCCTTACACACATGGACACACATTTACACCTAGGGGCAATTTAGAGTAGCCAATCCACCAACAAATTAGTTCAACAGAGAACCAACAGACTTGTGTTTTTCGTTATATCCTTACATCTCTGTTAAAAGGGATTTTTTAAATTATCCTGCATAAACATTATCCGAATAATCCCAACAGCCCAATTCCTTTAATAAACTTCTTCAACTATTTCAGCCACATGTAATGATTTCATTCCGTGAATTATTTTCTGGCATGTAAAATATTTTAGACATTGTCTTTTGCACAGCTTACACATAAACAAAGATTATATTTATTTATTTATGTATGTATGTATGTATGTATTTATTTATTTGTAATGAATCAATGCATTTAGCAGCCCTGTAGCTGGTTAGAGCCTGACTGAATGCTGGCTTTAACGACTTCATCCTTTTAGAGCTCAGTTATGTGTGGTCCGAGTGGCTGTGTTCAGCAGTGAGGATTAGCCTTATCACCTACCAGAGTACAATCAGGAGCAGATTACATGTTTTGATCTACATTCAACACAGTTTGACTTGAGCCTTCCTGATAATACCAGCAAGAACTGATCCAGCTCTTTTCTAAAGTCCTTCTATTGTCTTGGACGTTAACCTGGACACTAATGTTCTTACCCAGCTTAATGTCTTTCCAGCATCCTAAAGCCATGTTGTTCTTCACAGCTACTCATTCCCTCACTCCCTCCCTCTGGCTCTCTCTTCCTCCTGTGATAAATGAGGCTGTCCGTTTGGGTGCAGTTCATATTTACCGAGCAGGCGAGCGCTGAGTGTCAGTCTCGCTCTCCCTTGATATCTCTATCCCCACACTAAACAGACATTCAAAGCCAAAGGTTAGGCCACGGGCCAGCAGAGGAAGGAAAGGGAGTAGAGGAGAAAAAAGAGAGAAGAGATGTGGGGACTGTCACCAGAGTAAAAAGCACTGGCTGCAGCTGGTCAGCAGTTACAGAGGAAAGTAAGAGCAGAGGCATTCCAGCAGCAAGGCTGAGTGCAAAGAGTCATACTGTTGATGAAAGCGAGCTGACAACAACTGCAGATGCAGTGAAGCTAATGGAATATGAGAAGCTCCTCATTTTTACTTTGACAGCACCAACCCCATTCACTAACAGCACTAAGCAGCATCCCTGAAGCTCTACTCAACAAAACACACAACGTTTCTTTGTGCCTGTCTGTGGTTTAAGGCATTTTAGAAAGCCATACATGCCAAGAAAACACTACGACAAGCCCAAAAACACGTCCATCTAAAAATACACAGTTTCATCTACACCCACACAAACCCTCCCTCACACGCACGGTGTGGGTTATTCGAGGGAGCAGAAAAGCGGTGATTTGACCCACGTTCTGACCTCTTCATGAATGAGAGAAGTGGATCCAGGCTTGGCTGAGCCCAAAGGGACACGGGTGAAGACACCCCAAAGCCTTGTAAAGACCCCAAGAGCCGCCAGCTCTTCCCACACACTGACCTCCCGGGCCAATGAGCAGCAAAACCACTGCAGTGTGACGACACCATGACACCAAAACACCAAAGCCAACAATGTGTTCCTCCATTAAATTGACAAACATATAGACAGTAAATATGCTCCAAATTGAGCTGCTCAAATAACACTGGGAGTAAACCCAAGGTAGAAAAAACTACAAGTGGACAGTTACTGGGTCCAACATGAGTGTAATTTAATTTTTTAGACAGTAGACAAAGGTCTTTCAGATGGCAGTTCAGAAAATGGTTTCAAAAATGGCAATAGAATTTCAGTGTAGACATATCACTGCTATAGGCTGTGGGTTGATTTTTTACAATTACGGTGTAAGAATGATAAAAAAAATTCTTTATCCGTCACATATAGAACGACACCATGAAAATCTATTTTTAAAAAATTACCGGAATTATGGAAAGAAGACAGGAACATTATTTCACATGTAAAAATTATTTGTTCCACTTAAACCATAGTTTTTTAACTTTTCACACAACAGCAGATATGTTTCACACTGGATCATGTGAGGCTCCCTTACTTAGGGAACAGCCAAATTACTACATAGATGGTATACTAAAAAAAAAAAAAATTAATTAAAAAATGTAAAAAAAAAAATTAAATTCCCCATACAATTCCCCTTTAAATAATAATAGGGTATAATATGCTTACTCTACAGACACCTGCATGGGGACTCTTCAAATAATATTCATCCTATAGTGTTATTTACCTTTACAGCATTTATATTTCTACATTCAAGTACTGATAATTAACTAAATGAGGTATGTGTTCACTTAGAAAAAAATCTGTTTTAGTCTATGTTAGATAGCATGGTAGGCAGCACCGTTGCATAGCATGTTTGTATCTCACCTCTGGGGTTGGGGGTTTTGATTCCTACCTCAGAGTTGTGTGAAGAGTATACATGGTCACCCTGTTTCTCAGGGGTTTCCTCTGGGTACTCTGGTTTCCTCCTTAGTCCAAAGACTGATTGTCCCTATAGCTCTAAATTGTCCATAGTGTGTGAAAGTGTATGTGAGTATACAGTATGTGCTATGGGTTGGTGTGTCATCCAGGGTGCCCCACATCTTGTGCTTTGTATCCTCTGGCATAAGCTCCTCGTTCCCCACAACTCTGGGTAGTACAAGTAATTAAAAAAGTGTGGAAAAATGGAAACCAGTATCATCTCTACTCCAGTTCAAATGGGTTCTGTCATTTCTGGTGAAAATGCAAAATGTATTTAAATTATTGCTTTTTTTAATTTAAATGCAACTAAAGCAAATCCAAGTTAGATCCAAGATTAAGAGAATGACACCCAACCTAATACTTAGAGAAAGGGAATAATGACAGGAATTATGCACACACACATGCTTCAACACTAGAATTCCCAAAGCACCTATTGACAGCTATCTGTTTCCCCCTGGTGCTTCAGAAGAGGAACTGCTACAACATCAGCATCAGTATGACATTAGCTTGGCCACTGTTACATATCTAAAGGCATTTTTGTAAAGAGTCATTTAAGGCTATAAGGCTCATGTTGGTATCATATACATGCTGGTTTAGCAATGCATAAAACTTTACACATATTTTTAAATAATCTTAAAAACAATGTAAGCAAGATTCTAAATTCATAAACATAAGATTATAATATTATAAAATATAGACATTGTGATGTAGCAACAGTGGCTCAAATGGTAATATATTTTACATTTGTTTTGTATGTTTTATGGAAAGAATCAAATAATTTTTTATGGTACTAGATGAGTCTTTGGTTTGATTTCACACTACTTTCCAATAATAGCATGTCCCAAAGTGTTTTATTCCTATTATTTCACAGTGATTTGTTCATGACAGCAACTTATTAATAATTAAGAATTAAGAGTAATTCTTTTTATGCATTTACAATTGTTGTGGTATATCTATGAAACAATTACAGTTGTTCTTTCACCAGCTTTTACTCTTTTCAACACAGTTTGAGCATTTATTCGAAGCACCCACCCCAGAGGCAGTATACACCCTGGACAGAGTGCCAACCCATCGCAGGGCACACACATTCTCATTCACTCACACACACACACACACACACACAATTTTCCAGAGATGCCAATCAACCTACCATGCATGTCTTTGGACCGGGGGAGGAAACCGGAGTACCCGGAGGAAACCCCCGAGGCACGGGGAGAACATGCAAACTCCACACACACAAGGCGGAGGCGGGAATCGAACCCCGACCCTGGAGGTGTGAGGCGAACGTGCTAACCACTAAGCCACCGTGTCCCCCCTGTAAATGTATTTATTACTGTGAATTTCTGCTATTTTCTGTAACCTGTTTATTTACAAAGTTTGCACAACGCTGATCTAGTATCCTGAAAATTTCCTTACTTTCCTTAACACAAGGTTAAAGAAAAATACATTTCAGATCACAAACATGTTTTGGTTTAGGAAAATCTCTGACGTGGGAAAGTTATTTTTGGCCAAACTATTCCTTTTAATTCTAAAGTTTTTCCTCTATGGCTATTATTGCTATGGCAACAGCAAGAATCTCACCACATCCATTCATCTCCATGCCCCTCCTCTAACAGACAGAGCCACTTGCTAAATGAAAAATGGACATGCTTAAAGAAGTATTGATTCCAGCTTTAAACAGAGGTACACTCAATATTATTTAGCCCTAAATACATCTTTGTTATCTGTGTTGCTGCGCCAGTTACACTGCTGTCCTAGTAATTGTAGACATAAAAATAATAGAGCAATCCCCCCAACATTGACTGAAGCAGACCTGTTCTGCAGGCCTTGACCAACCGAGTGATCCATCTGTTGTCTCTAAGTGTCGGTTTAATCCAAATGCTTGTAAGTACACCTTGGTTCAAGTATACGTTATTAAACAGAAAGAAATTCAAAATCTATAAAGATAAAATGGATTAAGCAAAATCGGTCATTTATTAGTATTTATAAGATACATTGAGATAAAGTAGTCATCTTACTACCTTCACTATTTTAATTAGAAAATAAATATTTCCAAATGAGCAAAACAATACAAATGCAGAATTTTAAAAATTTGACTGACCTTCAGCATAAAAACAGAAGTCCAGTATTGAATCAACTGAATGCCGAAATAATGGATTTTATCTAAAATTAAATTTAACCGAAGCTACTTAAAGACGACAACTAACAACAAGAATAAATCAGTAAAAAGGGGTTGTGTTTCTAACTTAGCAAAACCTGCATTAGCAGTATTTTAAAGTGATAACTAAGTTTTAATAATCTTGGAAAATAGCCTTACCTGATGCCAGGGGTAACTCAGGGTGTTATTTGAGCATGTGTTTGAAATGAGCTTCAACTTGTTAATCAAACTCCATGCATAATGAGTTACTTATTTACTTAACATGGCTTTGGAAGGCCCTCAGATCAATGTTTTCTCAGCCACTCATGCTGGTTGTGCATTTCAATATCATTTTAATACACCCTCGCTGACTCTCCTAAGGAGGAACAGAGGGCAACTTGCCTGACATAGATTTCCTTTAAGGCAGTGTGTCTATGAGACAGAATTGCAGATCATGTCGCCTTACTGAATAGATATTAAAAAATGAGACAGAAATGTAGCTTCAGTCTCAGTAAGAAGAAAAAAACTGCTTTATTTTGCATTGGAATCCTTTTACTAGCACTTCTTATTCCTGGAGTTGAGGATTACTCAAATCTGACAGACAGACTGACGGACGGACGGACGGACGGACAGACAGACAGACAGACAGACAGACAGACAGACAGACAGACAGATAGATAGATAGACATACAGACATAAAGACAGACAGACAGACAGACAGAGATAGACAGACAGACAGACAGACAGACAGACAGACAGACAGATAGACATACAGACATAAAGACAGACAGACAGACAGACAGACAGAGATAGACAGACAGACAGACAGACAGACAGACAGACAGACAGACAGAGAGATAGACAGACTCATTATAGGCCTTTTCACACCTGTAACTATAGTTAATAGAAATAGTTAACCATTGTAAATCCCAGGGAAACAGAAACCTGGGTTAGGGTTCGCTTGAAGTTTCACACTGTTGCTATTTGACATGTTAATCCTGGCTCATCATAATGTGGCATTACACACTGTACATTCCTAAATGTAGGTTCTTAATTCGCTTGTCTCTTGCTTTTGCATCAGTGTGAAAAAAAGTAAAACACAGAAATCCTCCAATGTCTGTTTGGGTCAACAACGTACCCAAAGGCAACAGTTGTCCTATATCTTAATACCACTTCCATTTTTTAACACTGTATTATTTCACACTCTACACCACAATGCAGGGTTAACACCACAAAAGCAAAAACTACCCCATTGTCAATATTACCAGTGTGTAACATTCCTTACACAGAGTTAAAAGCCAGTTTTAAAATGCCAGTAACCTTTGGTTAAGTGCAGTATGGAAAAGCTTTCTCTTTTTGCCCCTGCGGAAAGGTTTAAAAAGGGAAGTGGGGCTGTTTAGATAAAGTAACTGCTTTGAACTACCATCACACAAACTTTTCCACAAGCATATTCTGTTTCGAGATATTGAATCTCATTAATAAAATATGAAACCCAATATGAAGAAGTACTTTAGTTCTTCTACGCAGCTACAAAATAAAATACGCTTTGTTCAATGTGTCTGGTTTAAAGTCTTATCTGTTTGAAAAACCTTTCCTGTTCTAACCTCATTTTGATTGATATTTAAATTCAGAAAATGCAGTCATAAGCCATTCTCTGCACCGACGTGGCATATCTACAGAAAGCAGTAACATATCTCACAGTCAATCTCAGAGTTATAAGTATATATTTATAGAAGTAAAACGGATCATTCATGTCTAATATGCAGCATTCTGCAATAAGTCTGCATTTGTGGACTCAACGTGACGTGGATCTTCATTGGGGAACGATAATTCTGCGCAAATTTGGTTAAGAGAAGGCATTTAAAGGTTTTATTGAAGGCCGTCATGTCAGAGGAAATGCCAATAAAAAAGATTTACAAACAAATTTGTTGTTTCATAAGCAAAACCTATTGTGTATTTTTGATTTAATAGAAGCTGTTGTGTTGCAATTGCCTCACAGAAGCATGCTAACGTTCATTTATCCTTTTGATGGATGGTTCTTAATTATAATTAGCCATATGGATTCTCAATTAATTAGCACTATGATTGACTTATAGTATAGAATAATACATAGAAGGCTAATGACATTTGATGAACTTAGACAAACATCCTCAATGAAACATGGTTCTGAAAGTGAGAAACTTCTAAACTTGTTATTTTGTCTTCTGAGAAACATGTAAATATCTTATGTAGCTACAGAATGGCAGTTCGACTTGAAAAACAAGATCTTTAAACAATACAATTTACACTGATCACCCTGTTCAAAAGTTTACACACCCTGGCTCTTCATGTAACATGTCATCTTCTTGAGCATCAGTGAACCTTTGTACCTTTTGTAATTGTGTACAAAAGTGTGTACGAGCCCTGGGTGGTCCTATAAAGAATTTTATTTCATTATTAAGTTAATTTTGATTTTTTACTGCATGTTAATTAGAAAGAATAATAAGCAAGAAATTGAGAGCGGTTTGAAAAGAAATGTTTTATTAATTGTTTGTAAATAACAGGTCTCATTAGGGGTTACAATATAACTGCACTACCATTATTATTCTCCCTATTCCACATTACACGATGGCATGTTTCATATTTTATCTACAGTGACATTATCCATTTTGAGTTACAGCGCAAATAACACCTTAAAATCCCTTTATTGCCTTAAACACAGAATACACACACTTTGGACTGGGTCACATGCTCCAAATAAAACAGATAATTTGCCTAAGAATCTCATCAGCTGTAATAATCTGCATTCATATTATTTGATTATATGAGACAGGAACTGGCCACTGAAAAATAAAAGCTTAAATTTTAACAGTTGGCTTTATGAGAAGCTATAAATCCTATGGATCAGTGATGCAGTAATAATGACAATTAAATATCATTTTTTACTACAAACTTGGATTTTACTTTGACTTTGTATTTCAAAAGACAGAACCATGGATCATGTGCAAATAGTCATGACCCATGTTTAAAAAGTCAGTTCTTTTTAAAAAAAAAAAAAACGCAATCAACCCCTTAACTGAGTTATTTTAAATATAAGACACTAAATATGATGTGTATTGAGGTGCTGAGTGAGGTGGTGCGAGCGTATAAATGTGCGCTGACACTTTGGGCAGATATGCGGCCTCTCGCCAGTGTGTGTGAGAATATGTGTTTTTAAATGTTGTGGCATTAGGAACGCCTTGTCACACTGCTGACACCTGTAAGGCCTGTGGCCACTGTGAGTGCGTCTGTGCTTTCCCAGATCTCCAGAATTACTGTAGCACCGGTTGCACTCGGGACATGCATAAGGTTTTTCCCCCGTGTGCCCACGCACATGTTTGGTTAGATCGCCAGACTGTGCGAAGCTTGCGCCGCACTCTTCACAGCGGTACGGCCTTTCGCCTGTATGTGTGCGCTGGTGGTTGGTGAGGTGCTGGACGCGATTGAACCTCTTGCTGCAGACAGTGCACACGTACGGCCTCTCGCCGTTGTGAATTCTGAGGTGTTTCTTCAGCACGTCGGGTCTGGAAAATGTCTTCCTGCACTCGTTACACTTGTGGATCTTCTCCTGGTTGTGTGTCAGGAGGTGCACTTTCAGGTTGCTCAATGTCGCAAACGTTTTCTCGCAATCCACACAAGAGAACGGCTTTTCTCCGGAGTGGACGCGGCAATGTAGACGCAGTGTGGACCTGTGACTGAACCTCATACCACACTGAGGACATGGGTACGGCCTCTCGCCGGTGTGTGTGCGCAGGTGTGTGCTTAGGTGGCTCATTCGAGCAAAGCTCTTCTCACACTCAGGGCACGAATACGGCTTGACACCAGTGTGGATGACCATGTGCTTGCGCAAGCTGCCCATCTCTTTAAAGCCACTCCCACAGTCATTGCAGATATACGGCTTCTCCCCCGTATGTGTGCGCGTGTGTATGGTTAAACACTGCAACGTAGCACAACTCTTTCCACAGTGTTGACATAGATAACCACGGTCTGTACAAAGTGTTACATCACCAACTATTTGCGGTTTGTGTTCTTCTTCTAATTTCTGGCACTGATGTGGTCCGAGGCCCCACATTCCTGCAAAGTTTTTGCCACATGAAGCACAGCTCAGCTCTCCGTCAGTACACACGGTGGACAAACTGTGGCATCGACGACAGTGGTTCTGCAGATTGCCGATGTAATCAAAGCTACGGTCACACTGAGGACACGTGTAGCGTTTCCGGGTTGGTGCAGGCGTCGGAAGATGGGCGCGCCGCATATGCACCTTCAGCTGCTCCTGGGTAAAGAAGTGATGGTTGCAAGAGGAGCAGCTGAGCATCTTGGAGGATATTTTGATGCACTTTGGTGCTTTCTGAGTTTTTAGCCAAACAAGGTAATTACTTCGATGGGTCCATTTGAGATGCTTTTCAAGGTACGAATAGTCAGTGAAGGACACAGCACAGTAAGGGCAGGAAAAGAAAGACTCCCGGTCTGGGGATGGAGAGAAATGAAATACAAAAATGTTATATTTTAGGACCCATGTAATAGGTAATAGGCAATAGGTAAACAGACATTTAATGATAAATGGAGATATATATATATATATATATATAAGTTCCTGCATTGCTAAAATATATCATTAGATTATAATAATAGAACAGATTAGAACCCCATGGGATTAAAAAAAAAAAAAAATTACAAATTTACACCAATCACACATTTTTCAACCATAACAATTGTAGTGATTTATTAAAAGGTGTCATTTTTTTTACGTTTTAAAAAGTTATGTTTGTATACATTAAATAACAGGATCATAAGAGTATTATTTATCGAACAAGTAAAAACTGTCATCGTCTTTAAAAAGTGATAACGGGAATAAACTTGTCTCACAGATGTTCCAGAACATTAAATAATATCATAGAGAAATATTTGACAAACTGGTGCAGTGTAAGAGATATAGAACACTGCAGATAAGAGTTTATAGAAAAATACACCGTCATGGACTATTTTTCTTTAAAAACCTTCCCTTCCCACAGGTTTCCCTAACATTGTAAATGTACAAGAATTAAAAAGTTAAAAATGGCAAATCTGTTCCATGTAAGTGATGTGCACGGTCACTTTGACCCCTGAACGGTTTAAAAGTATTTGAATTACCTGTTCCTTCATCACACTCCTCTTCTCCGGTCTCAAGCTTGATCTCCACATCATCTTTCTCGTCTTTCAAGGGGAAATTTCCCACATCATGGATTTCAGGCTCAGTTTTAACACCACAACTCGAATGTCCCTGAGCACAATCCGGCTCTGTCTTTGTCTCTGTAGATACTCTGGAGTCTATGGATTGAGGCTGTACATTTCCATTCCCTGGTTGCATGAAGTCTGTTTCAGAGTGACCTGGTTCTTGTTTTATCTGATGAGGTTCTGCAGAGATGTTATCAGAAACCAGGTTTAGAGCTCCATCACAGGAATAAACTAGCTGTTGGTGTGGGTCCACGTTGTTTAGAGTCACTTCTATAGCACAAGGCTCTGTTTTGATGTGTGTGACTGCTGGAGTCTTGGACGTGTTGTTGGATGAGCTTGAACACCTTGAGCTAATTTTCACCATGGCGTCAAACTGCACCAGTATCAAAACATTGACGATTATTTTATATCGGATAAAAGATTTTCTAGTAAATTTATATCACAAGGCTAAAGCATTAGCTCGTACACAATATACAGTAGCGACGGAAGGGCATTTACCTCAGAATAGCATTAGCATTACGTGGCTAAATGGGAAAACAATAGCTGTAACATTACTTATTTTATTCCCCAATAGATAATAATATGAACCTCTTCACAATCTCTCTCTCACATAAATCGTCATCATGCGAAGGATTAAACCGTAGAAAATAATTACAAACAAGACTAAAAAGCTGTCAGCGAGCAAAGGACATGTAATTCAGTTAGCTGTTAGCTATTAGCTCAACTTTAAGGTAACTTCACGAGCAAATCTGAGCCGTTAGATTCAAACAATCGTTTGTTTCAGCTTTCCTCAGGCAACGGTTACTATATTATAGCTAATAAACGGCTTGTTTCGACAATACAAGGTAAAAACCACAGAGTTGTAATGAAGCCTGGGTTATTATGGCCGAATTTGACCCGTTTTAATTTATTTATTTGATTTTATTTTTCAAATTAAAAGTTGCACTTCAATGTTTGCTGCAAGTTTCCCTGACTATATATTGCTCATGAATAAACACTTCAATTAGTGTTTCCGCATAATAGTGTTCAATTAGTTAGTGAGGTCATAAAAAGGCATAATAGCCAGTGCATTGTACATTCTTTATATACACTACATACATACCCAAAGGTTTGTGGAAACCTGATCATCCCACTCACTTCCCCAAAAGTTGGAAGCCCACAATTGTATATGATGACTTTTTTTTGTCTTTTTTGTCAGACCCTGGTGCTACATAGAACAAAGACAGAACTAAGGACTTAGTAAGTTAGTCCTAGACACATAACGTGCAACCTCTGCAACCTGGTGTACACAGTGCAGGACAAAGGACAAAAAGACAGTGCAGGACAAAAGAAAAGACAGTGCTGGACAAAAGACAGTCATCCACAATGCAGTCATCTACAATGCTGTTGGCTTTGCGGATGCAGCATGTGGTGTAAATGTCCGTTAAAGAGGGAAGAGAGACTCCAATGATCTTCTCAGCTGTCCTCTCTATCACTATTAGCATTGAATATCTTTCATTCATTCATTCATCTTCTACCGCTTATCCGAACTACCTCGGGTCACGGGGAGCCTGTGCCTATCTCAGGCGTCATTGGGCATCAAGGCAGGATACACCCTGGACGGAGTGCCAACCCATCGCAGGGCACACACACACTCTCATTCACTCGCGCAATCACAAACTAGGGACAATTTTCCAGAGATGCCAATCAACCTACCATGCATGTCTTTGGACCGGGGGAGGAAACCAGAGTACCCGGAGGAAACCCCCAAGGCACAGGGAGAACATGCAAACTCCACACACACAAGGTGGAGGCGGGAATCGAACCCTGACCCTGGAGGTGTGAGGCGAACGTGCTAACCACTAAGCCACCGTGCCCCCCATTGAATATCTTCACTGGAACTAATGGAAGCAAACATGTTTCAGCATGACAGTTCCTCTGTGCACAAAGCAAAGTTCCTAAAGACATTTTGCCACTGTTGTTTGGGAAGACCTCAAACCAACTTATCTTATTTGTAGGTATTTGCAGTATCTGACACGATAAATGCTCTTGTGGCTGAATGAGCAATTCCCCACAGCCACACACTAGAGAAAAGTCTTCCTAGAAGAGTGGGGGTTATTATAACTGCAAAGTGGAACTAAATCTGTGTGTGGTGTTCATAAAGCATGCACGAATTTCAAAAAGTGACATAATGGCATAAAAACAGATGCAAAATGTTTCCAGCATGGTTATTAGTTGATTAAGCTGACCAGTAATCATTTTATATCTTCTAATTGTCTTACTATTATTAAATAAAAACATTGTCTATGATGCTGCATTAGCAGTATTAATTCTGAAACTGTTGCTGTTACTAGTTTGCCTCTTTTGGGTCTTAGCATGACCTTCTTTGCCACTAATTTCAAGCTTTTATTTTGAAAATAAAATGCATTGAGGGAATTCAACAAGCCCTTTTACACTTGACAGTCAGACAAAGCAAGATATCATGAGCGTAAAAACTCACCAAGCACTTTAGGCATAAAATCATGCAAATAAGGGTCTGCAGATTAAAGTTAATGTTCACAAGAATCACCAGAATGATGGGGGTGTGATTTTGATTGAAATGATTGTTAGGACCAGGCAGGCTGGTATGTGTGTTTCTATAATCAAACATGGGTATAGAACAGGACTAAATAGTAATGTCCAATCTTACCCCTAAAGGGCTGGTGTGGGTGCAGGATTTCTTTCAAAAAGAAGCCACACCTGATTCCACCTGTTAATCGGTTAATTTTGGCTTTCACTAGACTCGGCATGTGGCTTCTGCTTGATTGAAAGGATAACCTGCACACTGGCCCTTTCAGGATAAGATTGTATACCCTGAAACTAGAGTTTATTTAGAATAGTACAGTAAATAATTTCAAATTTAAGTAAATATTATGGGGATGTGGTATCCTAGTGGTTAAGGCATTGGACTACTGATTGGAAGGTCATGAGTTTGAATGCCAGGTCCACCATGCTGCCGTTGCTGGGCCCTTGAGCAAGGCCCTTAACCTTCAATTGCACAGTTGTATAAATTGAAATAAATTGTAAGTCACTCTGGATAAGGGTGTCTGCTAAATAACAGAAATGTAAATGTAAATTTAGAACTTCTGAGGGCAGAAACACCTTGTTAACTGAGGCTGCGGTGGACGACTCACCAAAACTGGACAGTTAAAGACTGGACATGCGTAGCCTGGTCTGATGAATCTATATTTCTGCTGAGGTACACAGATGATGGGGTCAGAATTTGGAGCCAAAATCATGAATCCATGGACCCAACCAGTCTTGTGTCAGTGATGTGGGGAATGCTTTTTTGGCACACACTATTTTTGTTGCTATTGTAGCCATTAGTATTGTTGCTAAATATGCGGATCCCTTCATGGCCACAATTTAGCCATATTCTAATGGCTACTTCCAGCATGACAATGCACCATGTCACAAAGCAAAGGCTGCCTCAACATGGTTTCATAGACATGACCATTAATTCAGTGTCACCATATCTGAATCCAGTAAAATACTTTTTGGATGTCAGAGAACAGGAGATTTGTGACCTAAAAGTGCACATAAAAATCTGCAGAATTGATGTGATATACAATCCTGGGAACAAGAATCTCAAATAAAGGTTTCAAACATTTTGCGAGCTCTTAGCGAGTTCTTAGCGAGTATACGAACACGATAACACGGATATCATACTTAGCACAGTTTGTCCCGTGAAAGGTCTATAATGCAGAACTTTACATTCATGTCTTGGTGTTGGCTATGAGGGCACAAAATGATCATATATCATCTGTCAAACAGAAGTATGCACATGTGCAATTGTTTTCGTAATAAGCCCATATTCGTAATTCCTTATAACTCTGCTTGTTATTATGACAATGACTGCAATCCCTCAAGCATTAGGCATGTCTAGGTCTTGTTTTCTTTTCATTCTGCTGTTGCTGGAAGAAAAGGTTCTGACTAAGAAAAGTAGTGTTACATAGTGTTAGATGTTTGAACATGAAAATTCATGCCAAGATTCCGTAAAATGAAAAATGAAACAAACACATCACAGTATTAACCACTATTAGTTGAATTTTAATAGGGCCAAAGTAGTATATACACAGAATGCATGAGCATGAATCACATAATATAAAAGAATTGTGTGCAGGACTGAACAGAATACATAGCATCCATATATTTCAAGAAATCTGTACATATTTTGGTCTTTCAACTCCTAAATACTTGATTTGTTTTATAACAGCAACAAAATTGATCCAGGACAGAATGGAATTGAATTGTCAACCCAAGCTGATACTGTTTGAGGTTTCTGTGGAATTTTTACATGGTGTAATACGGTTAGGAGTCTACAACTTTTCATTGTTCATCTATTCATCCATTTATTTTTTTCATTCATTTACAAGCAACTGCATTACTCCAGCCAGGGGCTCTGGAACACTATACATTTCAGGGATAAACACTGGATGGGATGCCAGTCCATCCCAGGTCATCATACACAATTGTGAATGTACAGCTAGGGCAAAAGGTAGTTTCGCCAATCTCTTTGAACAGTGACAGAGAAGGCATGTGGACATGGGTAGAATATGTAAATCTACAGAGAGTAACCTGATCTCAGGTTTGAACCCATGGCCATGAAAGTGTTACCATGCTGCCCTGTAAAATTTCTAAACCTTTAGACTCAAAATAGCCACTTTACGGCAAGACAATTCTGACCATTTAAAAAAAAAACAACAACAACACTATCTTCAAAAAAAGGAAAAACTTACAAAGGGGTCGAGGTCTTGTTTTTCCATGTTACCTTATTAACTAAAATCTTAATAAAATATAACACTTTTTCCACTCTTGAAATTTTTTCATAGCGTTGTTCATTCTATTCAGATGGAGAATACATTTTTTTATTTAATCGAATACTTCCTACCAATAAGTCCGTTTCTGACAATTATTAAACCATTATAAATAAATACTGTTCAGTCAAAAAAAAAAGTAGCTGGATTAAAATGCATGATTGCATCACCCATTTCTTAAATAACATTAAATATTAAAGCATATCCATTACTGTACACTTTAACCTTGACCCACTGTAACAATAACCAGACAGCAGGTGATTCCTTCATTTGTAGGCCATGACTTAACAATATAACACAGCAGTCAACATAAATACAATTGCAATTAAAAGTCAAAATCTGCTATAGATACCAAGCAAAATGACTATAGGAACAAACCATTTAAATACAGTGAGTGGGGGAAACTCCAGAAACACTAAAATGCAATTTTTCCCAGGCTAAATATGTGTAAATCTAACCACATGGTCCACCATTCAGAAGAGCTATAGCCTCAAGCCAATGTTTTGTTCATTTTAGTATGATTAAATACATTGCCTGTTGAAGAACATATTCCAAATATTTTCAGCCACAACTGCCCCATTTTAGTAGACGATCGAGTTTTTTTTTTTAAACCAGCTGCAACGATCTTGTAGAGAGCAGTTCCGATTGTCATTAGAGTCTTAAAGCACATTTTGGTTCTGTAAGCAGGCCAACATTCATGATCGGAAACACACCGTAAAATGCGGCCCAAAGTCTTTCTTTGGGACAGCGTGTCACTTCAACTTCTGTGGTGTATAGGACAAAAGGAGGCTACAGCAACGAGACATGTAGTGCGTTTCCTAAATGTTGCTGCCAAGCTCACAGAAAGCTTTCCACAAAGGGCAGAAGACAAATCAATGAAAGTTGCTTAATACTTAACTGTGTCTATGTACAAGAATAATCACATCTATTCCACATAATTTGTTCCACTGCTTCAATAAATACATCCCTTATAAAACACCCTCACATGTTCCTCACATAGCTTGGCCCTTTCAAGAACATTCACTTTAAAGTTTTCAAGTTGTCCGTCTCTTATACATGGTATTAATTTATGCATTCTCAACTTGAAATTCCCATCTGTCCATCCCCTTACTCCTGTCCTCCTGCACCTCACATGGCCATTGTGGTAAGATGTTGGTGACCCAGGATGCCCTTTCGGCCTATGCCAACCCCTGGATGCGTGCCAGCTCCACCATGCCCACAGTACTCCTGCAGGTTCTGTCTCAGGGTGACCAGGGCAGAGCCTAGACATGCTCGGTTAGGTGCCAAGATACCGCCAGGTAGCTGGAATAGGACAGTGGCAACTCCTGCCATGCCATCATCAGTGGGCTCTAGGGTGATAGGTCCCACTTTAAAGGAGGAGTAGGAGAAGCCCAGGAGCTGTGAGAGGAAGGGGTCAGAACGGCAGAACTGCTGGTAGCTGCCATGTGAAGCTGGATGGTGATGATGGTTGTGTGATGTTGGATTAGTGGCAGAACTGGGAACGTACTGATGCATATTCAGGTAGTGCAAGGAAAGGTGCTGCCCACTGTTGCCTCCTCCAAGGGCAGGGTGGTGGTGATGGTGGCGAGTCACACCAGGATCATGCTTGTAGGATGGAGCTCCAGGTCTTCCTCGACTGACCATGCCGCCTATTTTGCCTGTCCTAACATGTGCCAGTGAGACAGAGCTTCCTCCTCCAGCTGAGGGCAAATAGATGAGTTGCGGCTCATCAGGCTCCAAATAGACAGCGAGTTTGGCAAAGGGGCGTGATGCCATCTTTGTCATCTCTTGAATGTGACGCCGCTGTTCACGCCTGAAGTCCAGGAACTGTTTGACCTTCCAGAGCAGCACACACACAGACAGGAAGAGGAAGAAGCAGGAAAAGAAGACAGAGAAAAAAACAAACAGGTCTATGTGTGCCTGGTCTTGGCGTAGGAACAGCAAACCTTGTGACTCTCCACCATGGGCTTCTGTACCAACACCTCGCAGAGCGATGAAGAAGCGGCTGGATTTAAGCGAGTGCACTTCATGTGGGAAGGTGATGACGACACGATCACGCACAACACGCACAATCAGCACGGTCTGCGGCTTCCACACTGTGATGTAAGTGATGAGGCCCTCTGCTCGCTCTTCACGCACTTCCCGTTCAGCACTGTGGGGTTTGGCATGTAAACCAAGGATGGCAGAGGAAGATGAATTTGCATTCACTTTTAACGGTGACAGCGCTAAAGGGACCTCTTTGTCTCCTCGAGTCATGGGAACGGAGGCAATATCGTCTGCGATTTTAATGCTGTGTACACCCGTCTGGCGGTCAACATCCACAATGAAAGTGTCATGGGAATTAGACACATACACTTCCACCTCACCAAATGTAACATCAATAGTGACGCGGATGTCTACATTAGTGAACTTGGGCTGGGCCGCAAAAAACACTGTACGTCCCATTGGCAGATTTCGGATATTAGGCTCATGGAAACAGTTGACCTGTGATGTCGGGTCAAAGCAGCACTCGTTGTCCACGTTGAACTGCCGGTAGCACTGACGGCCATTGATTGGTGTGCCATTGAAGGCGTCCTTACACTTTGCACACTGGGAAAACAAAAGCATTGCAGAGTAAGGAAAGTATAAGCCTTTGAATATAATTTTGAACATTTTAGACACTTGGAAATTATCTCAAAAAATGTAGGATTCCCAAAAACCACAGGCTAGACTGTGGCAATAAAATAAATTGTAAGCATCATTAATAAAACGAACCAATATATCTAATAATACCTGTTGTCTGTAACACTCCTTGCGATCATTCTGTGAGCTGCTGAGACAAGATGATGTTTCCGTGTTGTTTTGGCAGGGGCAGCCTGTTCCGTCGTGCTCATTGCAAGTGTCTGCGTGGCCATTACACTGACACCTAAAAGACACAAATAAAAACCTGCATTGCAACAAAACTACCGATGTTTGCTTTTTATGTACATTTACATTTTACAGCATTTAGCAGATGCTCTTATCCAGAGCGACATGTTTTTTTTTATACAACTGAGCAATTGATGGTTAAGGGCCTTGCTCAGCTCAGGGCTTGCCAGCAGTGGCAGCTTGGTGGACGTAGGGATTTGAACTCACAACCTCCCTAAGGTGTTGGTAGACCAACACCTTAACCACTAGGCTCCTTTTTATGGGATGTATTCTTTTCCTATACCTGTCTACAAAGATGGTGCCAAAATAACGAATGACATCTCAATGTACAGACGATGTACAGAGTGCTGCTTGCTTTGTTCTAATATCAAAGGAGGAAAATGACTAAAAGTGAATCTTCATCCCGATGTTTTACATTTTAATTTGCATCGTCAGTGGTATGCAGTATGAAAAACAGTATGAAAGAAAAAAGTACACATTCAGGGCTTGACATCTTGACTGTCATATTGTTGTCCTTCAGATAAGTAAATCTGTCATTCACTTGTGCAAGTAAAAAAGTTACTTATTACATGGAGAGAATTTGTTTTTTTTTCTGTCATGGTATAACTGTAATTATTTAGAAGCAATACACTCTCATTAGTGTGTTCTATCAGCTCATAACACCTTACTGTAGCCATTTAACTTTAAACAGCACTAAGGCAATGATGTGGCAGCTGCCAACAGCACTGTTGTAATAAAGGAGCATAATTGTAATTTTTCAAATCGTTTATTGTAGATATAATAAAAAGTGTGTATGTATAAACACAGTACAAGCATGTGTTGTGTGGTTCAGATTCAGACCGATATTTTAAATCAACATTAAGATAAAGGTACAGAAAGACGTAGTGAAATAGGTCTAGGTCCATCTAGGGAAAATCTTCCTCCTGACTTATTTTCACAATCTGTATAAATTCCTTCAGCCTTTTATGCTTTACTGGGTGCCTGGGCAGGATGCAGAGGCTTGAGAAACATTTTTCTCTATGCAGATGTCTACATGATCTAAATTATTTTTAACAGCAGGAAGATATGAAGTCATAAGAATATTGTTACTGACTATATCACAAAGGCTATATCATCAATGAATCAATCAATAATTATAATAATTTTTTTGTTATTGATATTTCGAGCTACTTCCACTAGCCAATCCAAATGTTTTTTCCCCACTAAATATTCTGTCATCTCTGTGTGTTATTTGGTTGCAGCGGTTGCAAATTGTAACTTTTTTTAGCGCTTGTCACTGCAGCTCACTCACTTTTCACACTTCCCCTGCAGCAGAAAGTAGCCGCTAAGGCAGCTCTCACACTTGTCCCCAACACTGTTGTTCTGACAGTTCACACACACAGCATTATCCTCAGTGGGGCCCTCTGCTACCCAATGAACAATCTGCGGGAAAAACAACATGTAAGAGAGTTACAGAATATCCAGAAGAAAAAGAAATCAAAAAGTGAAACAGACAAAGCAGACTTACACCCTCAGGATCTAGTGGGTGGTCACTTGGGTAATCCAGTGCCAACTTGAGCTCATCTTTGGACAAACATACATCACTGTTTCCTCTACAAAACTCCCGACATGGACGACACACACCACCACCTACTGCAGAGCCTACATACAATGGCTTACACTTTTCACAGTGCTGACCCTGAGTGAAATGAATAAAATTATTGAATGAATTAATGAATTACACTTGAGTAAACCAGCTCATATGTCTCAAGAAAAATAAAAAAATATATATATTATTATATAAACATAGGATCTATAAAACCAATCAACATTACCCAACTAAGGAACTGGCAATATATGAGAAGACCTGCAATACCTTAGTGTGGTTATGGCACTCCAGACATGTATCCAGTTGAGTGACGCCCATACAGTTGCTGTGCTTGTTGCAACGGCACTGACTTGAGCAGTTCTCCCCGACAAAGCCAAAGTGACACTGGCACACTCCCGGTGACACACAGGTGCCATTAACGCAGCCCTGCAGACATACTGGCTCACACTGCCCGGATACACTGGGAAAGAAAGAAAGAAAGAGGATTTATTTATAAGCATACATGAATAAGCATGAATTGAGTCTTGCTAGGTTTGTTACCATTAAAAACAACGTGTCTATGCATTTGAATGTACCTGCTGAGTATGTAGCCCTTTCTGCAGGTGCAGTGGTAACCATCATGTAGGTCATGGCAGTCCTGGGTAACATTGCAACGATGATGGCCGTTGGCACACTCATCCTCTTCCGGACAGTGCAGGAAGGACCAGCTGCTGTTCCAGTGGTGACAGAGAGATTTGCTAACACCTACAAAATGACAACACAGTGAAAAACTCGGTGGGTGACTAGTATGTTGTGTCAAGAAACATTTGAAACACTGAAACATGCAGAAAAGTGTACAAAATTTAAATCCTTGTTTTATGTAGCACCTTGAAACTTCACAAATCGAAATTTCCAAAAAGACTATATTTTAAGTTACAATTTTATTCAGTGTATACAGTTTGAACATAAATTACATGAATATTAGAGCTGGGGTTCTAGTGAAGAATACTTACCATCCAGACCTCCCTGTAGGCAGTGTCCTGCACCATTAGCTCCACGGGTGGCACACCAGCCACACTGCGGCCTGGCAATGCACTGGGAGCACTGGGTAAGCTGGGAGCACTGAGGAGAGCAAGAGTCTCCCCCAGACAGCAGACGACCACACTGACCAGCTTCACAGCGCAACGGAACAAATGAAGGACTCATACACTGTCACACAGAGACGGAAGATGTTGTGAAGATCATCTTCATATAAAAGTTCATTTTCATACAACTGATTACAGACTATTTATTTCTAGATCAGAATCCTAGTGGCTTAAAAGCTTACTTGCACCAAATTGACTGGATCCTTAAAAAAGTCTGGCAGATTCCAGAAACTGATGCAATGACAGAAGCTTTTGAACTGTAAACATTAGGGTTAAATTGGGAATATATAATTAAAATTTATAGACATTGTCTTTTTGCCCTTGATAGAGTAGGAATAAAAAAGCAACTCAACCAAGACTGCAGAAAAAATTGTGACCCTCCACAAGTCTGCTTCCTCATTAGGAGCACTTTCCAAACAGATAAACCACATGCATAAGTACAAACAAGTGTATGCAAATAAAAAAATTGAGATCACACAAATACCGCATCATTTAGAAACAAAACAGAACTTAATTAAAAGGGTTTGTTAACTTTGTTAACCCAAAATAATAACAAATGAAATGGTGGAGGAGTTGGATGTATTATGGACCTATGGACTATTTAAATACACCATTTATGCCCCTTTTCCACCGAGGCAGTTTGAGTGCTGGTTCGGCGCCAGCGCCTAATTTAGAACCAGTTCTTTCTTTTTTTCGACACCCAAAGCACTGGCTCTGAACCAGGAAAAGTGGTTCTTAAGTAGCACCTTAAGTAGCCTGGGGGGTTCGGTGCCTTGCTCAAGGGCACCTCAGTCGTGGCCGGCCCGAGACTCGAACCCACAACCTTAGGGTTAGGAGTCAAACTCTCTAACCATTAGGTCACAAATTCCCCCCTCTGTGATGGCTCTCTGACCAATGGAAGGGCAAACCGGTTCTTAGAAGGTTCGCCAGTGGAACCAACTTTGAACCAGCACCAGCACTAGCTCTGAACCAGCACCCGGTTCTTTCCGGTGGAAAAGGGGTACAAGTCAATCCTATACTAGCACCATCCAAACTGTGAAACATCTGTACTGGAAAAGAAATACTGGTGCACTTCAGAAAATAGATGGTTTCATGAGGAAGATGAGTTATCAAGAAATATTGTAAATACTATGCAACACTTCAAGATATCAACAAGAATTAGTCACAACTGGGTCGGACAGCAAGACAAATGTTCCTGAACACACCTCCAAAGTTTTATCAAAATAACTTAAAAGACAACAAAGTGAAAGTATTGGAGTGATCATCACAAAGCTATGACCCAAGTCCCTTAGTAAATCTGCGAACTGATCGAAATGAGAAATGAGACCCACAAATCTGACTAAGTTACAGTAAAGAGGAATGGTTAATAGGAAGGTTACATATTCTACCCATTTGTTACAATGATCAATTAATTTAAGTGCAAGATGCTCTTATCCAAAGCGACTTAAATTTTCTCTCATTTCTCTCATCAGGGTTGAGGGCCTTGCTCATGGGCCCATCACTGGTGGACCTGGGATTCCAACTCACAACTTTCCAATCAGTGGAACAATGAAAAGCCAACGTCACAGAATACAACCACGGTATACGTCAACTTTTGATCCACTGCAAATTTGATATAGTAAATAAACATGAAAAATCAGACTCTTAGCTATTATTTTAAAAAATATTCATTATAGAATGACAGTAGATAACCTATAATTGACTTAAAAATGTATGGTAACATGAAATTTTACATGAGTTGAGTTATAACGTGAAATAAAATCATTTCTATTTAGTCAACTATTGAAACACTGACTGTAACCGCTTGGGAAAGCAGCTGATGTAGTAGGTCTGGTTAGTGGTAAGTGTGGGTAGCCTCTCACCTGCTGCAGAGCCATGCTCCAGACACAATGCTGCCAACCCCCATCTGAACCATGGGAGCTGAGACAATCGCTGCAGTTCTGGATTTGGTGACAGGGCGTAGGGCAGGCCATAGGGGGAGACGATTCCACTTGCATGGGTGACACATTCAGTAGCGCATAGCTAAAACATGTCCAGTCGTATGTCGGATTGACACTCAGAATTCGTCTGGTCTCCCCTGAGAAGAATTGGTTTTTTTTAAATAAATCAACAAATAATAAAACATTGCGGTACATAAAATCAAGAGGAAAAAAGATAGTCATTTTTTAAATAGGTTAAAGGTGGTGAGCACGATGTTTGAAAAATGCTTCAGAAAACTGAGTCAGGCCGGCAAACGAAACAAACGTGTAGCCAATGAGCAGAAAGGGGCGTGTCTTATCAATATGCGGCGGAGAGAGTGTTCAGTGCGCATATCTGACATTAGCTGAAAGCGATTGAAACATTGACATGGCGGATACCTGCCGTTACCTCTGCCTCGGGTACTAGGTGTTGAACGTCGTCTTCCACGTGAAACGGAGCTAAACCTTTCACGGTACAACACACAGTACTACAAAAACACATTTGTATTACCATAGTATTATACATAGTAGACCTGTATTACCATAGTATTACTCATTGAGTTCATTTATTGGTAAAAATTTCCCCTCGGTCAGCTGCCCCAGCAGGTTCTGCCATAATAGTTCCCTGGGTTACGCATGTATGTGTGGTGCGGAGCTATCAAAACGGGGTGACACCCATTTGGGTTAGGGGCGTGTTTGTTTTGGTGATTTCAAATGTCAACATTGGCATTCAAACATCGTGCACCCCACCTTTAAAAACATTTGGTACAGTTATTTAAGTTATATTTTGTGCCATAAGGATCAGGAAAGTAGTATAAATGGGTACAAATGTTTAAACTGCACCCACTGCTCCCACTGAATTAGAGTACAAAGGTAGATTTTCATTTAGAAGTCAAATAATAAATGAACTTGGTGGGCCAGTTTAGACCAGTATGTTTGACACCCCTGTGTTAGACAGTCTAATACAATCAGTTCATGTTCATATGTACCTGTGCGTTTAAACTGACGGGTCCACATACACTTCCCTGATGCTGTGCACTTTGGGCAGTCAGACGCCTCACAGCTTGTTTCAGTGCAGTTGCTGGAGAGGAAAATCTCCCTTTGGTTTATCCTGCAGTCATGTTCCGATGCGCAGGTCACAGAGCTGCTAATACATGCTCCTTCAGGACAGTTAGTGCACCATTTACACTGTAGAGTGCTCTATGTATATAAAAGAACGAGAGAAATAATGTAACAACCACTAGACACACAGAAAAAAGACTTTGTACTCAGTACACTTAACACTTTAGGTACAGCCCCCTCTGAAAGTATTGGATTGGCAAGGCTAATTTTGTTTTTACTATATACTTTTGTCTTTACTATTTATTGAACACATCTGGTTCACCATCTTGATGCAGTTATTGCAAGCGTGGTATATGTGACCATTTAGCGGCATTTATTTTTTTCAATCATATGGAACTATATTTTCCAATAGATTACTGCGTACTTGTATCTTTTTCCAAAAATGATAAATCGGTCTTGCTCACCAAAGACATTGGGTGGTTTGACACCAAACATATTTATGTCAATATCAAATAATGAAATACAAAAAATAAAAGAATTGGCCTGGCTGTTGAAAAATGTTCAGAGGGTATGCCGGTATGAATAAAACTAGAGAACTGCTGGAACACATCCCTGTTACCTGTCCTGAGCTGGAAAATGTTTTGGGATGTCGGGCCAAACATTCACTGCATGTTTTCAGCCTTCGACACTGATCAGGGACACGCGGAGTAGGAAAGCATGGAGAATGGATTACAGGACAGCCGATTCTGAAAAAAAGAAGTTAAATAAAATGTTAAAAAGTTAAACTGATGAAACTGCAAAAAAGAAAACATCTACATTGGAATATATATTAAACGATTTAACTCCCAATGAGGCTTTAAAAATGTACTTAATCAAGAACTATTTAAAGTTTTCAACTTCTGTAAATCTTAAAGTGTACCTCTCTGCTGTGTCTGAGGAGGTACAGGCACCCCTGCACCACACACAGCTGCCTGTGCTGTTGTTACAGGCCTCCAGTGTAGGCAGTATAACACAGGGGTCAGATGGCACCGAGAGAGTGATCAAACGTCCCAGCATGATACCATTAAATCCACCTGATATGAACAGACGATTCCCTGAACTTGCCATGGCCAAGGATATGGATTGATTAACAGGTTCACCGACTGAAGATACTGCAGTAAGAATAAAGCAAGTTTAAAAAAAAATTAGAGTGTGAAAAATCATTCGCATTTGTCTGCTGGTAGTGAATAGGACAACTGATGCACTTCAAAAGCAAGGCAGCTTTAGTAACTTATGGGCTCCTTAATAAATATTTGTGAAAAAGTGGAGCGAGATAAAGTGATTGTGTTACATGTCTGTGATAGGGATACCTGGTTGTATCCAGGTGTTGCAATTGATCTGATAGAGGTACACAGTGTTGCTATAATCTTCTGCTCCTGTCCGCCCTCCAACAATCACCATGGTGTCTTTCAGTAGAGCTGCCGCATGGAAGAAATGCGACAGAGGCTGTTTGGCAGAAAAGCATACTGATCAGATGACTTTATTCTCAAACACTGCTAATGTCTGAGTTCTTTGAACTTGTTCAATCACCTTGTTTCCCCGGGAAGGGACCAGTAAAGACCAGGTGAGGTTGGGGTAATAAAGGGTATAGAGTTCTCCAGAAGGCTCTACAGCCTCCACATGGAAACGGTAACCTCCAAACACATACACAGCATCAGTCTGCTCATGATAGACTGCAGAATGTCCATAAAGACCTGTGGTACAAAAAATATATATTTATTCAAGACAAGATCTACACTAGTTTTAAATTTAGAAAAAAAATCTCTCTCTTTCAGTGTCCACATTTTACCTGTAGGTGGTGTACCAGTGTGTGGCAATACAGTCCAGTTTCCAGACTGTGGATTAAACTCGAGTAGGTGGTGATTGAAACCATTCTCTTGAGAGTATCCTCCAATCAGTAGCACAGAGGAGACTCTGCGCACTGTCAGAGTGTGACCAGCAACAGAAGGCAGCACCAAACTCTGAAAACATAAGTAGTTGTCAATTAAAAACAGATTCATTTTGTTGTTATATTTAAAAGCTGGAAACCATTTAAAACACATCTAGTGTTCCATACCTTGTACTCTGTCCACACCAGACTACTTAAATTGAGGCTCCATGTATCATTCAAAACACTGTTTGGAGTTACCCCACCCACCACAAGCATTAAGTGGTGAGTGTCTGTTGGAGTATTAGACATATGGTCATGAATGGCTACTACAACAGAGGCATGATGGTAGCGGGGTAAGGGGTTTGATCCTTCCTCCGATGAACTGGTAAGCATCTGAGTCCAGCGGTGCTCTTGCACAAAATACCTGTCAGTTTACAATATATAAGCCACATGTCAATATATGAGCCACATGTCAGTTTACAATGCTTGATGATGCTTCCTATGGTGTCTCTTGGTATGTTTAACATCTTTGCAATCTTCTTATAGCCATTGCCCTTCCTGTGAAGAGTAATCACCTGTTCTCTTGTCTTCCTGGACCATTCTCTTGACCTCACCATGTTTGTAACCACACCAGTAAATGTCTAGAAGGAGCTGAGTATCACAGTCATTTTAAAGCTGCCTAATTGGTGCTTATTAGGCTTTATTGCTGCTCCCTGATATCCACAGGTGTTTTCAATACCTGATTGAAAACACTTCATTGAACCTCTGTTCTTCAGAGTGGTAGTCTTTAAGGGGTTGAATAATTATGTCAATGAAGAATTCACAAAAGAAACATTTACTACTGTATTACAAAACTAATTGATGTCATTTTAGTTGCATATGGTTCTTTAAGAAGTCCTTGTAGGATTTCATTCTGAATACAATTACAAATGTACACTAAATTCCCTAAAACCATTTACAGCATTGGGGGTTGAATAATTTTGAACACAACTGTACATGAAAACAGAGAATAAACCAATGACTAATCAGTGTTAGACCACAGTGTTACTAAATTTCTCATTTTGAGTTATCAGAAGTTGTTCATATTCATTTTCATTCTTTTTTGTCATTACATCAAGTAAGAAAAAAAGAGCAAAGTGGGCAAATGATTGTAATAGCAAAAAATAGCATATTTCATAGGCATAGCAGAACATTAATTCTAATGGTTACAACTACGATTTTGTTTTCATAATTAAATCAATTTTGTGATGTAGTTGGAGAATAAGTTCATTTCACAACAGGTCACATCATACCATCCTGCTGAATACTTCCCTACATCACACCCTTTGTGATGTTGTATTCATTATTTAAATCATATTGCCATCTATCTTATAACATATAAATTGTTTATACCTGTAAACATTTCCCAGAATTCCCTCTGAGAGAGAGAGGCCACCATATAACCAGAGTGTGCCATGGGGGCCCGAAACTAGCGAGTGCCCCATTCTCTGGAGAAACCTGTAAGATGGATTCTGTGGGGATGAAGGAGAAAAAAAAACTTCAGGAAATGGAATAAATGATGTTTAAGACTATATAGCTTTTAGTACTGTTCAAAAATCACCTCACTCTAGAAACTTAAATGAGTAAATGAATGAAATCACAGTTTTAGTGCTTGTTTCTCCATTCTACTCAATAAGCAACACAGTATACAAGTGCACATTATCTGTGTTTGGCTAATGCTCAGGAACAGGTATGTGGATCATCATCAATATGGTAATGCACTTATGCTGGAGTCATAGAACATTTGAGGAAATATATCAGGGTTCATGTCAATTCTTTACAGAAAGAGTTTGAATGAGATGTTTCACCACTGTGAGTTGTGTATCCAGTAGATTCTCCCACACCAGGCTGTTTGCATCTGCAATGGAGGAGCAGTCAGGTCCGGCCCAGCCGAGAGCGCACACACACACTCCTAGAGTCTGCAATAACATAACAATACAGGAGTCAGGATATAGTCAACAAAAATGATTAGTGACGGCCTGACACAGAACTGTCAGGATTGATCCTAACAAGAAAGTTTTATTCTATCTATCATGGTAACATTAAACAAAAACAGTTATCACAGGAAGTAAAAATCTAAATGCAACAGTTTATTATCCTGCAAAATCCTGCAGTAGTTGTTCATCTATTGTGAAAGAGGAAAATTCAATCTATTCAATCACCGTATTGCAAATGCCTCGGCCCTCTCGAGTGCCACAGTCCCCGGGGCAGATGGGCCAATCACAAAGCGGCCCTCCATAACCACTGGCACACTGGCAGACTCCGTCACGGCACTGTGCAAAGCCCTGGCATTCTGATGAGCCATCAAGAGCCCCTTCAGATCCTCCGTCAGCGCAACGCCGCACCCAGAAGGAGGCGTTAAAACCCTGAGGATGAGCCGAAGATACATTCGCCTCAAAGTAGATGGAGATCACACCTGAAATGATACAGATATTATTATTTTACTGAGTAAATTATATAATAGGGCCTTTCAGGACAAAAACACTTTCAATGCAACTTATATGTAGCAGTCTATTACCAGATGTGGCTTCTACTGTGATTGGTTGATTACGAGTTGTCCCACAAAAGACTCCAATCAGGTTTTGATCCGAGTGCATCACACCATTGTTGAGAAAACGTGGCAGGCCATCAAATACATACACATACGATTCCTACATGATAAAAATAAATAAAATAAAAACTCAATAAAAAATTGAACCCAAATCTTCAATAACATATATATGATGTAATGCTATATCTATGGTCATGCAGCATGTAATTCACGTGTTGCTCTGACACAGGTCTTTGCACTTACTGTGCAATGTGTATACGAGTCTGGATGCAGGGTCAGTGCCACGGGTGGGCACGTCTGGCCTGGCATGCATGGTGCCAGATCTGGAGAGACAGACAAAACCCACAAGCAGTGTGACAGACCATCCTGGCCTCCTGCTGATCCATGCCAGCCAAGAGAGGATGAAAGGGGCAATGAAGAGTGTGACAATGAAGAAAGGGCAACGGAGCGACCTTGACACTGGCGGAAACATGTGCCGTTGTTCCTGAAAAAAAAAAGATTAATTAAATATGAGATTTTAAACAAGGCTTTAAATTTATTTGTATTTAATTTACTATGCAGGAAACCCCAAGAAAAAAAATTCCTCTGCTTATTGGTCTAATTGTAATTGTATCTCACCGAGGGTCTCCGTAGTAGTCAGGCAAGCAGAGCTCGCAGTGTTCTCCATGGGTATGGTGTGTACAGTAGCACTGTCCCGTTTGATTGTGGCAGAAGCCCTGCAGTGGATCACCATGTCCATTACACTCACACGGCACGCAGCCTCCACCACCAGCTACCGCTGAACCGAAGCTACCGGGACGGCAGTGCTCACAGTGTGGTCCTGTAGTCCAATCTGTCAAAAATATAAATAAATAAAGAAATACAGTGATGCTCAACTAAGGTGCATAAAGGTGTACATGCCATAAGATAAGGCTGATAACAGAACATATGAGGTATTCACCCTGGCATTGATCGCAGATTCCTGGTGCCGTGATGCAGGTGCTGTGGAAGTTACAGCCGCAGTCAACGTCGCACTCCACACCACTCAACACCAGAGTGGCTGGGTCTGAAGTCCAACCCAAAGAGCATTCGCACTCAAACAACGGACTGCCACTACACTTGCCCTCACGACATTCATTATAACATCTAAGAAGAAAGAAGGCAACCAAACATAGCCATGAACACACAGAGAAACATTGTGACAACACACCATAGATCTGGGATACAAACACCATTTACATTTACGGCATTTGGCAGACGCCCCCACTCTAGAGCAACTTACATTTATCTCGTTTATACAACTGAGCAGTTTAAGGTTAAGGGCATCACTCAAGGGCTAAAAGCCTCTTAACAACAGTTTAGTACCTTGAGAGTGGCAAAAGACAAGTAAAATCAATGGATGTGGAAGAGTGAAAAGATTATGAAGCGGAACCAATAAAATATAAAAAAAAAAAAAGCAGAGCAGGGAAATAAAATTGACATGGTCGACCCAATAGATGGTGATCCTCCACTTGAGATACAGAAACAGCCATCAGAACAGCTCACATCCATTTCTGAGCTAGACAGTCAAACCTAACATAATGTACATTTGTCATTTACCTTTCTTCCTTTAATAACAACTGCAAAAAAATTTATTTTAGTCAAATAAAAATAACATTTCCTATTTTTACAAATAATCCACCATGCTTTCTATGGGATTCTGGCCAGTGACGTTTAACGCTTAATGCTCTTTATGGTGATGTGATGTACCTAAATGTCGTAAGCACAAAATTCATTTTAAATCTCCTGGTCTGCACTACCAGCTGGTGATACAATGACTTTGATCCCAGAATATTTTTTTAATTTTTAAATGAGTAAATTATGAACCTTGTTCCATTTGGCTTTGTGCTTCTACTATTTTTTCTGTTACTGAATATCAAATGCTATGCACTACATGTAGAAGGACTAGACAATGATGTTATACCCAATGTAAACTACATGAGATAAAAACATCTGGATTTTAATTTAAAAAAATAATATCTAATTGTAGTAATCACCCACAGAATACATCTGCTTCAAACAATGGTTTACATGAGATTTTGAGGTTGTTGGGGTTTTTTTAAAATAGTGATCTTACATTGTATATTATTAACTCATTATTAAATTCAAATGCTGGCTGGAGAATGGTACTCATCCCTCCAAGTCTGTTCAAAAAATATGCATTATCTACACCTTATTAAGTAATTAAAAGGCAGGGTCTCCATTTTTTGAAAGCCAATGTTGACATTTGAAATCACCAAAACAAACACGCCCCTAACCCAAATGGGTCCCACCCCGGTATTGATAGCTCCACCCACACATATACGTAATCCAGGCAAAAAATGGAAAGAAATGTGTCTTTATCATAGCTGAAGGGAAGAACAATACGGTTGCAGATAAACAAACAAGCAAAAATGACACACAAGCATAATCATACAAAGGACGCCATATATTAGTTCTGTGAAACAAAGCAAAACCAACTTTACTCACCTATCGAGAAGGAAAAAAGCGCCTCGGCGTCTTAAGTAAAGTTGGCCGCATATTCACAGATTCGAGTTTCCCGAGTCAATAACATAGAACTCCTGAGCTAAACGCTGTTACTAGCAAAACGTGGTTGTAGCTGCCTCTCTATATTACTACAATAGAAAAGAGGTGTTAATTATGGAGTAACAGCGTTTAGCTCAGGAGTTATTGACTCGGGAAACTTGAATCTGTGAATATGTGCCAACTTCCTGCTCCTTCAGTTCTCTCCAGCGCTGGAAAGCTGATCCTATATTAACACGGGTCCTACTTCTGGCCTTATCGTAAGCTTTTCGTCGCTTCCTTTCTTTGTTTTTATCCTCCATGTCAATGTTAAAACTGCTTTCTGCTAATGTCACACATGCACACTGAACACTCTCTCCACCCATATTGACAAGACACGCCCCTTTCTGCTCAGTGGCTACACGTTTGATTTGTTTGTCGGCCTGACTCAGTTTTCAGAAGTATTTCTCAAACAACGGAGACCCAACCTTTAAATCATTATGTGTGCATTTTTTGACCCACTATAAAAACCATTTTTGACCTGAGATTATGCATGAACACAACAACCACTATCATGGTTATACCTTAATGTCTGGCTTTGCACAGATCTGACTGTACTGATTGAGCAGGATTATGTTAACCAGCCAGGAAAATGTCAGACTGAAGAAAAAACATAATCCACATAAATTAGAAACTGAGCATCAACAAACAGACAGTGTGTATTGTGATAATGACTCACGTCTGATTGCAGTAATGCTCTCCATCTCCAGTAAAACCCCTCTCACAGTGGCACTCGTACGAGGTGGGCGTGTTCACGCAGGTGGCGGAGGGATGGCATGTATGAAGGCCCAGCCTGCACTCCTCCACATCAGGGCATGATGCATAGGACCACACAGCCTCTCCATCAACTTCCACCCCCTCCAGCAGCTCCATCTCCAACTCCATTTCCATCGGCCGTGGTGGGGAAAGGGTGCGTGGTTCAGGGCTAACAGTGAAAAGATAAAGTAAGGATGTTTTACTGCTATATTTAAAGAAGTCGACTCATATATTGACATACAGCTTACACATTTATTAGTGTAGTTTAGTGTTCTTTATGATTATACTCATGCTATTGTATTAGCACTTGCACTGTGCTGTAAACTGTAAATCTAAAGCTGCTTTTTAACAATATCCATGGTTACAAGAGCTATACAAATAATATTGAATTATTAATCACTGTGCATTACTCAGTCCACAAGAAATTCACTTGTACAATAAAATTTATCCCATATATGTGAACTATACTTGATACCTGGAGAGATTTACTTTGTATTCTGATAATAAGGCTTATATCGGATCTTTAGTGGCATCTAATTCTGAGACGGCTTTTTAGGTCAACCTTATTTCTTGGAAAAGTTTGTTAATTTTCACTTTAGCTAACAATTGCCACCATTACTCGCATTGCCGTTCCAGTACCAGCTGATAGCGGTGCTCAATCGAATATAGCTCTTGTTTCATCTCAACCTAAAGAGAGCAATGCAGCAGAGCTGATAATGCCTTTAAGTCTGTCCAGCTCTCTCACTTTGCTCAAACTGATGGCTGCTCATCATTGCACAGATTACCAAGTAGACAAGTGTGTCTTCCTGTAACTCAGCACAATTGCATCATGCTGCATTCTTCATCGAATTCTGGAAGTACCTTTGCCGTCTCAACTCATACACCTTAACGCTAGATTTCTCATTAATACGATATTGATCATGGCTGGAAATGGTGAGAAATGAAACTCACGTTCTTAGGTGTTCACAGTGAAACCTGACACTAGCACTTATGTTAGAAATTGTTAGAACAGTTTTTTTTTTCCATTAAAAGCCAGTGTATCTGACATAGCAATTCCCCTGTGACATCAGCATGACTGACTATTACAAACCCGGGCAGGAACACAGATGTGTTGTAGCTTTACCTTGAGGCCTTCACTTCAGCAACAGCAACAGTGCAGTTAGTCACGGACGAGTCGATTATTCCTCCCCAGTCTCCTTTTAGACACCTGCCGTAAAACAGGATTTGAAAGAAATAAAACAAATGGAAAGATTTAGACTTAAAGGGAAACATTATACAATTAGCTATTTACTTGCTGTATAATGTATACGTTACTATATATTTATATATTATATGTGGAAAAAACATTGTTTCTGTGTGCCAATTATAAATATACAAGAAACAGGTCAAATGCCAGGTTTAGCATGGTAGCAATCACATTTCTGTTTATACAGTATAAGTCAATGATGTATATACAATATTTAAAACACCCATATTATAACAAAACTAGAAAATTAATCAAACCGTTCTTCTTTAACATTTATGGATCGGAAATATTATTTTTATGTGACATGATGGAAGGATGACACAGTTGAACACTTCATCACCAACAGAACTAATATTTTTGCTTGTTTTTCTATGCCAACTATCAAAACCATTTGAAATATTCCAGGTGTCTCCTATTTCAAATTTTAAACCCTTATCAAGTGCAACGAGATATTTTCTCACCTGCCAAAGGTAGGGTTGCTGTAATCCCCACACCAGCCACACTGAAAGGTCTGCAGACACTCTGTACATGTGGCTGAAGCAGAACACTGCTTACACTGAGGGACCGAGTGCACACTAAATAGAAACAAAGAACTGTATATACATCTTACATCATTACAAAGCTAAAATGTATTGTTTCTCACCACATTTGGTGGAATTGTTCACATTTTTGTACAAACACTAATCACTAACTAAACTGGGTAGCTGTTTTGTTCAGATTAAAGCATCCTAGTCTGGAATGTGCAATGGGACCAAGACTTAAACTAGCTACTGTCTTACTCACATGGAAACTAGGGTTTTATTTACATTCACCAGCTCTATTATTTTAAAATGAATATACTTTTAAACTTAACTTAAAATAAACTTTTTGCTGTCATGCAGAATACACAAAGAATATCAACTCATTACTCATAGACTTTTTATTCTCCTCTTTCATTCATTTGAATTCACTTGTAGTCCAAGGCAGATTTTATTCCTGTTCCATCTGAATACTCCTCATTTATGTAGCTTAAGAGATGAACAGGACTTAAAATCTACCAAATCACAACTAGCAACTACCGAGCACAGAACCGACGCTTAATACATCACTAGATGATTATATAGAAATAACTCAATTAAAAACTTTTTTACATGTATCCATTGTTTATTTTCTTCCAGTTCACAGCACATGTGTAAATCAACATTTAAAAGGCTTATCTTGGCAAATTGGACCAAATGAATATTTAAAAAATATAATAAATGCATTTCTTTTAAAAAATATTAATGTGGAGATGCATCTTGTTACCTGTCATACCAGTCTCTGCACTCCCCATAGGGGAACTTGGTGAGATAAGCAGCAAAGTAAAAGCAGGTCTGAGCAGACTCACACCATGCACACTGGCTAGAGTTTGACAGACACTCGGCACATGTCGTCCTCCTTTTAAAAGCAAGAAAGAAGAGTAATGATAAAAATATTTGATCAAAGTTTATTATTACAATAACAGAACTTCATGGTAATAGTTTTAAAATGGTTTACAATAGATTTTGCCACTAGCCACTGAATCACTTTTACCCTGGTCCTCCTCAGAAATAAACCAGTGATCTTAGATGTATCTTTTGGGTCATTATCATGTTGAAAGACTGCCCATTGACCAGGGGCACGAAGTGATGGTAGCATCTTCTCTTTCAGTATTTCATAGTATGTCTGTGAATTCATGATTCCATCTATGAAATTCAACACCCCGATACCTGCAGCACTCATGCAACCCCACACAAGAACAATGCCAGCCCATGCTTTATTGTTGATACCATGCATTTTTCATTGTACTTCTCACTCTTGCGATGCCATACAATTTGGAACCCATCAGAGCCAAAAACATCTTTAAAACAGAAGTCCCAGAAGTCTTCGCCCTTGTCAACATGAGTCCTGGCAAATTCTAGACTGGCTTTTTTCGTGCATGGGCTTCAGCAGTGGCTTCCTCCATGGACGACAGCCATGCATGCTACTCCACTGCATTGTACGCCGTGTCACGCCAAACACTCACCCCAGTGTGACTTTCTAATAATTTAGCCAACTGTGCTGAACTTCTGTGCTGAGATTTTCTTCAACTTTTCTCATCACAAAATGCTCTTGACAAGGTGGTAACTTGCAGAGTGGCATCACAGCCCTAATTAATTCAGGTGATAAATTATAAATTTACACTCACTGGTTACAGACTTTAGGACACGCCACCGGATCCCGAATAGAGCCTTCCAGTCTCCCACGACGACTGCATAAGTAATCCCCCTTCTTACTGGAGTTGATTTGCCACTCGCAGTAAGGGTCCTGTGGGGAAACAACAAAATTATAATTTATTTCAGTGTCATTATACACCATATAGCCAACATTTGTGTATATGACATGAGACCATCACACCATTTATATGTTGTAGAATTAAAACATCCGGTCACTAAGGTGCTCAAACGTCTTTCAGCATGACAATGCCACTGTGCACAAAGCAAGCTCTGTGAAGGCATGATTTACCATGGGTTGGAAGAACTAGAGTGGATTCTGGATGGCAAGATTCTTCAACATGCCTGATATCACTAATGCTCTTGTGGCTAAACATGCAAATCCTCACAGCCACACTGCAAAATCTAGAAGAAAGCCTTAAAATCGAGATTCTTAAAACAGCAAAATGGGATACTTAACAAGCACATATGGGTGTGATAATCCTTTGTGTTCACAATCTTAAATTATTATCATTATAATAATAATATAGCCATATATTGTAGTTCCTGTGGCCTAAATTTACAAACAAGCAACTAAATATCTCTTCTGATAAATCACAAGTATACTCTTGCATCATGGGCTCCATCATGCCACCTTTTCTGTACCTGAGTGCAAGCCCTGCAGTCTCTGTACTCTTCACACAGTGTGCAGTGCAGGGGGTTGAGCAACAGGTGGTGCTCTTCTCCCTGTGGCTCTAGGCAGCGCTCGAGGCTGATATTGGAGCGCAGCATACACGCATTTGTAGTAGGGCACCAGCCGCAAGACTGATCAGATAGACAGGCCAAACAGGAGTAGTAACCTGAACATGAGCCTGAACGATATGGCTCCAGGAACAGAAATGAGATCTCCTGTTGAACAATAAAAGGGGCCATGAGTCAAGGCAACTAGACTTGCAGTACTACAGCAATGATGAATGATTTTACTTGATTTACACATGGTGTCCCTAGTGTTCCCTACTGATAGATGATAATACTTAGAAATTCACTTAAGACACTACTTCCAGAGTTATGAACAAGCCCTTACACTTCCTCCAGGAATGGCAGTTCGGTTCCAGGTAAGGGCCATCTCGCTGGTCTGGCCTGAGGCAGAACTGTTCAGGTAACCCTCTGCCTGCACCAAATAACGATTCCCCCGGGTAAGATTCTGAAACAGACGAGAACCATCTGGACGGGACAGCAACCGGCTCTCCTTTTCCTCCTGAGCTGACCAGCGCCCAAGAACATCAGTCTGTGTACACAAAAGAGTGGTACATATAATTTAAAACAGTGTTTCATAGTTTTGACACTTATTCCTTCATCTTTTCCCATACTAATGTCTAACAGCATAATGTTTAGCATTCATTTAAATTTCATTATATCAAATGCTGACAGTAATAGTATAGTATAGCATAGGTGATAATGGACTTAAAATCAAAAGCAGTGCAAACATCATAATGGACTGTCCTCTTACCAAGTGGACAGAGTTGGGCCCTGCTGCCATCTTCACTGTGAAGTGAAACTTCTGAATCCTGGCCCACATGGCCACAGAATCTTGGGGAGGAGATGCAGGCGATGGAGCCCCTAAAAGAGGGTGAATAAAACCACGAAACTGCAGAGTGACGTCCATCTCGGTGGAGGGGTTGAGTATTATAGAGGTACTCCTCAGAATAGACACCTGGAAAGGAGACATGAAAGTAAACAAGTATGTGAAATCAATCTGAAACAACTATACATAAAGTTTTTATATATAGTTATAAATATAAATACATTTATCCTCAGGAATTTACAATTAAACAATTGTAGAAAGTCATGGGTCCAGTGTGACTGTTCAACGTCGCCTGCAGGGAAGTCATACCTTGTCAGGCTGAGAGTCGTTGCGTGGGTGCTGAAAGGTGAGCAGGTGCAGTCCTGGGACATAGTTCTCGGTGCGACAGGAGGGGAGGGAAGTCAGGAAACTCGTCCGCTCCCCCCACCAGCCGTACGCCCCCGAGATCTGGTCCACGCGGCATGCACTGTGCTCTGTGAGGGGTTAGAATTTATTGTTACACAGGACTGTATCATTGTTATATTCCTGACACAGCTGAGACAGTGGGCTATACACAAAAAAAGATCATGAGAACCAAGCTACAACCACAGAACAATTAAACAAGTCAGTATACCACAGACACAGGAAAATAGGAGTGTCATGAGATACTGATTTGCTACAAAAACTGTGGTTGCACATTGTACAGTAATCACTCTTTCATGCTGCTCTCTTCTCTGCTGTTCATACCTGAGACCGGTAAACAGGAATCATTCTGGACACACCATCCAAAATCACCGGGGGCACGAGGGAGAGAGTTGGGCACGCCACTGAATACTAGACATGACTGGCAGTCGGAAAGGAATCGAGCCAGACCTAAACAGCCAGTGCTGCCACACTGTGGGTACACACAATTACAATAATGGCATTAGTTAATAAGATATAATAGACTGATAAAAAACAAAAGAGAAGTGAAAGAAGAGAAAAAGAAGCATGTGGGTATTTAATGTGTTACCGGGTTAGTTGGCTGGTATTCCCTGCAGCGACCTTCACACCAACTGCATTCTGGGTTTTTTAGACACATTCTTTCATCTGGGGCCTCAGCACACACTGCATCCTGTCCAAAAAGAACATATACAAGAAGTCCTCATTTCCCTGACTGTGTAGGTGGAACCACCGAGTGCTGTTTCAGATGTACTTGTGTATATTTATGCTGGTCAAACCACAAACGTTTCATTCCTGTTCTACAGGAGGGCTGTAGCCTCCAAGTGCACCACAGTTACAACTTCAATCAGACTGGACCAGAACTTCAAGCAATTTTTTTAAACAAAAGTATTTAACCAATAATTCAGGCATAAAACTGTTGCAATAATTTGACAGCACATAAGATTTAGCTTTATTCAGTACATGAGGGGAATTAGCATGGTGCCAGACAGGCTAGTTTAATTTCAGAAACTGCTGAACTCCTATGATATTTCACATACACAAGAGTCTCTACGGAATGACACGGCGTCAAAAAACAAAAAACAAACAACAACAAAAAAAAACAGTGAGTGAACAAAACGTATCTGGGAGAAAACAGAGAGGTCTGAGGACAATGGACAGATTGGTTTAAGCTGTCAAAATGAATAAAGCAAATCATCTCAGAATGCAATCTGCAGCATCTCAGAATGCACAAAGCATGCTATAGTGAGGTAGATGGACAGATGACCTCATTGGGTTTCACTCCTACAAGCCAAGAACAGTAGTCTGAGGCCATCATTGGCACAGGCTCACAGAAATTAGACAGTTGATAATGTTGAGGAGAAATGGGGAGAAGAATATTATATGCGTGTGTGTGTATTCTTATATATACAACATTGAATAAATGACACTTTGCTAAAGTGTAAATTAGTGAGTGTACAGCTTGTATAACAGTGTAAATTTGCTTTCCCCTTAAAACAACTCAACAAACAGCCATTAATATCTAAACTGCTGGCCACAAAAGTGAGTACACCCCAAGCGGAAATGTCTAAATTGGGCCCAGTTAGCCATTTTCTCTCCCCGGTGTCATGTGACTCATTAGTATTACAAGGTCTCAGGTGTGAATTGTTTTAAATTGTGTGTTAAATTTGGTGTTCTCTCTCTCTCATGCTGGTCACTGGAAGTTCAACATGGCACCTCATGGCAAAGAACTCTCTGAGGATCTGAAAAAAAGGTATGTTGCTCTACGTAAAGATGGTGTACGCTATAAGAAGATTCCCAAGACCTTGAAACTGAGCTGCAGCACGGTGGCCAAGACGATGCAGCGGTTTAACAGAACAGGTTCCACTCAGAACAGGCCTCGCCAAAGAGTGCACGTGGTCGGCATCATATCCAGAGGTTTTGTTTAGGAAATAGATGTATGAATGCTGCCAGCATTGCTGCAGAGGTTGAAGGAGTGGGGTGGTCAGCCTGTCAGTGCTCAGACCACACATCACACACTGCATCAAATTGGTCTGCACGGCTGTCGTTCCAGAAGGAAGCTTAAAGATGATGCACAAGAAAGACTGTCTTTCCTGAAGACAAGCAGTCTAAGGGCATGGATTACTGGAACCATGTTCTGTGGTCTGAATAGTCCAAGATAAACTTATTGTGGTTCAGATGGTGTCAAGTGTGTGTGGTGGCAACCAGGTGAGAAGTACAAAGACAGGTGCGTCTTGCCTACAGTCAAGCATGGTGGTGGGAGTGTCATGGTCTTGGGCTACATGAGTGCCTTCGGCACTGGGGAGCTACAGTTCATTGAGGGAACCATGAATGCCAACATGTACTGTGACATACTGAAGCAGAGCGTGATTCCCTCCCTCTGGAGACTGGGCCACAGGGCAGTATTCCAACATAACGACCACAAACACACCTCCAAGATGACCACTGCCTTGATGAAGAAGCTGAGGTTAAAGGTTATGGACTGGCCAAGCATGTCTCCAGACCTAAACCCTATTGAGCATCTGTGGGTCATCCTCAAACGGAAGGTGGAGGAGCGCAAGGTCTCGAACATCCACCAGATCTGTGATGTTCTCATGGAGGAGTGGAAGAGGACTCCAGTGGCAACCTGTGACGCTCTGGTGAACTCCATGCCCAAGAGCGTTAAAGCAGTGCTGGAAAATATTGGTGGCCACACAAAATATTTACACTTTGGGCCCAAAAAAAATGTGAGGGGTGTACTCACTTCTGTGAGATACTGTGTATGTGTATGTATGTGTGTGTGTATATAAAAAACGCACGAAATACTTATTTTCTAAATCAACTCACTCTGTCACCAGGGTCACTGCTGACAAACAGTGGGACTTTGTATGCCACCAGGTCCCCGAGGGCAACACCACTGTAGCCGCCAGCGATGAGCAACACACGACCATCCATGACAGCCGCAACATGAGAGTACCGGCCTCTCACAGATCGGCTTCCTATTAGAGAATATATGAAGGGGTCTGAGCACCCACACATACAATGTTTCCACCAATAGTCAATTTATACAAGACCGTAAGGATAATCTGTTATGCAACTAGTCTAGAAACTCATTCACTAAACACAACTATCACTGCTACTGGCAAACTTTTCAGATCAGTAAAAAATAATTAAGATTTCAATTTATAAGTCAAGTGAGGCCAAGACTGCATTCTACTCCTTTATATATTTTATCCCCAACATAGCAGCAACAATAACATAGTAATGTGTTATTAAGGTATTAGATGCAACAGCATTCCTAATGGACATAATGTCCTATGGTCAGAAACGGACCCTTATGGCACTTTGGATGTTTAGTGAACCAGTGTTAATGTATTCATTGAGACTTAAAAGCACTTTTATACGTTGCTCAGGATAAACTAAATGTAAACTACTTACGGTGTATGAGACTTTCCCCAGCAGACACCCACTGGTGGCAGCCCAGGTGGTAGAAAAAGATCTCCTCATCGTAACATTTCTCCTCCAGGTAATGGATGTGTACATTTCCACCTTTAGGAGAAAAGAATTAAATGAAGCTAACAAAACATACACGAGATCTTTAGACTCTTTCTGTTCGATGTAATGCTGGTGTCTAATCATGAAGCACTGCAACTCCTGTGGCTAATCTCACCATCCAGATACTTCTGTTTGGAGTTTCACATATTGTTATTCATTCTCTACTGCTGTAGAGGAGCCCATATGGATTTCCAAAAGACTACACTTCCCAAAGTCAGCTTCTGCCCAGTTCTCCCCATGGATACTGTACACTTGTACATAAGACTAGAAATCAAAAAGACTAAAACAAACATCCTTTCAACAGCCTTAGAGGGGACTGTCTTTATAGTAAACAGTAAATCTGGTGTCTGGTTCCTCACAAGGTTTCTTCCTCATGTTATTTAAGATAGAATTCCTTGCAATGTGACAATGGATTGAGAATTTGAGATTCACGCCTACGTCTGGATTTTCAAAAATGTCAATAGTTAAAAGTGCTATACATACAATACTAGGGCTGGGCGATAAAACGATAACGATATGTATTGCAATAGACACGTGATCGATATCAATAAAAAATGTGTTCGATAAAAGAAAATGAGCCGCAGCGAGCAAGGAAATTGTAAATAAAAGAGGAAAAGTCAGTTACTTGTTCATATTTCTGCAGGTTTTATATTTCTAACAATGTTACTGTACTGTATCAGGTTTGTTTTTTATATTATTGTATCTCAGTCTACCTCAGTTTTATTTATGTTTACAAAACACTGCACATATTTTAAAACACCAGAACTTGAACAGCTAGTGAACTTCCTAGCACTAAACTTGCACTAAATTCTCAGGTTTCTCTGTTTATATTTAACACTTTGCACTATTTAATTACACTTTATTAAGCATTTCTTACATTTTATTTCATTTTGCACCTTAAATGTTAAGAGATAATTGATAAGTGTTCATTGTGACACTTACACTTATGTTTACATTATAATTATTTGAGTTTTCCTGGTTGTTGACATTTCTGTCTTAATAACTGAGGGGTTTATGGTCAGAGGAAGGTTAAGTTTAATTTAAAAATGTTTAAATGTAATATTTTTCTCCTGGTCCATATTTTAAATGGGTCATAAAAAATATCAATAATTATCGATATCGACCGATATGAAACACTGATATTGTGATACAGTTTTCAGCCATATCGCCCAGCCCTATACAATACTAAACTTAACAGAATCAAAATCACACACCAATCACTATATATGCCAACTTATATAACTTCTTGTCAAGTAGCTTCAAAATAATAAAACCAAGACTCACCGTATACCACCATGTAATTGCCAATTATGGTTGCTGAATGAAAGGCTCTCTCTCGAGGTCCGTTAGCAGGGTAACGTGAGCGAAGGGAAGTCCAGAAACGCTTGTCCACATGGAACATGTCTGTGGAGTTGACCCTCACACTGAACCTGTATAAGAGATAAGGGAGAAAGAAGCACAGCATTAAATCTGCACTTGGGCATCTTACACAACTCATAATGCTTTTCAGAACAAAAATTCATTCTTTCATTCTTCCTTCCATTCATCCATCTATCCATTGCTTCTGACTCATCTGGATCAGGTGAGGCATAATCTTACTGTTGTTATAGAGGTAATTAGGTTCACTGATACAAAATGGTCAGAGCAGCTTTCTGAGGTCAGCTGTCTACAGCTCAAGCAAAAATTATGTGAAAACCTGGTTTAATAGAAACATCTCCCTGTACCTAGCTGTAGTCGGTCTGTGTCCTCCATATACCAGCAGAGTCCTGGATGGAGAGTGGAAGACCATGCTGTGACCTGCAGTGGCCGGGGGCTTTCCCCCATGAGGCTGTACTTCCTCCCAAACCTTTTCTCCCAGTCGAAAGCGATACAGAGTGGAAGAGAACATGTCCTTCTCTGTGCGCCCTAAGGACAGAGACACACAGGAACAAGAGAAATGACAGAGTTGCAGGCAAAAAACCCTAATAGATACAATTATAGCTTCAGGAGCCAAGATCTTCAGAGTGCATAATGCATAATTTGTAACATAATTAGTTGATGAAACTCCCATTAGCCTACAAGTTTTGTTACTTCAAGTAAATATTTGATCAGGTGCATCAGATGGTCCAAATGTTGTCAATCTTGGTTTGACAAGCACCAGTATGAACCACAACATCTGCCCTGACCATCTCAATCACCTGACTTGAATATCATAGAGTAAATGTAGGACATTTCTGAGAGAAGACCAAGAAAATGGTTCCCTGTTTCAACCTCTCTTAAGCAACTAGAAGATATTCTGCTATGAATGGTACACAAATCCCACTAGAATACATTCAAAAGATGTATGAATCTATTCCAAGAAGGTTGGAATCTGTAGTAAATGAACATAGTGGTCCAACATCTTTTTAATAAAGAGATAATACATATTTATGCATCTTCACATTATTTTGTCCAACCCCTGTATGTATATCACATGTGTATATAATAATGTATATTAAACAATGAAGAAGTCTATGCTTTTTTAAAGACTTATTATGATCTTTAAAAAGCGACATGCAATGAAGTAGTCTGCTCTCTCACAGATGTTAGACAGACATCAACTCTCAGGTTTTGAAGGCTGATACTTACCCCCAAAAACATACAGATCATTGTCCACCAGAGCTGCTGCATGATTTGCTAGCTTGGGAGCACCTACAGCTTCTGACTGGCCAAGCTGTTGCCAATCGTTGTGCTTTGGGCGGTACAACCAAACATCGCTAGCCAGTGAGTGGTTAGAAAGCTCACCCCCATATATGACCATGTTACCCTGCCATTCCACTGCTGTATGAGAGTGCCTTGGGGCCTTGGTGGAACAAGGATAGACAAATGGGAAAAAAAATAGGTAAATAAATAAACGGATAAAAATCAATGCAACTGAAAAGATGCTCAGGTAACAGAGTGTCTTACAGGAGCGACTGAGTGCAGCTTCTTCTCCCACTGATTGGTTAAAAAGTTGTATTCCACAACGTCTCCCAATGCTTTGTTTAAGTCAAAACCTGAAAGTCAGAAAAATGAAAAAAAATGAAAAAAAAAAAAAAAGAATTCTGGTTTTTGGTTACAGGAGTGCTGATTTGAGGACTTTAGAAACTGCTAGTCACACACAACAGCCTCTAGAGCCCATAAATATACACATACACACGACTGATAATAAAGACACATGTAATTGTTAACATTTGAAAGAATTTCTCATTGCTTATAAATTGCTAGATTAAGAGACAGAATATCCAGCAAAAAGATACTGACATCATTTTTCCAATTCCATAACAGTAGCCTAATATTAGAAAATATGTCTTCAGTTACACAAAATCCATCTCATGGATAAGAATATTATACGGTTGCAACCTGAAGTGAAGTGAACTTAACATACAAAAACAAACATCCCTGCTTACTTCTACTTACCTCCAAACAGGTAGAAGGTTCTGGTGGAGGACAGGTAGACACCACCTGATGCAGTCCGTGGAGAAAAACTCTCATCCCTATTGCTCATGTCCCACCACTGACCCACACCACTGTTATCACGCAGGCCAAGCTGACAGCTCTGCCCCACAAAGTCAGTACTGCATAAGCAGTGGTCTCCGCTCTGAGAGCACAGTGAGACAAAGCACATATTACATGTTATTAGAAAACAAAGAAATTCAGAATGTCTCCCTTTGATTTCATTTTATATCCATAAAACCAAGTGACAAATATAAAAAATTAATAAATGTCATATTTTTAATAAACATATACTGTAATATTTGCTTTTTATATCTTACAAAGCCTAGATTACAGTCTGAAAACGTAACACAATTTTAGGAGATTTTACGTAATGGAAAGATCTCATTAGGAGGAAAGTTACATGGGACACATGTAACAATATTTCATTTTCACTTGCTGTTGAAGAACATAAAATGTAATATAATAAATTAAAAGCCTTTCATCAAAACTGGAAATGGAAAATAACACTGCCTTAATCGCAAAAGAAAAAACAAAAAAAAACTGACCTCATCACATCGCCCATGTCCATGTTGTGTGCAGTCTGTGGAGCAGACAGGCAAGGAACAGTCTGTCCCGCCCCAACCCTGATGGCATTGACAGCGAGAGGAGACTGCATCACAGCGCCCATGACCTCCACAGTCCCAGGGGCACAGCGAGAATGTATAAGTAGCATTGAAGCCTAGCAAGTTGTAGTTGGCATCACTGAAGAGGTGAAGTAGCATCTGAAAGAAGATGATTAAAGGCAAGGAGCAGAAGGAAGAGTAGAAAATATTACAGTTTATTCCTTTGTTTTCTATTGATGTGGCTTGTTTTAAATTTATATATGATTTGTATGCACCAAACGAATAATGAAAGAATAATAAAAAAAAAGCTTTTTTTTATTTAAAAATATATATATATATTTATATATTTATATTAGCATTAAAATACAAGTATGGCTATTTTTCATACGTATTAAGGAATTTTTAGGGAATTAGATTTAGAAACATACATTACATACATTACATACTTAACATACATTAATAATACAGTAAGGACAATAAAATGCATAGGATATATACCAAGCTACCAAGCTATGTTTAAAATATAGCTTTTCGTTACATGAAAGATGATGAATTTCAGAAAAAATCTACTCTCTGTATTTTAACATACCATCTTATGTTCATATTTTTCAATAAATCATGTATTGAAGACTAGGAGATGAGCCATTTACTCGTGCTTCATGCTGCTGCTTTTGAGTCATAAAAAAGCACCATAAAAAGCACCAAAATAACTATTTAACATTTGAATTTTGAGATTAAAAAAAAAAAAATACAATAAAACAAAAATAAATAAATACAATAAAAAAAACACATATCTGAAACATTTAGCAACTGGGAAGGTGTACAAAATAAGAAACCCATGCTAATAAAACTACCGAGGTTTCCAGAGTAGGGTATGAAGGACCAATGCACAATATCTATATAGCAAATCCAGACAAAACACCTTGTGCTTAACCCTAGGGACACAATATACAGGCAGTGACCAGCCCTGTCTGGATTTGTTGTCCATTACTTTTCTTATACAGTGTTTAAAATACATTCTGCATGATTTTCATGTCAAGATTTTAAATTAATTCTCAATGGCATCCAACAATTATTTTATAATAAACTCCTAAATTCTACAGCTTTAAAGCTCCAACTTTCATAATAAAACTACAGTCTTCCATCACAGCCAGCATGCTGGTCAACTCATAAATCACCAACTAGCCAAGCTGCTTGTTGAACACACCCCAATAACTCAGCACAACTGCACTGCATATCTGCTGCTTATTTCATCATGGAATCTTCCTTTAAGAGGAACTATAGTTTCAGCAAAAAGTCATTCTAAGTTGCTATCCGATGTAGAACAAAACTGCTCCAATGGCATAAGACTGAATTTTTGTTATCGATAAGACTCAAGACTGAGTTCACAGTCTTCAATAAGACTGACCACCAATCCAAAGCTTCATCTGTTTATTCAGCCCCAATTCTGTAATCTACAAAACCTCTGCAGAGTTTTTTAATGACTTTGTTTACGACATGCAGGGAGACAGTGAGACAGAGGTCAAAAAGCCAGCTGTAAATCTTAACAAAAGCTTCAACTTACAATACCAAAAACACCAGTTATTTTACACTCACCTTGCCAGACTTTGCCTCGATTGGTTGTGGTAGGGTCTTGCCACTTAGACTTGCAAGGAGGGGACTCTGATAGGAGTCTCCATCATACACAAACAGGTAATCATAGGTGCACTCTGTCTCCATGAATGTGAAGTTCAGCACAATGCGATAATTGCTGCCAGGAGCTGAAAAGAGAATTTGTACTGGTTTCAATTATTTTGGGCCATATGAAAAAAAATGATGAGACACCTTTTAACAACTCAAAGGTGAGCACTTTAGATATATGTACACGAATGCATATGAATATAGACACCGTTTTTTGCCTCCGTACACCACCACATTCATATGAAATGAAGTAATCAACGTGAAACTGAAGTGTAGATATTCAGCCTTAATTCAAGGGGTTTAACAACTGTTTAATGACTATGTAAAATGGGTTGTACTTTTTAAATGGTTAAAGCAATGTTTTTGTTAAATCTCTTGATTTAAAGCTGAAGTCAAAGCTACAAAAATTGTGCCACTTTCCATGGACTCAACTGTATATAACAAATCAACATGCTTCCAATGATGATTCTAAACAGTCCAAGAAAACACCCTAATGGCTCTCTGAAGCTATAAATAAAGCACTGTAAGAACTGTTGAGAGGTGATATATGTGATGTAATTTATTCCTGCATCATACCCAAACAAACAATGCAGTATTACATAACTCATAGGTGTTAATACCATAACAAAGAGGGCGTATAAAGTTATGTCTCTATAGTTTAAAACAATGCACCCCTTAAAACACATTATTTCTTTGAATTCTATTTGATGTTTAATGATTTCGTTTGTTATCCCAGTCAGTCTAGCGGGGAAAAAAAATCTTCCCTTTACTTCATTCTTTTTACACTTTTCTTTCTCAATTGTTTTCTGCATGTCTTTCATGTCATCAGTGTTAAATAAGTCAATCCATACTATGCCATTTCTATTGTTTTACAATTATGCCAATTGCTCCAGTTGCACCTCTGGTGAAAAAAACCCCGTGGATTCGGTTCATTTTGTTTTGACGCTCACCTGTGATGAGCCATTCGCAGTTGCCGTTCACAGAGTAATTTCCTGGGCCGTCTGTAACGTAGCCTGGTGGCCCTCGCAGAATCTGCCTATGACCTTTACAATCTCCTGCCCAACATCCAGGTGCCAGAAAGAGCAGCAACAGGAAAAGGCCAGGCCAGGAACCCATCTTTTCCTCCTGCATGTGACAAAGGTAAACAGTAGGAAATGGAGGTCTTTCTTTCTTTGATAGACAACAAGCAATTAAAAATCATATGCTCTACAATAAGATGCAGGATCAAAACTGTATGTATATTAATAACCCTATAACCACATTTTGTACTGTTAAATATATGTAAAACAGTGACAGAAATAGTGCAACAGTTATACCAGTTACAAACCTAACATTTTTTACTTAACAAACATAACATGCAGTGAGAATGTATTCACAGAAAGTAATGCATCATAACCAGATCATACACATAGTTTAGTTTTGTTGAAAATATTATGCCGAAGTATTTCACTGTTCTGCATAAAGAATTACACAGAAATAGGGCAGACATTCTCACACAACACTTGCGTAAGCACTTTGGAAGTCTTTCATTTAATCATTTATCATGGAAGAAATTAGTGCCAAGCCTCTGACTGCCTCATTCCTCGCCACTTCCTCTGAGTAAATTACAGGCTACAAAACTGATGATATAACATCTTCAAATCAGAACAAAATTGGAAATGCAGCACAGAGTTTAGAATTGTCTTAAGTTTACATAATCTGCCAAAAAAACAAACAAACAAAAAAAAAAACACATTTTAAAATTCTGAAGCTATGGATTATGATTTATTAAGCTGATGAAGTGATAGTTTACACATGTTCAGACTTTACTTTTTCACTGCCATGACATCAAGCAGAGAGCGTCTTTTCTTATAGTATGTATCTTGTGATGTTCCTTTATTTAGCTTTAAGAGTAAAGCTTTGAATTTGTACCATCGGTGTACCATACTTTTATCTGTTTTTTAAAACATACGTTTACATCTTGTTCTCTTTGGATTCATCTTGATTTACATTTGTATCCACAAACTGTTAAATAATTTGTATAGTGAATTTTCATTGCATGTTGCATTTATATACATTGTTGTGTGTGTCTGTGTGTGTGTGCAGATGTTGCATTAATATACACTGTTGTGTGTGTAGATGTTGGATTAATATACACTGGTGTGTGTGCAGATGTTACATTTATATACACTGGTGTGTGTGTGTGCAGATGTTGCATTTATATACACTGTTGTGTGTGTGCAGATGTTGCATTTATAAACACTGTTGTGTGTGTGCAGATGTTATATTTATTTACACTGTTGTGTGTGTGCGTGCAGATGTTACATTTATATACACTGTTGTGTGGGTGTGCGCAGATGTTACATAAATATACACTGTTGTGTGTGTGTGTGTGTGTGTGTGTGTAGATGTTACATTTATATACACTGTGTGTGTGCGCGCGCAGATGTTACATTAATATACACTGTTGTGTGTGCGTGCAGATGTTGCATTAATATACACTGTTGTGTGTGTGTAGATATTGCATTAATATACACTGGTGTGTGTACAGATGTTACATTTATATACACTGTTGTGTGTGTGTGTGCAGATGTTGCATTTATATACACTGTTTTGTGTGTGTGTGTGTGTGTGTGTGTGTGTGTGCAGATGTTACATTTATTTAGTGTTGTATGTGTGTAGATGTTACATTTATTTACACTGTTTTGTGTGTGTGTGTAGATGTTACATTTATTTACACTGTTTTGTGTGTATGTGTGTGTGTGTGTGTGTGTGTGTAGATGTTACAATTATTTACACTGTTGAGTGTGTGTGTGTGTGTGCAGATGTTACATTTATTTACACTGTTGTGTGTGTGTGTGTAGATGTTGCATTAATATACACTGGTGTGTGTGCAGATGTTACATTTATATACACTGTTGTGTGTGTGTGTGCAGATGTTGCATTTATGTACACTGTTTTGTGTGTGTGTGCAGATGTTACATTTATTTACACTGTTGTGTGTGTGTGTGCAGATGTTACATTTATTTACACTGTTTTGTGTGTGTGTGCAGATGTTACATTTATTTACACTGTTGTGTGTGTAGATGTTACATTTATTTACACTGTTGTGTGTGTGTGTGTAGATGTTACATTTATTTACACTGTTGTGTGTGTGTAGATGTTACATTTATTTACACTGTTGTGTGTGTGTGTGTGTGTAGATGTTACATTTATTTACACTGTTGTGTGTGTGTAGATGTTACATTTATTTACACTGTTGTGTGTGTGTGTGTGTGTAGATGTTACATTTATTTACACTGTTGTGTGTGTGTAGATGTTACATTTATTTACACTGTTGTGTGTGTGTATGTGTGTGTGTGTGTGTGTGTAGATGATACATTTACAAATGCAGTATCAGTTGCTTATCTTAGGTTGTTCGCCATCTCTCCAATAAACCAAATTTTAACTCATTAACTCAAAAATGTATTCAATATTTGGGCCTTTGTTGTCAGTAAACGGGATAATTTAATACCTCTTGAATTAAACCGACAAATTCTACGAGTGAGCACAAAAATAGAGTTAACAGTTGCACAGGAGGTCAGTTTATTGCTATAGCTACCTCGCTAACACAAGACAAATAATAAACCGTCATCGTCCTGTTTCAGTCAGATTCATTAACCTAACTACATAAACTAAGGGTTTTTATTATTATTATTATTATTATTATTATTATTATTATTATTATTAAATACACCCAGATCGCCGCTAAGAATTAGCAAAACAACACAATCCGTTAACTCTGTAACAATATTATTATTATTATTTTATTATTATTTAGCCAGCTAGCCACATCTGCTGTAACAACAGAAACATTGTTGTTCCGGTCAACTTACCAGAGCCCGGGGCTTTATCTCCATCTTTCATAAGTACACATATGCTGATGGTTACATTTTGGAGAAATATTAGTACCAAACATCCACAGAATTACTCCAGGAACTGTGCTGTTGTTGTTGTGGCTGTGTGTGTAGCTCCAGAGAAGCTAAGCGAACAGCAAAAAAAAAAAAAACCTTGAAGTTTAGCTTAGCTTAGCTTAGCAGCCGAGCAATCTCTAAACTTTTGATGATTCACGGCGAGAAAATCGAGTGTTAATAATAATAATAATCGTTGTCGCCGTATTCACAAAAATATTATCACGGTTTTCAGCACATCTACTTGCAGCTCGAAGACCTCATAAACCGTTCAAGGCTTGAAACCGACATTAGCAACGTTAGCCTTGTTTGCGTTTTCAGAGACCCCAACCACAGCATCACTGGTTCCATTACATGATAAAAGTCCCTGCACTGCTTACTGCTTCTACCATATAATTAAAAAAATAAATATATGAATTAAATAAGATACTAAAACGCATTTGGAGATATTTGGCAGGTCCAGTTAGTTTCAAAATCTTTCATTATTATACACAGAAAAAAGTCCCCTAGCTCCAAATAAATTCATATATATTCAGTATACAACTGATTTCACAATAAATAGATTTTAAAAAGATTTTTAAAAAGAAACCACAATAAATGCCACCTAATTTTTTATGAAGTACAAATGTATAGTTAAATTCAATTCAATTCAATTCAAATGTATTTTTGTTGCAATCGAATCAGCACTTATTCAGCTCATCCGACCAGACAGTTTTGCATCTGTACAAAAATGCTCTTTAATACAGGCAGTCAGATATGAAGCTTGTGGGACAAATGAAGGCTGTGTTTGGTAACATGGGAATGTACAGGATGCTCATGAAGGTCTGAGTGATGCAACTAATACATTTATCTGTTTAATTCTGGTAGTTCACTAGTAGCTTTTGGGGGAAAAAACATGTTAGAAAACATTACAAGCAAATACAGTCAAAAACTGATTGTTACAAGTTAAAAGATAAAATATGCAGCAATTAAACTGAATGGGGGCACGGTGGCTTAGTGGTTAGCACATTCGCCTCACACCTTCAGGGTTGGGGGTTCAATTCCCGCCTCCGCCTTGTGTGTGTCAAGTTTGTATGTTCTCCCCGTGCCTCGGGGGTTTCCTCCGGGTACTCCGGTTTCCTCCCCCAGTCCAAAGACATGCATGGTAGGTTGATTGGCATCTCTGGAAAATTGTCCGTAGTGTGTGATTGCGTGAGTGAATGAGAGTGTGTGTGTGCCCTGTGATGGGTTGGCACTCCGTCCAGGGTGTATCCTGCCTTGATGCCCAATGACGCCTGAGATAGGCACAGGCTCCCCGTGACCCGAGGTAGTTCGGATAAGCGGTAGAAAATGAGTGAATGAGAGTGAGTAAACTGAATAGGATAAAGTGCACACTTTGAACCTTCAATGTCATTGAAAGTTCTGGCTTTAATCGCTGACAATGTTAAATGAATAATTATAGAAAATTTTAATACATTTTTCCTCCCTTGAACTTTTCCACATTTGTACTAATAAAGATTTAGGAATTGGAATTAATTGAAGTTTCTATCACGTGATTTACACAATATGTTTAACATTTGAAGTTTGTTTTAAGGCTAAACTATAATTTAAATCAGATGTTAATTCTTGTTAGTGTTAACACCAAACGAACATGTACAACATACATGAAATGCTTATTTATTTTTGTTTCAGAAGAACATTTGTATTTGGCACTCAAGCTTGCTTTTATGGTACACAAGCTTGGAAAGGTCTCTCTTGAACACCTGAAGACTAGGGGAAATTACACATTTTTCGAAAAAGCATAAAGAAACTTCGCTACTTTAATTACATTTCCTGCATTTGACAGACACCCTTATCCAAAGCAACTTACATTATCTCATTTTTATACAACAGCTGAGTAATTGATGGTTAAGGGCCTTGCTTAGGGGCCCAACAGTGGCAGCTTGGTGGATCTGGGATTGAACTCACAACCTTCCATTTAGTAGCCCAACCCCTTAACCACTAGGCTACTACATGCCCTAATTATATTGCTAGTCATTAAGTCATCGTTGTAGTCCTGCCTTTGTCATATTTGTGTATTTTGTCTTGAAGTAAAGTTTGCTAACAGTTTTAAAGCAAACATATTAGGCTGTATTTGAGTAGCTGTATGTGCTAATCTCCCAGATTTTCTTACATAGTACATATTTTATTTACATCAAGCATGGTGGTGGTGATGGTGGGTTGGAGATGGAGGGCTTTTTTCTGCAGCTACAGGACCTGCAAATCTTGCCAGAAGCTTCTTCCCAGCATCTTAAACTGGGCTGAAATCTAATGAAAATGATCTTCTGCACACAATTCAATTCAATTCGAATTTATTTGTATTGCGCTTTTTACAATTGACGTCGTCTCAAAGCGGCTTTACAGAACATAAACACAGAACAAAAGGTTATTATAAAGAATAATATAAAGATTAATGTAATACAAAAATTCAAGATTAATATTAGATATTTATTCTATTTGAAAGTCTAAAGGTTTTGGGAAAAAAAATTAGGACCCAAACCACATCAAGATGCTTAAGGGAGCTGTGAATTTTCTTCTAAGGCAACCTAGTAAGATTGGAAAATTTATTTATAATAATATGATTTCACGTGGGGGCACGGTGGCTTAGTGGTTAGCACGTTCGCCTCACACCTCCAGGGTTGGGGTTCGATTCCCACCTCCGCCTTGTGTGTGTGTGTGTGTGTGTGTGTGTGTGTGTGTGTGTGTGTGTGTGTGGAGTTTGCATGTTCTCCCCGTGCCTCGGGGGTTTCCTCCGGGTACTCCGGTTTCCTCCCCCGGTCCAAAGTGGTAGGTTGATTGGCATTTCTGGAAAATTGTCCGTAGTGTGTGATTGCGTGAGAGTGTGTGTGTGTGTGCGTGCGCGCCCTGTGATGGGTTGGCACTCTGTCCAGGGTGTGTCCTGCCTTGATGCCCGATGACGCCTGAGATAGGCACACGCTCCCCGTGACCCGAGGTAGTTCGGATAAGCGGTAGAAGATGAATGAATGATTTCACGTGCTACTTTAATACATTATCGAAGTCATTATTTGGTCACAAAACGTTTTGTAATGTCGTAAAAAACGAATATTATATAAACATATCTGCGCATGCTCGAGTAGAGGATGCTGATTGGGTGTTAGCACTACAGCTAAAGGACTCGTTCTGGAAAACAAGGAAGTTCAGCAAGGTTTGAAAGAACCGTTTAAAGCTAAAGTTACCGAGAACAATTTAGTAATAATTCGCTTTTGGGATTCACGTACTGGGTGAGTAGGTGTATATGAGGGTAAAACCCCTAAACGTTTACGTTTAAAGGTCTAAACTTATAGCTGAAAGTGAAAGTACGAGGATCTTTTCAAAATGGCGTCTGCGATGGAGGAGGATATTACAGACCGACCGTCTCTTCTGGAGTCTGATCTGAGCTGTCCGGTGTGTAGGGAGCTTTACCAAGACCCCTTAGTGCTCTCATGCGGACACAGCTTTTGTAGCGAGTGTCTGGAACGCAGCTGGAAGCCCAAAAGCACGAAGACGTGTCCTGTGTGTCGTAAGAACTGCGACGGAGAGACTCCGATTCCGAACCGAGGCCTGAAGAACTCGACTGAATCTTTTCAGAAAGAGAGAAGATGGCAAATTACCAAAGCTCCACAAGTGATCTGCGGCTTACACCAACGCGATCTGCATCTGTTCTGCGTTCAGGATGAAGAGCCCATATGTGCTGAGTGTGTTACACTTCATTCTTATCATGATGTCAAACCTGTAGACTATGGAGTCAAGTATTGCCAGGTTGGTCATCTGCCTTTTATTTACACTGACCAGTGTATTATTATTATTATTTATTATTATTATTATTATTATTATTATTATTATTATTATTATCTCATATGATTGAAGTTACAGCTAATCATGATTTTAAGTCTTGGAGATTTGTTTTTGTCTGTGCAAGCAGTAATAGCATATGATAGTGACACTAGCCAATCACTGACGCCTGTGAGCTCCTGTATGCTGAAGAGGGTTGATATCGTGTTCCTTACAGTGTGTTGCAGCTGTTTGTATTTTTTATATAGACTGATGTTGTCTTTAATAATGGAGCCATAAACTGTTTGTGCATATACACAAATCAGGGGATGAGTGTGCTGTGTATCAAGGGTCAAGTCAAGTCAAGAAGCTTTTATTGTCATTTCAACCATATATAGCTGTTGCAGTACACAGTGAAATGAAACAACGTTTCTCCAGGACTTGGTGCTACATAGAACAAAGACAGAGCTATAAGGACTTAGTAAGTGCCTGTCAGGCCGCCATTGTAAATAAGAACCTGTTCTTAATGACTTGCCTGAAAAAATAAAGGTAAAAAAAAAAAAAGTTAGTCCTAGATACGTAAAGTGCATCTGTGCAACCTGGTGCAAACAGTGCAGGACAAAAAAGACAAAGAAGGCAGCGCGGGACAAAAAAGACATTTCAACCATATATATAGCTGAGGCAGTACACAGTGAAATGAAACTGTTTCTCCAGGACCCTGGTGCTACATAGAATAACACAAAGCTGTCCAAGCCACATAAAGTGCATTTGTGCAATCTAGTCCAAAACATGCAAGGTAAAAGACAGTGCAAACAAACAATACAAAACAGTACAGAAAGAATACACAAAATAGCAATGACCATCGTGCATACTGTATATTATACAGTTCATTGTGCAAAAAATTTAGGATTTAGCAGAGAAGTAAAACAAACAGTAAACACACATATATATGTGTGTGTATATATGTATATGTTGATCAATAGTCAACTGCCTGATCATATAATGTACAGTAGGTTGACTATACTTATACTTACCTGAAGTCTACAAATGTTTCAGGGTTTATTTAACCTTGTCTATCTTGTTAAATAATTGGTTTCAACAGACAACAGAAGAGCATGCTTTCTCAATACTTTAGAGAACAGGACAAGAGTAATTATTTACCAACATGTCAATTTAGATGGGATATACTGTAAAATACAGTGATCTCTGTATCACTATATAAGGTAAAATACACTATGCACATGCAGTACATACAATTTGACTGGAATGTCAGAATCACATGGGACTAAAATCCCAGAGATCTACCTTCTCATTTATGACTAATATATTCCAAAAAACTACTATTGATACATTATGATGGATATGATAAAAGTAAAAGACTAAATAGTAGGCAATTTGTTTTGTTCTAGGAGCTGCTCAACCTCAAAATCAAGATACTTGCTGATAAACTGGAGTCATTTAAGAAGATGAAGAAACGATATAATGAGACAGTCAGTTTTATTCAGGTAATTTATATTCGCTGCCAACTTTTACCCTCTTTGCCACCCTCTTACCCGCTTTTATACCTAATGCTGCTCATGGTTTATGGGTAGACTTTTTTTAATCTAAATACTTCTCACTTCACAGAGCCAGTCAGAGGAAGCGGAGAAGCAAATTAGACAGGAGTTTGAGAGGCTTCGTCAGATTCTAAAAGAAGAAGAAGATTCCAGAATTTTAGCCCTAAAGAAAGAAGAGACTCAGAAGAAACAGATGATGAAGAAGAAGATTGAAAGCATCAGCTCTGATATCAACCATCTCACTGAGCTGGTTCAGTCACTGAGTAGGGAGATGGGTGCAGATGATTTAGTTATCTTACAAGTATGAAATTTGTCTTTTAAAATGGAAATTTATATTAGTTAAAAAGAGTGCATGCCATCTGATCTGACTTTTTATTACTAGGAAGTATTAGGAATAATATGTCTGTTAATAGGCAAAGCGTGTTAATAATAAACTTGTTAATAGTAATTTTTTTTCTTCCAGAATTACCAGAGTCTTAAACTTAGGTAAGTTTTGTGCTTATCCATCTTGTTTCAGATGATAATTTGAACATGCAACATTTATTTATGCTGATGTGTCCTAGGGCCCAGTGGACAGAAGAAGAATCCCAAAAGTTTCCTTCTGGAGCTCTCATCAACATGGCCTCACATGTCGGAGCACTGGATTATAAAGTCTGGGACAGCATGCGTTCAAAGGTCAAATTTTGTAAGTGTGCTTTTTTATTCAGAAAACATGACCCTGAACGAATTGTATAGTTGTACTGCATTCTGGAACTTTGAGTCCAGATTTCAGTCTCCATACTTCTACACTGTATTTTATTAATTAATATAATGTCACCAGAAATTATTGATTGAAGAAACCTTACAGGAGTGGGAAAAAAAAGCCCAACACCAACCAATAGATTAGCACCAGGGTTGCAAGGTTGCTAAGCACAACACACATACACCATATGGCCTAACGTATGTGGACAACTGACCATCACACCATCATGTAAGTCATACGTGTGCCACAAAGCTGGAAGCTCACAATTATTTAGAATGGATTTGTATGCTGAAGCATTAAGCTTTTCTTAAGAGGTTCAAACCTGTTCTAGCATGATATTTGCCAAGTGGCCTCCAATGAGCACCTGTTGGGATGAACTGGAATACTGACATCTACCACTAACATCAGTGCATGACCTCACTAATGCTCTTGTGAATGGTTGAATGACCAAATCCCTATAGAGCTATTCTCCAAAATCTAGTGTGAAAAGCCTTCCCGGGGTGAAGGTTATTAAAAAATGAAAGGGGGATAAATTGGATTTGTTTATCAATCACATATTGGTGTATTGTTCAAGTCTCCATAGACTTTTGGCCATATAGTGAATTCCAGTATAAACAAATATGAACATAGTTAATGGGTTTCAAGATGCAGGTTCTTCACTGTTTATTGATATTGTATTTATGATTTTGTAGGCACAAGCATATGCCAGTTAATGTATACATGCCATATAGACATTCCTATAACTTTTTATCCAATTATACTGTTATCAATTCTGCGATTAGTGGCTAACATCTTTGCAGAAAAGAAGTCAGCTGTCTAGAACTTACGTGAATCATCCTGAGAAGAGAGATGGAGAGATCATAGAAGGATAATCTGAAATATCTCATAGACATTAACCCCCAATCAGAATCCTGAATACAGCATGTGGTAGCCTGCTTTTGACTGTGAACCTTTCCTCTCATTTGCCTTAAATGTCTCGTATATAATAAGAAACAAATGCACTGACTTAAGTGCAAAATGTTTGAATTTGGCTACAGACTTAAATTAACATCTAAATCTCTGTCTTCTCTACAGTTCCAGTGCTCATGGATCCAAACACCATTTCTCCATGGCTATCCATGTCCCCTGACTACGCAAGTGTAAAAGAGAACACAGAGAGGCAATCTGTCCCAGACAACCCTGAACGTTTTGACCCCTGCGTCTTTGTCCTGGGCTCGGAGGGTTTTACGACAGGACGCCATCGTTGGGAGGTCTTTGTAGGTGATAGCCCGAAGTGGGTCCTCGGAGTATGTAAGGAGAATGTGGCTCGCAAGAGGAAGTTCACAGTGACTACATCAGGAGGTGTATGGAGCATCGGCCTAAGTAAAGGAGTGTACAACGGTCTGACTTCTCCTCGCACCCAACTAAATGTGGAAAAGAGGCCTGAGAAAATCAGGGTGAAACTCAACATGAATAAAGGAGAGGTGTCTTTCTGGGATGCTGACAGTGGAGCACACCTCATCACCTACAATGATGAATTCCCTGCAAAGCTCTTCCCTCTCTTTGGCCCTGGGCTCCACAAAACTCCCCTGACTATCCAGCCTGAAAAACTCACAAAATAGCAGCGATATGCAGAGGGATGTAACAATACAGTGTGACATGTAAATGTATAGACAATACAACTAGTCATGTTTTATATGTTTTGAGTCAAATTATACTTTTAGTTTTAATGCTATTCCTTTATGATTTAATGACTCATATCCTTGAATGCTCGTAAATGCTGACTGTATTGAAAATGTATCATGTCAAGAAGCCTGCATCTATAAACTACAGCGCTACACTAATAAGAGTTTTATTTTGTCGAAAATCATTCAGGTGGGCCGGTATTTATTTTCTGTTTTTGCTCATTGTTCATTATTCTGCCAAAAGCAGAGCTGGCTAAATAAATCAGTTCTCATTTATTTGCTTGTTTGGATTCATGTGTTTTGATTACAGTCCAGAGGAGAATCTACAGAAATCTACAACAGGATGTACAAAGTCTGGCCTGCAGAGCCAATGTGGCAGACGTTAACTGATCCAATAGCCGCAACAACAACAACAATAATAATAATGAGGATATATATTTGTAATGACAAATATATTCATCATGCATAATCAGCTTTAAAATAAACAAAGGACTAACATTATGTAGGTCTTCCACCAAAACAGTTCTTATCCCTTAAACCATGGACTTCATCTCTCTTGTTTGTAAGTGTTCTAGCTTTTCCTCTAGCACCAGTTTACACAATTCTTTTTGTTTGTTTGTTTGGGTTTTTTGCTGCACTTAATGTGTTGTTCTTCTGGAAGTACTCTTAAATAAAGAATAGAGATTTTAATATACACACATTCCAAGCTTGTTAATTAGACACTTGGGTTGAAAACTCAATTCATGAAACCAAGGTTATGCAGGGCATGGAAAAGACGATATAAATACAATATAAATACCTTCAATGGATGCGAAGATCCAGTGAGCCCAGTGATGCTTTATGTGAATTGATGTGTCATGCTTTTGAGTAACACAAACCAAACCAAAGGTATACATACATATGTTTATATATACAAAGATATATAACAACCAGTCATAACATTAAAACCAGAGTTATCGCATTTCAGTGGCACCTCTTGGAAGCAGGACAATTGAGCAACTGTAAGGTTCAGAGTGATCAAGTTGTAATGGCTATACAACTGGGTAAGAGCATGTCCAAAACAGCAGGTCTTGTCTCATCATTCAAAATGCATAAATTAGCCAAGTGTTTGGAATTTCATCATCGTTCGTTCGTTCATTTTCTACCGCTTATCCGAACTACATTGGGTCACGGGGAGCCTGTGCCTATCTTAGGCGTCATCGAGCATCAAGGCAGGATACACCCTGGACGGAGTGCCAACCCATCGCAGGGCACACACACACACACACACACTCTCATTCACTCACGCGATCACACACTACGGACAATTTTTCCAGAGATGCCAATCAACCTACCATGCATGTCTTTGGACCGGGGGAGGAAACCGGAGTACCCGGAGGAAACCCCCGAGGCACGGGGAGAACATGCAAACTCCAAACACACAAGGTGGAGGCGGGAATCGAACCCCCTACCCTGGAGGTGTGAGGCGAACGTGCTAACCACTAAGCCACCGTGCCCCCTGTTTGGAATTTGTCTTCTCAAATACAAAATGAGAAGAGTTTTACAGTGCAAAATGTTAAAAAAAAAAAAAAATGATAGGGATAAGACACACCCGTTTCTTATATATGTTTTATATCTAATATATATCTTATATCTGCTTATTCTGTATCCTGACAGAAATACACCACAGGGCATACTGTTAAAAGAAGAAATATCAATGACCGATTGGTATGAAGACACCACAAAGTGTAAAATCCTTGTATTACAGCACATCTTAAAGGGGTTAGCATGTTAGCCTAAGTTGTAAATGTAGTGTGTGAATGAGTTTGTGTGATTGTGCCCTGTGATGGTTTGGCACCCTGTCTGGGGTGTCTTCAGCCTTGTTTCCTGAGTTTCCTGAGCTTCAGGATATCAGTGAACTTTAGGATAAAACATCATCAACATGAGGTGTTAGTACGTTAACAATTATTCTTTTGAATGAGCATGTTAAATTAACCCTGTGTTTGTAGTTTTGGCTATAACACAAGTCAGAGCTACTTGTGTAGAAAATTTATCAAAACCTTCTGACCAAAACCTTCTTCACACCTGAGTCAGCCATTGCATCAGCTCATGAATCAGCTTATGTGTAGAGCTTATAGGACACTTTCAGCTTTTGAAGTATGCTTTGCTTATAGAAGTAAATAAAGCTCAAACCGGTTTTGTGGTTATAAATTACAATCAATTGCACATATACATGGGAGTGAAACAGGATCATCCTAATCATGCAGAATCTATAGTGTCACAAAACCTCAGAGAAAGACTAAATTAATTTATGTTGTTTACCTTTAGATTATAACATTTGTCAAAACATTTTTCTATATCTACTCACATAATAGTTAGGATTTTATTACCAGAGTATACTGCTTGTAGGTTTGTTTAGTTTTCTTTACTGAAGAAATTCACTATAATCAGCATATTTTTTAGTTTTCCACAACTTATTTCTGCTCTTTTTCAGGAGACAGACGAAAGCACTTATTTCAATTTTATAAACAAACTCAATTTAAATTTTATTTATATTATAATTATGATTTGATGCACACAAGAACACTGAATCATGCCTTCTAAAAAATAAGTGCTAGCAAACAATTGGTATGTCATTTTAATCAGGGTCACATTTTGCATGTCATATTATATTTGTAGAAGCATAATACTACGGAAGTCCTAAGAGGCTATGCATTAATATATTTTTTTCTTTCTTGTTTGTGATAACGACTTAATTTCTCCTGATCTCTGCATAAGAACGTGTTCTAGAGGCAGCAGTATAGCAGCATCATGGTAACATGCGGAGGACGGGACTCCGTATCCCCACGGCAGTCCCTATCACCTACGAACAGGAATCAGACCCAAATGCAGGAATGTAGGGAAACCAGAGCTTTAATGAACACACTACACTATAACCAAAATGTAAACATAACACAAGACGCATATGGCACGGTTAACCTGACAAGCTATAGAAACATGGAACCGCATCCAACCGTGCTGTGTGAACATGCAACAATTACTCATAAAATACAAAGACAACAGAACAGGCACATATAGGACATCAAATTTAGTTTAACTTGGAAAAGGTGCAATGGCAGGAAACAACAAACAGGTAAAGACGAAGTACCGCCCACATAAACACAACAAAGCATGTGATTGTCGTGACGAGACAAAGGCTAGTGAGGATCCAAGTGCAGTTTAGACTTTTAATAGACAGAAACAAGAAACAGGCAAACAAACGGGCAGGCAGAACAGGGCAGAACACTGAGTGCACAGGAAACAGGAACATCGACACCCACATACAACAACGACCAACACCAGGGAAGTGAACAAACAGGGTAGATATAGCAAGCAGGAACCAATCACCAAGCAGAGACAATCAGTGACTAACACGATACACCTGGGGGGAGATAGAGTGCAATTAGTGTCCATGGTAACCAATGAGTGGGTGGAGCAAACAATTGACAGCAGTGTTGTAATGTAACGAAGTATAAATACTTCGTTACTATACTTAAGTAGAAATTTCACGTATCTGTACTTTACTTCGCTATTTAAATTTATGTCAACTTTCACTTTTACTCCACTACATTTTCTAGATAAAATGTATACTTTTACTCCGCTATATTTCCACTAAGCATCTTCGTTACTCGTTACTACAAAATAAAATAAATAAAAAAAACAAAAAATAAGTAAATAATAAAATTGCGACTGCAATAAGGGAGGTTTGGCGAATCACTGCTCCTAGATTGCATTACGCAGCTCCGCACGCTCTATTTCAGCGTAATGTTGCCAAAAGGAGGCGGAAGCACAACTGAACCTGAGCCACAACAGAGCCACATTTTTTTACTGTTTTACCACAAAGAGCCACATCATACACATGGGCACACATGATCATCACCTTTTTTCCCTTCCATTTTGAGAGCGAACTTGACACAAATTGTTTACTCAAATGATCTTGCTCCTACTGGGAAACTTTGAGGTATTTTCATCCCACTCACATGCGCGTTTGACGAAAACACCGTACTGAACTCAAGCGAAGCGAACACGCACAATAAAAAGACACACAAACTTCGATGTGAACGTAAGAACCGCATGAAACCTGGCAAAGAAACCTTTGCAAGAAATGTTTCTGTACATTGGAATGAAAGATTCTTCCTACCGGATGAAGTGCCTCTTATGCCTACCGAAAATCACTGAAATATTACTTTTTACTTTTACTTCAAATACTTAAGTACATTAAATATCAGAAAATTACTTTTGATACTTAAGTACAGTATATATCAGATACTTTAAGACTTTTACTTGAGTAATATTCTAAAAGGTAACTTTCACTTCTACCAAAGTCTTTTTCTAGTACGATACTTGTACTTTTACTCAAGTATTGCTTTCTAGTACTTTATACAACACTGATTGACAGCAAGGCAGACAGCAGACAGAAACAGGGCAAAAGACAGACAGACTCATTACAGTGATGAGAAGCCATTCAAGCTCCTGTCTTATTGAAGGATCGCATGTGCTTTTACGAGAAAAATAAACAACTCTTGTTATGTCAAGATAACGAGAAAAGTCACGAGAAAACAAGAAAGTAAAAAATATAATAATGCATGGCCTCTTAGGACTTCTGTACATTTCCTTTGTATACGATCAGATAAAGTTAATCCAATGAGATTTTTCATTTCAGTTAAAACTTTTACAAAGATTCTCTAGGCTACAGAGATATCGCCTGTGCCTTTTAGATCATGAACATACACTGAAAAATATAGCATGAATACAGTAGTTTGTAGTTTTCAATTAAATAATAATAATAATACAAATAATAATAGTACACTACTTTATTTTAATCAGCCACTCAGTGTGCTGTCAGAGTCTGGTGTTAAGTCCACTTAACATGATTAACATGACTATAAAATAGCTTTAAGAGCAGGTCTAGAATAAATAGTGGTTAAAAATGATGATGATGATGATGATGATGATGATGACGATTATTATTATTATTATTATTATTATTATTATTATTATTATTATATAATGTGTTGTTATTTTTACAAAATAATAATAATTATCTTTTCCTTTTTATATTTCCATTTCTGTTTTTTTTTAATTGTTATTATAACAGAATTATTTGTTCAATTACTTGTACTAGACCAGTACTAAGACCAGCTTCCCACTCTACTATGATTACATCAACCTCCACCATCAAGCTGACAGTAACACAAACCCTGAAAAATTCCCAGAAGCCTGGGAAACACCGTTCAGTACTTTATTTCTGTTCTGTACACTATTTCTGCATTTTTATACCAGTTTATAGGGTTGGTTAACTTTATTAAGGTTACTTAAGGTTTCAAGTGTAATTTAAGTATAATTGTATTGCATTATTGAATGGATTTGGTCACACTGGTAATGTGGTTTTGTTGCAAAATGGTTTTTTTTAAGAGTTATTTATTATCTTAGAATAAATGTCACTTAAGATCAGTTTATATGAGTGTTTGATTTTTTTTTTTTTTTTTTGTGAAATTAAGCTACTCAATCAATATTATCAGCTCTAAGTTATCAGCTTTAAGTTAAGAACCAGAACAAGTCACTTAACAGCTTGGCTCTTCATGACACCTTCTTCATCTTTTGGACGGTCCTTTCATCCCAGGTTCACGCAATGAACTGCTTGGATGTGATTAGCAGCTGTGTAGCATGACTAACATCTTTTAAAAGTTAATTTAAGACCTGTATTATCTCAGTTTTACATAAACTATGTGTGTTGACACCAAAAATGTTATCATGGCAATGATTTTTCTTAGATGAAATGGTAGGTTGTTCTTCATGGATGCCAATTATCTGCCAAGTTATTTCTATTTTAAGTTATAGTACATGCAACTATGTTGTATATCTAAATATGTGCAATAAGATATTTCCTCTTTTTGAATTGATGATCAGTTTTTAATGTCTCCTTATGCATTCTATGGTGGCACATTTCATTTTGCAAGCTTTGTTCAAATGCATACAATTACCTTATTTAACAATGGGATTTTAGAATTTAGTATATATTAGTTATGTACCTTGTAAACTGGTAACCTGCCTGTTTGCTAAAAGGTTCATTTAAATGAAGTGTTTGGAAATCATAAATAGCTATATCTATACATATCACACTTTATTTCCATGATTAGTTTCATATTGTTTAGCTCAGGGATTAAATTTAACAGCCAGTGACCCCTTTAGAGGCAGAAAAATCGGTAACACTTTACACTAACAGTATATGAACAATCATGCACTAATATCTGTATCAATACTTATGTAAATATGATCCAATAATGAATACAGGCACGTACTAATCACACACTAGTGAAGCGCTAACGTTATGATGTGAGTCTTATAAATTAATGTCTGAATAACAAATAAAGTACATGTTAGTACATGATTGTTAGTGAATTATAATCACTTACACATTGGGGGAAAAGAGTCAAACATGCACTATGAGAAAAAATATGCATTAAATGTGCAATATTTCATATTGTTTACCTTTCTAGGCAAATGCGAGTGCCAGGGCCAAGAAACCCAGAGAATGTACTAGAATTACAGTGGGATTTAAAGAAAAAGGGATAGAGAAAATTGGGTTGAGATGAAATTACTAGTGTTTGTTATTATTGTGTTCAGTAGTAAGGATCACTATATACTGTGAAAGTAATCCAGTGCCACAAAATGATGTTTGTGTGCAAGCTGGATATAGAAACATTATGCACATTTAATTCATAATAACAAACTAATGAAGAGATCTATGTATCATGTTTAAATAATGATGATAATGACCTTAAGTATGTTAGTACATGTGTGTTAGTTAATGTAGTAATTAAAACATAGGGGTGAACTCAGTCAAACAAGCTATATAAGAAAAGGTAGGAAATGTCCGATCCTTCATAATGGATGTAGAAAGACACAATATTAGCAAACACCAATAATTTCAGCTCAACCCATTTTTCATCATTCTCCATGCATTTCTCTTCAAATCCAACTGACGTACATGGTCTGGGTGGCTCGGGGCCTGATGATCTGCAATGATGAACCATTTAAATTATGCATGTCTAATTCATATTCTTCCTTACAGAGCATGTTTGATCGAGATTACCCCATATGTTAATTAATACTGTACTAACATGTACTTGAGGTGGTCGTTAATCACACATACATTCATGACTCACATCACATTATGTGAGCTCTTCATTAGTTTGTGATTAGTACATGCTGTAACTCAACATTAATTTATATTTAGGAATCAGATCTGGTATTGGCACATGATTATTCATACACTGTGATTGTATAGTGTTACCAAATAGATTACACAGAGCAGATTTATTTTTTGAAATATTAATTAAATAATAATTGCTCATTAATTGAAGGTATATTTAATGAAGCCATAGAGTATTCTGTTCCTGAACCTTATGCAAACAGGACAATGTTGTTGTTTTTTCAGTCATTAAAACCGGTTGTCTCAGGTTTAAAATTTTCTCAACTGATAATCTCTTCCAGAAAGGTGTTTTTTTCCTTTTTATTCATTGTATCCATCCTTGAGTTATTAAAAAGTTCTATGCAAAGAAATTGATTGGTGATTGTATTATAGACATTTTTTAACACAAGTCTTTGGTTGTATACAGTAATATCTGTCAATTAGGCTGCTGTTACTGTAGCTAAACCACTGCTTTTTTGTAGATGAGATCAGATGATCAAATGAGCTGCAACTTTTCTTAGATAGATAGATAGATAGATAGATAGATAGATAGATAGATAGATAGATAGATAGATAGATAGATTTATTAATGCACTGTAGATTAAATTCAAGTTAACACATAAAGGAAACCCCTATTTATTAAATCTAGTGTCAAATAAAATAATAAAGTATATAATAAATATAAATAATAGAAACTATAAAATAAACCAGTGTACATGTACATATGCTAGAGTTTGTGTGTAAGTGAGTCTCAGTTAACGGAAGAAGGTATCGGGTACTGTGTAGCTTCATGGGTCCATTGGGTCCATTGAGCACAGACATATTTTTATACAATAATGGAACCCATAATTACTTAATGAGTTATCATTGAGTATCTTTCAGTTATTGACCTGTTATACAAGCCACTTAAATTAAATGTATTTAATCCATACTTTAAATTGTACATGTGAGTTTTACCTCACATTTATTGGACAGATTTAGTGTCAACATTGACTAATTGTCCTGACATTTTGGACATTGTTATCTTCATGTTTGTTAGACTGATGTGACATGATACCTGATGACAAAAAGTGGGGCCAAATGTGCCTTTAGAAATGCACTTTATTTACTGTATGCATATTAAAAGCTAGTCCAGTTTTCTCTTGAAGCTCCTCTTCACCCTTATCTCAGCTCTAACGTCATGAAAGCTTCGCTTGAGTTGTTTCCTGCCTCACTGCTTCTGGACTGAGCAAAAGAAGTGAGAGCTACTGTAACAAACATTTCACTTGATCAGGTAAGCTTTTATTAGTTTCAGTGATTTTGATTAGAAAAATAGTCTGAACTGTGTGGTAAAAAACAACATAAAAGAAGTGTAAGTAAAGAGAACTAAGTACAGCCAATAATATGACTGATACAGTAAATATGAAGTAAATATAAATAATTATAACTCATTTTGTAGCACTGTAAAGTATTGTAAACTATGATGTTCTGCAGATAATGTAAAGATTATTACCTTTTAAAAAATCTAAATAGGTGATTAAAGTGTTACAGGTGAAGGATTTGACTAAGGATACACGAGATAGATCTGATGTTAAAATTTTTACTAATGGTAAAATATTTGAAACTCATTTAAATATTTTAGTAAACATTTGAACATGCAAAGAACGAATACATTCATTTACTTCAGCATCTAAAACTTGCCAGAAGACATTTAAAAAAAGTTTACGTTAATTCAATTAGATTTGAAAACATGCTTAATTATAAGAAAAATAGCAGGATAAATGAGACAGTTTGTTTTTTGTAGCAGCAAATATTCATGTCTATAAAGTATTAATCTGCCAAAATTAATTAGAAAAGAAAAAAATTTCTTGAGCAAATTTTATTTTTTTAAGACACCTTTGCTTATACTTTGATTAATGGAAAGGATTGTTTATAGCATTTCTATACAGTATTCCACAATTTTTTTGTGAATATGTGTGCATTTATTCTTGCATGTACGTGTGTGTGGGCTTGTTAGGGGGGGTGGTTTGTTTATCTCCAAAAAACACCCATGCCCCTATCTTTTAACAGAACAGTGCAGTGTGGGCAGGGCAACTTTCCATCCCTCACACATGCGTAGATACCAATACAAATGCACTCACCAAATATAACACATTAAGTCCTCTTACGGTTTTATTCAACAATCCTGGGGGAAAAAAGATATGCTGATTGTTCTTTGAAGTTTTGTTCTAGAAACTAGATGGATGAGGTAAAGGTCCATCTCTGTAGTTTCTTGATCAACATGAATGTACATAATAATAATAATAATAATAATAATAATAATAATATATTGAATTGATTAATATATATTGCTTAAAGTTGTAAATTGTTTTGCCACATTTTGGAGGGAAAAACAATCATATTTAAAGACGTAGTTTCAAAGCAAAAATTTTTGTACATGGATTAACAGTCCATACTGACTGATTGGAAGTTTGAGTTATTGTGTGTTATGTTTAGTCTACAGTCTGTTTTCTCTGTTTTACGAAGGGTGTCAATAATTCTACAATAAACACATAAATGTATAAATAGTGTAGAGTTCACCAGAATCAGAGACTTACCAGAAATTATTTTTAAATATAATACATGTATAAGTCTTAAAGCTGTAAAATGTCTTATGTATTCAATAGCATGTAAAAAGCATGTTTATTATTGCTAACATTGGGCAATCTGGCAATTAATTCAGTTATGTTTATAAAAATATGTGTTGAAGGAGAGTAAAGATGACAACGTTTCCTTGCCGAGTTATTCTTTTGGACGGCGCTGTCATTGAGCGAGACTTAGAGGTCAGTATTTACCTCCTTATCGTTCTGTCAACAATCTGCAGTTTCATGGGCTGTTAAGAATTTTTATGTATCTGTGTTTCTAGAAAAAAGCAGTGGGCCAGGTTCTGTTTAATAAAGTCTGTGAGTATCTCAATCTTCTAGAGAGGGACTATTTTGGCCTGGCAGCATGGGATTCATCTAACAATAAGGTGAAAGAATTTATTCTAGATAGAATGAATATAAATATGTGTGTATCATGTATTAATTACGCAACGTAGCCTCATATTTAATTAGTTATTTGCTTTAAATATGGTTCTATAGTAGCTCAATTAGAGGCATATTTATCACTTACTATAGTAAATGTCAGATTTTTTATGATCTTTATTCAGGTGTGGTTGAAATTTTCCAAACCGGTTCACAAGCAGATCAAAAGTGAGTGCATTTGTTCTGTTATGTTTAAAGAGTATTAGATCTATGTGTTTGTTTGCATTTATGCTGAGGTTCACTGCTGATTGTCGTTTTAGGTCATGATGCTACATTTACATTCAGTGTCAAGTTTTACCCACCTGACCCCTCTTTACTGGCTGAGGACATTACAAGGTAAAATCTATCTCTCTCTCGCTCACTTTATTTCTCTCGCTCTCTGTCTCCTTCTACTGACAGAGGTATATAGCATGGCCAACATTTTGAGGAAACCTGAGCCTCATATTTATGTTTGCTTTTTAAACTTCCCATTCCACATGAATCCACCTTGGCTGGTATAAAGTTCTCCACTCTTCTGGATAGTCTTTCCACTAGATTTCAGCATGGTTAAAGGATTTGGGTTCATCCATGTACAGTTGCATGAAGAGGCCTGGGGATCAGTCAGTGTTCCACTTCATCCCAATGGTGTTCGGTGTGGTTAAGGTCAGGGCTTTGTGCAGTCAACCTGAGTTCTTCCACTCTGACCTTGGCAAACAATTTCTTTACGGCCCTCACATTCTATACAGAGACACTGTCATAAAACAGGTTTAGGCCCGTTAGGCCCCATTACAATTTTACTGCTACAGTATACAAAGACATGTTATAGAATTGTCTGCCTCCAACTATGGGGTGTGATGGTCATACTTTTGACCATATAGTGTATTACTATATCTAATGCTACACACACACCTGCTCCTAACCTTAACCTTGCCCTCAATAACCAAAAGCTTTTGGCTCTTTTAGTTTTTGCAGTTTTTGTAAGAAAAAGAGTCAAAATTGTCAGATATTCTGATACTTGTAGCATGTACGGTTATAATAATCACCCCACACACAAACTACACTCAACACCAATAGCTTTTCCACTGACGCCTCGGTAATGAATTGGATGTAAAATTAATAAAAAGATTTTGCACAAAGTTGTGGTGTCCATGTTAGCTGGAGTACAGACAGCTCATATGCTCATTAAATCAAAAAGAGGACAAGCCAACCACTAAGAACTATTCCTGTCATCATTTAAAATATTCTACTGTCCATGCAAGATGTTGTCAATAATCTAAAGTGTATAGACAATTGATAAAACTAACCAATAAAGCATATTCCGTATTTTATATTATATTACAATTATATTTATATTACAACAGCTGCCTTTTATGTACAGTAAAAAAATCAGAATATTTGTCCTTTCTATAGAGAGAAACTGTAAACGCATCACACACTCATCAAGCTTCAAAAAAAGTTGTTCAAGCTGATTAAACATGTTTCGGTTCCTGAGAATATTTGCCTATTGTTAATATATGTTTGTGTAAGCAATGTGCTACATGTATTTATTTACTTAATTATGCATTATTGTTTTCTCTCAGATACTTACTGTGCCTTCAGCTCAGGACAGACATCCTGGCAAGCCGTCTGCCATGTCCACCAGATATTTTGGCAGTTTTGGGATCATACACAGTCCAGGCAGAATTTGGAGATTATAACCCTGAACTACACGGGAAAGAGTTCTTCAGTAATATTCCCCTTGCACCCAATCAAACTCCAGAGCTGGAGGAGGCTGTGGCAGAGCTCCATCAAACACTCAAGTATTTTGGTTATGCACAAGCATCGTCATCATCTTGAAAATTTATATCATGTCATAAAATATGATAGAAATTTTAAATTCTGTTCCTTTTAAAGTAAAATACAAAAGCATTTTTCAGTCAGTCTGAATTAAAAAATAAGTTTTATGGGTGGATTCTTCTAAATACTCATCCACACACACAGACACACACACTGTTTTTTTCTGTATGTCACTGCAGATCCATGAGTCCTGCTGAAGCAGATCAGGGTTTCCTGCAGAATGTCAAGACGCTCCACATGTACGGAGTACATCTGCATCCTGCTAAGGTAGCCTGAGCATGAAACTGTACTTACGCATGCTGAAAATTTCTCCTTCTTTGTGTTGATATGTACATTTATTATTTGAATTGTTTATGCTTATGGTTTGTGTGTATAGGATGCCAGTGGTGGAGATGTGATGCTGGGTGTGTGTGCTGATGGTCTAGTAGTGTATGAGGATGAGGAAAACACACAGAGTTTCAGCTGGCCCACAGTTCTGAATATTTTTTACAAACACAGCAACTTCCAAGCCAGGGTTTCTCACTCAGAGGTAAACATGTGTCTCACACAACTAATATGTGGGCTGAAGAAGGGAAATCTTCTGGAGCATAATCTGATTAAGTGATTCTCTTTGGACTCTATCCAGGATGCATCTGAAAATACCATCAAATTCACTCTTCCCAGCTACCGTGCATGCAAATGCCTGTGGAAAAATGCTGTGGAGCATCATGGCTTCTTCAGGTAGCAGCTTATATCTGCTTATGTACAGTTATACACAGCTATAAGTATCATAATGTGTTGGAACAATAGGGAATTCTGATCACAACATAATAAATAATACAACTGAATCAAGATTCTCCTGCAGTTTAAATGACAGAAATGATGACATACTACACACTTCTAGACAACACTAAAAATTAATTTTTAACATATGTTCATTAATTTCTTAGGAATTTTAAGGACCTAGCCAAGGCTCCCCTCCAGTTGGGTTCAAGGTATCGTTTTGACGGTCTCACTCATGAGGAATCTCTAGAGGTCAGCTCCACCATCAAGCAAGCAGCTCCACGCTTTGCACGCTCAGCCATCAAGAGGAAAGGTGCATGTTTGAAATGTTCAGTAAAATTTAATACTGAATTTGTGCACTGAATCCTTTTTCGGCTTAAAAAGGCAATACTTGTTTGTAATACCACTTGTCTTGAGGCTGTTGAAATAAAAAGCCTGCCTTGGCAGCTTTATTCAAGAAATCTGGCAACCACAAAGTCCTGTACTACATGCAGGTGATTTGCATGATCTAAGTGGTGCACCCAGAATATCAATTTAATGCTAAGATGCTTAATCCAAATATAATCCTGCATAAATATCACTAACTCCCTATGTTTTGGACTGAAGTTGCCAACACTCAATACAGTCCAGTGTGTCAACAGCTGTTGTTAATTATTCTTTCAGCAAAAGAAAGCTTTCTTGTGGATATGAAGCGCCCAAACAGAACCGAATTTGTCGACTGGTTTCAACTGCTTGGCTCTGATGAAACATGGCCTGCTTATAGCCCAGGTAGAGTCCAGTAAATCAATCTATAACCTGTGTGTATGTGTCATACACTGAATAAGAATATTGTAAGAAACAATCAATTATTAAGCCAGATGTGCACACAGATAAGTACCAAGTGACAGCTGGAGAGACACTTGCTTATAAAGGAAGAGAGGAAGTGGATGAACTGGATAATGAGTGGTTTCAGCTGTTGGGTGGGCGCTCCTTTCCCACTCAGCATTCTTACTCATCCTTATCTTCAGGTAAATTTAATCTTCATCTCTCTTTTCACATTGTACTTCAGTGCTTGCAATTTTTAATTCTCCTTTTCAACATTTTCTTTCCACTTTATTCATGGTTATTTTTAGTTGTTCTAGCACAAACAAATACAGTAGGACTGAATTAGGTTTGTTTGGGTTTGATTACATTTAAAAAGTTTCGCCATTTAAATGTCTTGCACAGATTCTGACATTTTGGAAAGTGATAAATTCCAGCTTTGGAAACTGCAAGCTGATGACTGGTTTGTTCTCCTCGAACCCCACACATATCAGCCCGGTGTAAGGCACTGGAAGACCCAACAATGTGAGTTCTGATTTTTGGAGAAAATTTAAGAGCGTGTGTTCATACCAGTAGCTAAATATAGTCTCTCCATCTTTTTATCATTAGGAAAAGAGTTATCAGATATGTCTGACAAAACTAGTCCAAAGGTTAAATGATCAATAAAAAATAAATTAATAAATAATAAAAATTATATAATCTCAACCATATAAAATCATGGCTACCAGTACAAATCGGGTAATATTTACAAAATTAAAGTAATAGCATGAAATATGTCTTAAAAATAAGCCATATTATAGCTAAATATTTTTCATTAAAATGTGAATAATCAGACCACTGATGCATCTGGATTCCATTAAAAATCATAAACTCATATATTTAGTCTTCAAGGCATATGACATGATTAACACAAATAAAACAGACAGTCCAACTGCAGACCTGCTGGTGAAAAAACTCATAATGCTTGTGGGAATTTGATGACCTGGCAACACAGCATTCATATTATCATATTTCTGTTTTTACCCTCAGTGTCTTTCCAGTCCTCTCAAGCAGAAGAGCAGACAGAAGAGCTGGAATATATAAAAGGAAACTCAGAGAAGAGTATAAATATTGTCTGGAAAAGAAAAGAGGTTGATGCTGTGACAGAGCAACACGAGGAAGTGGAAGTGGAAAGAAACTCAATAAGTCCAGATGTTGTTGGCAAAAATCTAGAGTTGGAAACTAGGGACAGTGAGCAAATAGTGAAAGTTATGAGGGAAATGATGGAAGGTGAGGTGGATGGAGAAGAATTACAAACAGTAGTAATGTATGAACAGAGAAGGCAGGTGGTGGAACCTTATACTGGACAACTTCAGGAGGCTTTTGTTGAACAAATATTTAGAGGGATGGAAGTCGTAGACACGGTACGTGAACTGATGTTAAAGACAGGTGAAGTGGTGTCTGAGGAAAATGTAGAGGATTTAGAGAAAACATTACAAGAAGTGGAGAGCGTTGAAAGAACACTGCAGGACATAGAAAGGCTAAAAGTCAAATTACAGGAAGTAGAATTATTGGAGCAAAAACTACAAGAAGTGCAGCAGGCAGGAAGACAGCTTGGGGAGAACGATGATTGGTACATTTTGCTGGAGAACAAACTGATGGCATCTTCAGCACCTGTGAGACTTGTAGGAGTGGAAACTTCTGAAAAAAAGCTGCAGAAAAAACTTGAACAAGGAGACAGAGGAGACTGGTACCTTATGCTGGATCGCAAACCCTTAGTGGTATCTTCAGCAAATGCAGGTAAGCAGCTTTATTCAGATCTGTGTTATATGTCATATATATCCTGCTAATGATGTGTGTAATTATAGCTCACATAATATTCTATTAATAATTGCTAGTTTACACAATAATTAGAAACACTTTTTGTGCCTTTACCGGGCCTTAACATATTCATGTACATTGCATAAATTTGTTATAAAGCAGTACTACTGACTTTATGTTAGACAGCAACTTGTGAAGTTTTTATCTAGTACATATCTGTCTTTATGACATATGTTCAAGACTTTATTTTAGCTATTTCTCTACTTTTACAACTGCAGGAATCTGAGGCTACTATGAGCACAAGTTCATCAAACTCGGTCTTTGATGACCAGGCAAGATTTTTCAAAACTTCAGCTGTCCAATTTTGGTGAACCTGTTTGCAGTATAGCCTCAGATTCATATTCTTGGATGACAGCATTGGAACCCAATGTGGTCTTTTGCTATTGTAATTCATCCTCCTCAAGTTTTGGCATGTTTTTCTGTTCTGTTCTCATTGTGGTGTGTACTACAGTGGATATTTCAGACAATGTAGCCTTCCTGTCAGCTCGTTCAAGTCTGGCCATATTATTCTCATGAACAAGATGTTTCACCCAAAGAACATGTGGGAGGAGAATGGCCAGACTTCAACGAGTTGACAGGAAGGCTACTGCCACATGATTGGCTGATTTGATTATTGCATGAATGAGCAGGAACGTCTATGATCTTCAAATTAATTGGAATGGAGTGGGTCGATCACAGAGATGTTTTAAAGCTTCATGAAAGTGCTGTTAAAAACAAACTGATGACTTGCATGATAAGAATAATAACTACAATAAAAATAGAAGAAATTCAATTTCTTCTTTCATTTCATTTCCACTTCTTTCATTCTGTTGCATTTAAAAAGAAATGCTCTTTTATGGATTCAATGCCTGTCATAAAATAAACATAGAGACAAAATTAGTATTACAGAAATTTACAGTTTACTGTAAGACTGCACAGGACTTTATATAGAAACTCTATAGTGGCAATGTACAATATAACCCATATACAACTGTATAAATTCTTTCCACATCCTCACTTGATTTTTTACAATTACAATTTGTCCTACCATACCAGATCCACCTGAGGCCTGCAATCAAATAACTGTTTTGACATTATGACTGTTCACATAGTAGATACATTTAATATTATCTACCTCACAAACATTTAGGCAGCCAAATTAGCACTAAATATTTGTGGAAAATTAAAAGACTGCCCTGATTTTCTCTTGCATTAAAATTAGGTTGGAAAAATAATGTTTGCAAAAGTGACTTTTTTCCACTGACCCAAAAATACAGAAGGCACCTTAGCCAAAATAAGTTTTAAAACTTTTATAGTGCCTACACCTTTTACCATGTACGTAAATGCGAAACCATATATACTGTACATACAAGTGTATAAATTCTATCCACTTTATCACTTCTTATTTTTCCAAATGCAAGGTCTTACCATGGACACAACAGAGCGGAAAGCAGAGATGAGTCAGTGGACAGAGGAGAAACTCCAGAGAGCAAACACTCTAACACGTGTCCAGATGAAAGACGACTGGTACATTTTGCTGGACTTGCTCCCACGACCTACACAGACCACACAACCTGCACTGCCTCAATCAGGTATAACTAAAACAGCACATACTGTGTATGATCAAACAATACATATTGTTTGTATGTACAGAAGCTAGTACTTCAGAGAGACGACTGTGGGTCGTCAGTATCAGTATAGAATCATAATATGATCTATGTATAGTTTTCTTACCTAGTTTGTTTTGAATGATTTAGTACAGCTGATTATTTTGATAAATTTTAATTTTAATTTAATTTAATCTTGGGACCTCATGAAAAGTCAAATGATCTTCCCAGCATATGTCTTACCACAATACTACTAAAGATCATGGATGAAAATTCTGAAAAGGATTATAACAAGCTTGGTATGCATGGAGCTCAAAGGATGGACATACAGACTAAAGTTCAAACGATTTAATATTTACACATGAAAAATGAATGATAAATAATAAAGTGCTTACTTTGATTTTTCCGATATATTCCCCCTTTTACATTAGTAGAGACTGTCCAGTCATCTTGGATGAATGTGGTAGAGGAGCACAAAAACTTCGATGAAGAGTTCAAATGGAGAGAGGAGAGAACAATTTATGTGGGAGAAACACAACCAATTTTACCAGTACAAAGAGAAGAACAGACAGAGAAACAGGTGGATGATGACTGGTTTATCCAGCGGTACGTTCCTCCTAAAGAAGCAGGTAAACAGAGAGGTACAGGAACACTCAAAGACATGTACGTACTGTAAATGCGAAACCACATGCAATGTTGCATCTTGTCTATTTCAGCTGTAGATGTTCACAAAGAGACCAAAGAGGAGGAGGTACAACTAATCAAAACACAAGTAAAAACGATAATAATTGAAGAGGAGAGAAGAGAAATGCTAGAAACATCTCATGAAGTGGGTCAGATGAATCCAATCCCATTCGAGAAGAGAGATGTTCCTTCAGGTGACGAATGTATTAGTAAAGTTTGCAGTACTTAGTCTCTTTATAGTAAGTAGAGAAATTGAATGGCATTGGATATTGTACGGAACTTTTTTATAACTAAGTTTCTACATTATGACTGGTCACATATTTTGATTTTAATTACAAACTCAAACATAAATTTAATATTAGCTACCTCACAAACATTTAGGAAACCAACTTAACACTAAAAAAAACTGCTCCAATTTTCTCTTACATTTGATTTTGGTTGTAAAAATAATGTTTGCAAAAATCATCTTAGATAAAATTAGTATTAAAATTTTATAATGCCTAAAACTTTTCTACAGTACCATATATAGATTCAAGTGTATAAATTCTATCCACTTCATCACTTCTTTTTTTTTTCCCAAATGCAAGGTCTTACCATGGACACAACAGAGCGGAAAGCAGAGATGAGTCAGTGGACAGAGGAGAAACTCCAGAGAGCAAACACTCTAACACGTGTCCAGATGAAAGACGACTGGTACATTTTGCTGGACTTGCTCCCACGACCTACACAGACCACACAACCTGCACTGCCTCAATCAGGTATAACTAAAACCACACATATTTTATATATGTACAGTAGCCTTTAGTTTAGACGGATGACTCTAGATGGGATTAGAGGGATTTGTTTAACCTTTGTGGAATATGATTAAATAGTGACGCAGTATATCAGTGTAGTATAGAAGCACAGAATATATTAATTTAACTTACCAGTTTTTCGGGCTAGTTAACTAAAACTAGCGACATTACTGTCTTCAATACATTTTTTATTCTTCATTAAACATCGCTAAATAAAAAAGTATTTACATGTAGCTTCAAACAAGAAGCCACAGGGAGTGCTCTGATTGCCCGGGTTTAATGGGTTTTATTATTATTATTATTATTATTATTATTATTATTATTTGTTATTGCTATTGTTATTACCCAGAAGAATTCATTAATAAATGGTACTAGTACTACTACTACTAGAAATAATAACAGGTATATTAATAACAAAGAAGCAGGTAAACAGAGAGGTACAGGAACACTCAAACACATGTATGTAAATGCAAAACCACATGCAATGTTGCATCTTGTCTATTTCAGTTCTTGTCACAGCTGTAGATGTTCACAAAGAGACCAAAGAGGAGGAGGTACAACTAATCAAAACACAAGTAAAAACGATAATAATTGAAGAGGAGAGAAGAGAAATGCTAGAAACATCTCATGAAGTGGTTCAGATGAATCCAATCCCATTCGAGAAGAGAGATGTTCCTTCAGGTGACATTTACATCTCTCATTTCTTCACTCTTACAAACCTTACTGTCTCTTTCTTAGTCTCTTTATGGTAAGTAGAGAAATTGAATGGCATTGGATATTGTACGGAGCTTTTTTATAACTAAGTTTCTACATTATGACTGGTCACATATTTTGTTTTTAATTACAAACTCAAACATAAATTTAATATTAGCTACCTCACAAACATTTAGGAAACCAACTTAGCACTAAAAAAAACTGCTCCAATTTTCTCTTACATTTGATTTTGGTTGTAAAAATAATGTTTGCAAAAATCATCTTAGATAAAATTAGTATTAAAATTTTATAATGCCTAAAACTTTTCTACAGTACCATATATAGATACAAGTGTATAAATTCTATCCACTTCATCACTTCTTTTTTTTTTTTCCAAATGCAAGGTCTTACCATGGACACAACAGAGCGGAAAGCAGAGATGAGTCAGTGGACAGAGGAGAAACTCCAGAGAGCAAACACTCTAACACGTGTCCAGATGAAAGACGACTGGTACATTTTGCTGGACTTCCCACGACCTACACAGACCACACAACCTGGACTGCCTCAATCAGGTATAACTAAAACCACACATATTTTATATATGTACAGTAGCCTTTAGTTTAGACGGATGACTCTAGATGGGATTACAGGGATTTGTTTAACCTTTGTGGAATATGATTAAATAGTGACGCAGTATATCAGTGTAGTATAGAAGCACAGAATATATATTTTAATCTACTGGTTTTTCGGGCTAGTTAACTAAAACTAGCGACATTACTGTCTTCAATACATTTTTTATTCTTCATTAAACATCGCTAAATAAAAAAGTATTTAGCTTCAAACAAGAAGCCACAGGGAGTGCTCTGATTGCCCGGGTTTAATGGGTTTTATTATTATTATTATTATTTGTTGCTATTGTTATTACCCAGAAGAATTCATTAATAAATGGTACTAGTACTACTACTAGAAATAATAACAGGTATATTTCGTACTTAAATGCGAAACCACATGCAATGTTGCATCTTGTCTATTTCAGTTCTTGTCACAGCTGTAGATATTCACAAAGAGACCAAAGAGGAGGAAGTACAGCTAATCAAACCACAAGTAAAAACGATAATAATTGAAGAGGAGAGAAGAGAAATGCTAGAAACATCTCATGAAGTGGTTCAGATGAATCCAATCCCATTCGAGAAGAGAGATGTTCCTTCAGGTGACGAATGTATTAGTAAAGTTTGCAGTGTGACATTTTTTCACTCTCATTTCTTCACTCTTACACATCTTATTTTCCCACTTCTTTGAAAAGTGGCCTGTTACATTTAGGGTTTCTACATTCAGGTTAGAACAGTAATGTTTGATGACATTTCAGTCAGGACCACTTGAGTCAAAATAAAGACAATTCTTTGACATATTCAAATTTTTAATTTGCAAGCTTATAAAATTTACATTTGGCGGTATGGCTCTGTTCTGAATTCCCCATCCTTTTCATGAGCTCCATGAAAGCTAGTCAGGGAACAGCAGCAGCTTCGTGGGGGGACAATCTCCCATTTAACTGGGAAAGCAGCAAGACAAAATCCCCCATTTAGAACAGAGCCTGCATCAGTGACAACAGAATGACACTGATTAAGTTAAACACAAAGTTTCAAGGAGGAGCTAGGGGAGGAGGTGGGTTGCAGCAATGCAGAGGAAACAGCCAAGCAGACAGACTGAAAAAGCATTTAAATAGGGCGCCCTGTTTGAAAGGGACCAATAGCACGCTTAGGAATCAGATCAGCTGATGGGCGGGGTTAGAAAATTGACATCAGCTGATAGCCGAGCTTGACTATGTGGCCTGCCTGAACTGATGCTGAACGCTATATAAATGTTTTTTTGCTGACCCAATAATACAGAATTCATACAATAAACATTTTGACATAATTAGTATTAACATTTTTATTATTGAAAAACTTTTGCTCAGTACTGTATATAGAAAATCTATAGCGACAATTTACTGTATAACCCCATATCCAACCCTGTAAATTCTACCACATTTCTGTTTTTACAAATACAAGGTGCTACCATTTATACAACAGAGCAAAACGCAGAGATTAGACAGTGGATAGAGGGGGAACTCCAAAGAGCAAACACTCTAACACCTGTCCAGATGAAAGATGACTGGTACATTTTGCTGGACTTGCCTACACGACCTACACAGACCACACAACCTGCACTGCTTCCATCAGGTACAACTAAAACCACACCAGGTATTTTATATGCAGTTTGTACAGTAGCTACTACTTTAGACTGATGACTCTATGGGGCAGAAAATTAGTGATTTCTTTGGAAATTATTATAAATGTGTGACATGTCACTCAGTATATATTTATAGAATGTATTTATATAATCTACTTATAGCTTTCTTATCTTCATATGCTTTGTTTTTTAGTTTGCCTTTAGTGATTTAGAATAGCTAATTATTATGATATAATTTTAGATATTAGATGGTACTCAGTTGATTAAATGGTGACTACAGATAATCAAGTTAATTCTGTGACTTAAGTTCAAAATGAGAAGAACAGACACAGAAAAAGGTGGATGATGACTGGTTTATCCAGCTGTTCGTTTCTCCTAAAGAAGCAGAGATTCAGGAACACTCAAGCACATGTACATAAAGGCAAAATCACATGCATTGTTGCATCTTGTCTATTTCAGTTCTTGTCACAGCTGTAGATGTTCACAAAGAGACCAGAGAGGAGGAAGTACAGCTAATCAAAACGCAAGTAAAAATAATGAAATCTGAGGAGGAGAGAAGAGAAACGCTAGAAACATCTCATGAGGTGATTCAGATGAAACCAATTCCATTTGAGAAGAGAAATGTTCCTTCAGGTGAGGAATATGTTAGTAAAGTTTGTTGTGTAACATTTACATCTCTCATTTCTCCACTCTTATATGTTCTCTTTCTTCCTTTCTTTACAATAAATAGAGAAATTGAGTGGATTTGTTTATTGTATAGTTTCTTGAAATCACTGACCAATTCATCTGCAAAATAAGATCCAGTGGAGGCCTGTAAACAGAAACTAAAGTTTATACAGCATAACTTTTCCCATATTTAAATTTTTATTACACATTCTGATATAAATTTAATATTAGCCTTCTCACCTACACTTTACGGCAGCAATTTAACTAACCAGCTAATTAACATTAACCAAAGCAGAAACCGTTTGTTGCCATAGATATAATTTAACACGTAATTATGTGAGCATATGCATTTACTGGCCACTATAAAATGAAAATTTGTGACCCTGCTCGTTCATGCACTTTTCATTCAAACAAACATTTGGTAGAGCATAATCCAGAATACCATGCAGTTAAAGGTCAAGTCCCTTGGTTAAAACTGTCTTATTGTCTGTGTTCAATCAGTATTAACATATGAATTATTTTATCAAGTTTATTATAAGATTGGTGAGATAAGCCTTTGTCTTTACATCAAACTGTACATCAGTTGTCTCAGATACATGCTTTGCCGTTTTATATGGAAATTGGCTGGTAGAATCTTCGGAGAATCTGACACAGTTCTTCAGGAGCTTTTGCTTGTCACACTTGCTTCTGTTTTTTCAGCTAATCTCTGACAGTCAGCGCTCACTTTTATGCGACTTTTAATTTGTCTGTTAGATAACATTTTTTTACTGATATACAAAGATTTTGTGATAAATTTAATTTATCCTTGAAAAGAAATGTCTGATAAAATGAAATGTTTTTGTTGACTCTTTAATGTGTATTTTTTTTTTTATTAACAATTGTGTTTAAAACAGTGTTGCACAGTACTGTATCCCATATACAACCATGTCAAATCCATCTACTTCATCACTTCTGTATTTTTACAATTGCAAGGTGCTACCTTTTATACAACAGAGCAAAGAGCAGAGATTAGACAGTGGATAGGGGAGGAACTCCAAAGAGCAAACACTCTAACACCTGTCCAGATGAAAGACGACTGGTACATTTTGCTGGACTTCCTTCCACGGCCTACACAGACCACACAACCTGCACTGACTCCATCAGGTATAACTAAAACCACACCAGGTATTTTATACACAGTCGCTTGAAAGTTTTCATTTAATTATTGAGAACAATGATGCAGAATTACATATCTGTGACTTGCAAAAGTATGTGAACCTTTGCTTTCAGTATCTGTGAGAGTCTTTGTGCACCAATAACTGCAAGTAAAGTTTCCAGTAACTGTTGATCAGTCAGAATGGCTTGGAAGTATTTCATTCCATTCATCAGTACAGAACGTGTCCTCACATGAACTGCTTGCTTCAGGTCCTATAATTTTTTTTTTTTTAATTAAGGTCAGGCCATTCCAAAACATTATCTTTGCTCCTCTTAATTATTCTTTATAGACAGATTTGGGAGCTTGTGGTCCTTGTCTTGGTGTATGACACATTTTTTCCAAAGATTCAGTTCATGGACAGATGTCCTGTGATTTTCCTTTAGAATTCACTTGCATATTTCTGAATTCATTGTTCCATCAGATGCACCAATAAAGGCCCAAAGCATGATACTACCACCACCATGTTTCACACAAGGTATAAGGTTCAAATGCTGGAATACAGTATTCACCTTTTCTTTCTCATTCAAGTTTTATTTTGGTCTCATTCCTCTATAAATGATTTTTTCCAATAGTCCTCTGGCTTGTCCACATAACTTTTAGCAAACTTCATGGGCAGCAATGTTATTTTTGTAGAGTAGTGGCTTTCTAGAGCGTGGCTTTCTTCTAAGCCTAGAAGTTCACATATTTTTGCTTCTTACAGATATCTAATATTGGAACATTTTCCTGAATAAAAAAAGTTTCCAAGTATAATATAATTATTGATTTGTCTGATTGGGTTCAGTTTGTCTGCTTTTAGAACTTGTGTGAAAATCTAATGATGTTTTAGGTCATATTTATGCACAAATATAGAGATTTCTAAAGGGTTCATAAACTTTCAAGCAACACTGTATATGTACAGTAGCTATTAGTTCAGACTGATGACTCTATGGGGAAAAAACATTGATTTCTTTGTACATTTATGAATAGAATTGTGACATTAATTAGAATATAATGATAAAATATATTCATATAACCTACTCATAGCTTTCATAGCTTATTATGAATTGTTTATAGTTTGCCTTAAGTGATTTAGTATTAATTATTAATAATTATTATGATATTATAATTTTTGCTTTATGTTTGTATACAATTTTTCTTAACCTCATACTGAAATGATTATAAATTGAGCAATCTTGGGACCTCATGAAAGGCCAAATGGTCTCTTGGTATTCCTCACCGCAATATTAAAGATCAATAAACATCAATAAAATGAAGAAAAAATATTATAGCTTGATATGCATGAGAGATCAAAATACCAAGACATGATCCTTTTGCTCAAACGGGACCACAGATAGCAAGATAACTCTTTGACTCGATTTCAAAAAGGAACAAAGATGCTGTGTCAATAGGACCTACCCATTGCCACAGGTATTTTTAACTAATTATAATTTGTGGTTAAATTGTATCTCTCTTTTTGTAGAATCAGACAAATGATGGTATTATAGTATAGATTTGCTAATGAGCGAACCATTCTTGATTGCAAATGAATCTGTTCATCCTTTATTATCTAATTGTGTCTGATCTCAATTACATTTAAGAGACAAACATAAAATGTAAAGCCCTGCTACATACTGAAAACAATAATGGTTTAAATGAATAGGATTTGACCATGTGTGTATTGATTGATTTTACTGCAGAGGGTGTGTCAGACACATGGATTCTGGAAGAAAAGAGATTAAGGGAGGTGCAGAAGGGACGACTCAGTAAGGACGTAAAGAGAAGCCATGTGGTGGAGGACAAAATACTTCATCCATATGTGCCTGCACCAAAAGCAGAAGAGCGTCATCGGGAGGTGATTGATGATTGGTTCCTCCTGCTGGAGCCCGTTTCTAAAATATCAGGTAAAAAAAACTTTCTATGCTTTTTGAGTCATCTTTCTCTCTTGCTCTCAGATCTTATTCTTGTCTCTTCTCTTTGAATATCTATTGCCAGTGAACATTTACAAGAGAGCCGAGGAGGACCAGCGTAGGAAGGACGAGTTGTTTAAGAAGCAAGCCTTGGCAGAAGACAGAAGAAAAGTGGCAGGTAAAACATGGCATAGGAAACATACAGTTCATTTGCTTTTATCATAGGAAACATGCTGAAACTGGTTAATAGGAAGGTTTTTAATGACCTGATTGTGACTGAAAGCCACCATAATAAATAATGTGCAATGATTGAATGCCTACTTCTCTTATTTGCTTTTTTTTTTTTGTTAGGATTCAGACATCCATCAGTCCCTATCATCCCACTGACTCCAGCTGATCAGCCAATGACATCAACTCCCACTGCACAATCTGTTCGCATCACAAGACCCACTTATCAAGAGGAGCGTCTAAAGAGACTGGAAATCACACAGGAGATCACACAAGATATAAAGCAAGAATCTAAGGTCTAAAACCTGAACTTACAAATAGAACAATAGCAAACAAATGATTAAAATGTGCTCTGTATTGAATGTGTATTATCAGGAAAGTATAAAGATAATATAAAAATTCATATATGTCAATATATGAATAGGTGAATAATATATGTCTATATTGCATTGACGTACACATTGAGAGAGGGATTTTTGTCTGAAAATGAATAAGACTAATTTTAACCTGTAACTGCAAACTGTACCAGTGAACATCACCTTTCTTTGCCTCTGCAGGTGGAATCAGAGTCCATCATTAAGAGAAAGGTTGGCCAATCATACTTGAATTGTGATACTTCTTACTGTACACTCTAAAATGCATACAAACCCAAGATAAATGTGCAAAGACATATTTCTCATGTATGACAATGTACAAAGACATACTTTACATTTGTTGCTTCACGTTTTGTCTTTCGACAGAAAAGAGAGAAGAGAATTGAGGGTGAATCCATTTATATCCGTCACAGCATTCTAATGTTAGAGGTTTGTGAACATTTCTTTATTATTAATTTTTTTTAGGAACAAATGCATCATCAACATTGGTTTACTAGGTCTCAGACGTAGGGTACCATCAGCCTAAAACTTTTTTGGAGGAATTATAAGTGTTTCAGGAAGAGGTAGGTCTTCACTCATCGTTTGAAGATGGTCAAGCCAGTGAATCATCTGTTCCGGACATTCTCATGTGACATTAGAGACATGTAAGGAAAAGGACAGTTGATTGTCCATGGTTACCTCAAGGTTGTGAGCAGTGGCCGAATGGGAGATCACAGAGATTTTCAGAGATATTGCAAGATCCTGATGAGCCATCATGCATGATGATATTTCCACCAGACATGCTGAGATCTGAGCAAAAGCCATGGTGTCTGAGGGAGGGAGGGAGAAGATAAGTTGAGTGTCCTCAGCATAGCAGTGTTAGGAGAATGCATGTGTGGATATAACTTTGCCAAGAGAGAGTATATAGGGAGAAAAGGAGAGGATAGAAGTACAGAACCTTGTCGTGTACCAGTGGAAGGTCTGCAGACGTCAATCCCCTCCCTGTTAACTGATAAGAGCAACCATTCAGGTAGGAAGCAAACCGTTTCTATGCTGCTCATGAATTCCAAGAATCCTGAATTTGGACAAGAGAGTCTTGTGGTTGATGTTGTCAAATGCTGACAAAAGGTTAAGGAGGATGAGGACAAATGACGGCTTGTCTGATCAAGCAGCACGTACAGCGCTTTCAGAAAGTATTCAGATCCCGGTCACTTTTTTCAATTAAAGTCTTATTAAGACCACACTGGATTCTACACATGAAAATAAAGAAAATGAATATAACGCTACAGTGGGCACAAGCTCATCAGTCTAGAAAAAGACCAGGTAATATTTCAAACCAGACCTTCTAAGTATAGCTTCACTGCCACCAGCATAGTAACCAAGAATGTTTTCCCAGTTCTGATGTTTAAAGTGAACATTAACTGAAGCTCTTGTCCTGTACCTATATGATTTTCAGATAAAAGCAATTGTTCTTAATAAAGTGATTGATGTACTGTATCTGTGTGATACATTAACAAGTCTTATGAACTCTTTTCTCTCTCTCTCTCTCTCTCTCTCTCTCTCTCTCTCTCTCTCTCAGGACTCTGATGTGACTCAGGAGATTGTGTTGAATCATCATGCCAGTGTCAGTGAGTTAAAGCGCATCTTTATGGAGGACATGCCTGTGTTCGGTCCCACTGAGTGGGACAGGCGTCTCTCTACATACACTCCTGTCATTTACCCCAAATTATCCAACGGCGAGCTGTTTAATGGCATAGACATAGTGAGTCTCACTCCTCACAAATACTAAACCACATTACTGTGTGAAATTGATGGTCCTATTTGTCCAAAGCAGAACAAGGGTTTGTCTCTCATCCATCACTGACAGATGATTTTATATTCCAGATGGGAGCAGAAGGATTATCAGTGATGTGATGTGATGTCGCTCCACCCTGTTATCCTTGCGAATCCTTTGTCTTATCAACAGCTCAGGACACCGAACCTCTTTCCTTTACTGCACCATTTTGTCATTGATACATTGCTGTTGTTATTTGGTAATATAACCTGTATACCAGATTTATTTTTTATGTGCAGTAAATACTATAGAACTTTTATATTGTAATACTAAGCATTACAGTGGTTTGTTGCCTGAATGCAGATGTCTAATGTCTGGTAACAGATGTGAGCTTATCACTGTCAATGTAGGATTGTCTGTGTTTATTAGCCAGATTTTGAAAAGTGTGGAAACCCAACAAAGAATTACAATTGAAGCAAAATATGTGTAGGCAGTTTTGAATAATATATTATTCATTGGAGAAGAAATAAATTGATCAGAAACAAACCCTAAAGACAGCGTCATAAGGTTCTTAGACATGTTGCTGAACTGCTTTTGTTGTGTATAGGTGTGGTTTTTCACACAAAAAAAAGAAAAAGAAACTTGGATTCACTTTATAAATGTACAATTATACCTTGTTTATTAGTTTGACAGTCTGTATATGGAGATAACACAAAATTCCCCATTTAATCTGCTTGTATTTACAGGTTTTGTTGATTTATCTTGTCATGACAATATTGTATTTGGCATGAAGTCATGATGTTATATATAAATATATATATACTAAATATTTGTCTCAAACATTATTGCTGCTGTACTTCTCAGCTTTGATATTTATGACCCACGATGAAATAGGGAAGGTACTAAAAGTGTTCTTTCTCAGGGTTTGAACCTCTTTTACACACTGTCTGACATTCCTTCAAAGTCAGTCCTATGAACAAATGTATACACAGACACACAAATGCAGTAGTCTGCTATATATAAGTTTGTAAAGACAGTTTTGCAGGCAGGATATCTGACAATCAGGTCGTCCAAAACAAATATGAGAAATATTATTTGTCCAGAACGGACTCACAAAAGAAACAGGAACAACATTTTGCCAAGAATAATGAACTGTTAAAGTAACAGTAACAAATAAAAGTAGCAGTCTAGTGTGAATTTAACACTGAAACTCTGCATTTTGACTTTTTACATCTCTGATTTTACTACAGAAATATGTGTGAGAGGGTTTCTGTTTCTGAGCCTTATGGGGAAAACAATACATACATTTTGCATGTGATGATGTGAATAATGTGTGATCCATAGTGAAAATAATGCCCAGCTTTATTGTGCATTATTATATAATAATGACAGCTTGTGAACTGGTGAAAAGTCATTATTCACATGAGAAAACCATCTAAAAATTGAACATGAAAATAAATTAATCATGTGAAATATGAATACAAAAGAAAACTGTGTACAAATTACATATGAAAATAAAAAACTCATACACTATATATGTGGAGTGCCTAATGTTGAAATGCCATTAAATTATTCCCATATCAAGTTCATGTGACCTTGAACCTGATTGAAATGTTTTTGTACTTAAAGCTGATGAGTGCCTTATGAGTACAAGGGCACATTTAATTGTGGAAGAACATCATTAGGTTAATCAGACAAAACAGTGAATTAATTGTGTGATCAAATAGCCTAAATCACACACATATATTATGGATAAAATAAAACATTATTTGACCACTATTAAAAAAGACCACACTTGTCTAAGCTTGAATTTTTTTTAGCTGTTGTACCTCCAAAATAGGTTGTGCTGGATTAAGTGCTATTACATACACTGCTAAATATGTGAATGTAGAAAGCATTCTCCTTTACTAAATATTAACATCATTTTTTTACTTAAGTCATTAACTTTAAAAGTATTCACCCACCCATGATAATTTCTATTTCTCTTTTTGCTGTAATGCAAAAATTGAAGTATATTAGAATAGAATTATTTTAAAGGGTCTCTCTTCCAAAGACACCAAACATTTTGTGTCCAGTTTTTTACTTGCACAATAAATATCTGTCTATGAGAAGCTTTAATAAGGAAAAAAAGATGGTTAAAAAAAAATTATAAAAAATTATAATATATCATAAACATCTGCAATACTTTAAAACTTCTTGAGAGCACTGTGAAATCCATTGCAAAAAATTGGGAAACAAATTATGGCACAACTCGAACACTACCAAGATCAGGCCAAACTGAGTGCTCGGGAATGAAGGGTCCCAGAGTCCAGCTACAACAATAAAGGGTTTCACAACGTAGATAGTGTCATGGACCTGGATTTATTTATATCTCTTTAGAGACCCTCATTTAAGGGACACATTTTACATATAATCTGGAAAATGTCAGCTGTAATGTTGCTTGGTGCTTGGAAAGCATTGAAATGTAGGTGGAATTATCATTAATATGACATTAAGATTTAAAAACATTACATTACATTCAACATTAAAAATAATGTGCATATAAACCATAAACCCTTGGGAAAACTCAAGTCTTATTCTAACGTCTGGTTCATTTGTGGGGTTACAGCCAAGAAGAGAACCCTTAAGGGTTCTAGATTTAACATAATTTTCTAAGAGTAATATATTTTTGTATTATATTTTCTTAGAGAAATCCATTTCCTCACATGTTCTTTGGATCGTTCAGGGTTTGAGGAAGTATATGTTTTTCTCGGCTTTTACGCCGAATCTTTAAAGATTCTCCCAGAGCAACAAACAAAGAACCACTTACGGTTCTATATCTATTTTCTAAACACTTTATGCATGCAGATAAAAGAGTCATTTGATTGGATAGTTAACGGTTCTTAGCTCCTCAATGGATTTCTGAAAATGGAATCTGACAGTGAGACACTCAGTTTGACGCTGATGTTGCACCTTTTATAGTTTCACTAGACAGAGAACTGAAGTGTTCTATATATAAACTTATTTAAAAAGGAGTCTTCAAAGGGACTGAGAAACAATGTTGTTACAGGCTTTTTCCCAGACACACAAACCAAAAAACTCCAGGCTGCTTTAGGGCCATTTTTTCTAGTTTCAATTTGATAGCAGCAGGAATCATAGGGTGACTTTGTGGCTACTTATCCACAGTCTGTGTATATTTTATTGGTCCACTCTGTCCCTTATTCATTTCTGCCCTGGTCTCTCTTGTTAGAGCTAAATGCTCTGTTATTACTGGCCCCGCCCTTTTACACTGGCCCTTCTCACCATGGTCCAGTACTTGCTGTAGAAGGGGTGGCGTGTCTAGGCACTTTATAAGGCAGTTGTTCAGCTTGAAGACTGGAGTAATCAACATAACAGCATCCCTGCTATCTGCAAGGCCAAAGTTCACCTGACTGGAGTTTAAAGACGCAGAGGAAGAGGAAGAACGGTTAAGGTCTGGAACAGCAAATCCTCCTTGCAGGCAGTGAATGTTGAGTTCTGACAAGGCCAGAGTGTGTGTGCTGGTGTTTGTTTCAGGTTGTGAGCAGCTTTTTGAATTTCGCCGTCCCTCTAGCGAATCATTTTTTTGGCTGGCTTGCTTCAGCCTGTGGTCTCGATTCTCGTAGAGAAGTGTGTTTGCACAAATGAAGATGAAAAGGCCCACTCCCATAATAATGGGGCCAACCAGTTTCAGTTTTTCTGTCGGAGTTCGGCCAGAGGATGCATGATTCAGCACTTGTCTCCGATTACGATGAGGCCAGTATCCACCTATGGCCACTCCAATGCCTACAAGTAGCAACACACCAGCAAAAAGCACACAAGCTCCAGGAGCAGACCGAAGACGCAAACCACCAATCACTGGCCCTTTATCCTTCTCATGGAGCGAATTATCTGATTCTAAAACATTCACACCTGTTACAGTGGGTCCATCCATCTCCGATATTCTGCTGATAAAAAAGAGCTTAAATTAATATCAAGTGAAAGTGACCCAATGTAGGTCCTAAAAAAGATGCTGTGACGGTCTTCTTGTGTGTTGTATTTTTAGCATTGTGTCAAACATCTAATAGAAACTAACATTTCAGTTCATCAAACAAACTATATGGCTAAAAGTTTTGACCATCACACAAATTTGTAGGTGTTTCCAAAAGTATTTGAGGTAAATATGTGTATATTTGAAGTATATCTTTGTAAGCTCTAGAATTAAGATTTTCCATCAATAGAACTAAGGGGCCTCAAACCTGTTCCAGCATGACAATAACCCGTGCACAAAACAAGCTCCATGAAAACATGGTGTGCCATGATTAATGTGGAAGAAGACGTTTAGTGTCTTGCACAGAGCCCTGAACTCAACCCCACTGAATATCCTTGGAATAAACTGGTCCCATCAGTGTCTGACCTTACGAATGCTATTGTGGCTGAATAAGCAAATCCACACAACCATGCTTCAAGAAAGCTTTTCCAGAAGAGTGGAGGTTATTATAACAGCAAAGGGGGAACTAAATCTGGAATGGGATGCTGAACATGCACTTATAGGTTTCATGGTCAAGTACCCACAAACCTTTGGCCATATGGTGTACTTTGTGTTGAAATTTAGGTTCATTTAGGTTCATTTTGATTGGCCATGTCATTGTCAAACACACAACCATAGCAACCGTGACCCATACGCTCTAAATTATCTGACCTTTCTATTTGGGTTTGAATCCTTGAACTCATCTGGGCATTTCAAGACAATGGCTAAACAGTAGCCTATGGTTACATGTGTTTGTTACAGTAAAAATGCATTTCCCTTCTGAGTTTCTCCTGCTTAGGGTAGTTTCTTATGGGTAAATATTTCAAAATTAAATTTATCCCCACACAGTACATCATGTAGGCGTACTCAGCTTTGAGAGGAATTTGAACTGAGGCAATATTCAGTCACAATTTCTGTGAGTTTTACAGACTGTAAATGAAGAGTAATGTTGGATCAATTCTAGGCCAATTTATGACTTTGTCTGGATCATCACTCTGCTGTCTGCAAAATCACACGTGTCTAACACGTAGCAGGAGTTCTCAGGGAGACAATTAATTGTACAATAATTAATTCAGACACCTTCAGTGCACATTAATTTCACTGTAACTATCCTAACATTAAGTGTTTAAACGTTAACAATAACATTATGGTTATTTATTAAAACCATAAAACATTTCAGTCCAAACATTTCCAGAGATTGAACACATCAGGTCCATTGCTAATGAGTTAAACTCAAGCGACCAGTTAAACCAGCTAAGTGTAATATATATATATATATATATATATATATATATATATATATATATATATATATATATATCTATATATATATACATAGAATCAGTAATGCATTAATTGACACTGTGTGAAGGAGTAAATGAATGTGTGTGCATGGTGTCCTGTCAAGGACTGGAGTCCCATCTTGGATATATTCCTGTCTCATGCCCAGTGTTCATGGGATAGGATCTTGATCTAGGATAAAGCTTTCTAAAAAAAAAAAATGAAGGAATGATGCTTGTTGGTGTTAAATTTTGCAATAACCTGTGACGCATGTGTCCACGTTTATTACTATACAGTGCTCGAGTCCTTCGTCTGTCTCTCCACACAATACGCAGGCAAACACACGGCGAGGACGCACACATTCAGTAGTTTGAATACTAATTTCTCCCCCTACCCGATGTAGTGATTTTACCTCCTGAGCCTCCGGGGTTCCGCGTCCTGATGTCGCTTTACTTTCGGTCTTTTCTCTCCAGATGAACCCGAGAATCAGATCCGATTTCCATTTACCCTGCGCTTCTGCTCGGTGTCTCCACTATTCTTAGTATTAGAGCTCAGAGTTTGTGTCTGACAGTTTAATTATCCAGTGACGCAGAGTCAGAATTGGGAGGGGTGTAGTGAAAAAGAGAGAGTAGAACTGTGTGTGTGTGTGAGAGAGAGAGAGCGAGAGAGAGAGAGAGAGAGAGAGAGAGAGGGAGACAGACTGGGGTCATGGGAAGATTTGCGCAAGTCTGTGTGCTCCCACGGTGAGCTTCTGGCTTATTCTTAGACTCATTTGGGCTTAAGCCCAATTTTATTATTTTTCCCATCAGGTCTTCTTGGTTTATTAAATTACCCCTGAACTAAAAATAAATAAATAAATGAGATGTCAATGTTTAGATATAGCTCTTTTTGGATGGCTGTACCAAATATATGATTGGTGCATAGATTAGTGTAAAAGTCACAGTTTTCTAAAGGCAATCAGTAAAAAATGCTTATTCAGGCAGAATTACTTATGTGCTTTGTCTGTTAGATCACAAACACATGATTATTATAATTCAATTAACATTTAATAACAATTATAGATATTTTTAAAGAACACTTTAGTGTAAGCAAGTAAATGTCACTTTGCATCTTTGCACAACACAAAGATTGCTGGTAAGTTTCTGTTACAGGTGACGTCTCATTCAGAAGTCGGTGTAAGATCATTAGTTTGTTTGCAAATTAGTAATTACGTAAATAATTTTTTTATCTTTATCTTTGCAGTTAGTCATGGAGTTATCTTCTTGGTAGCTTGTGCCTATAGTTAGTTACGGGTACTTGTCTTTCGAAGCTGGGGATAGAATCCTCTAATCTAATCTCTTTTGCTTTAGTGACTGCCCTTTCTTTTTTGTAGAATTCTAGAGAACTCCATAACACTTGTTGCTAGCTTCATGGGGCTTTTACTGATGAGCATTGCTTGCCTTGTTAGGTATCACCGAACACACCTCTTAGCCCCCCCCATCTCAATCTTCCCACCAGTAACCCACCCCTTTTCTCCTTTTTCACAGTTGACATCTGACACCAAGTATTTAGAGCAAAGAAACTTTGGTCAGGTTTCCAAAGGTTTTAGCCTGTTGGTAAAGCCAAAGTTGGGCACAATAATGGGTTTAGTGCCTTGGCACTGAGCACCTAATGCAGAGGTATTTAAACATAACCACAAAGGGAGGGTAAAGCTGCAAGGTTTAATCAAAGAGCCACCCACAGCTTATACCACTAACAATTGGCAGCAAAATAGTTGATTCAGGAGCTGATGCTACACAACTTCTTAAAAAAAAAAAAAAAAAAAAAAAAAACTATTTAGAAGCCAATAAATTGTCATTATCCACATATTTTTCAAAACTGCCAATCATTTAGTATTTGACTATGTTCAAATCTGGTCTCAGCAACACCCAGAAAATGGTCTAAGTTGCTCTAAACTAGGCTCTAAATTTAGCTGTGCCAACCACTCATATGAACCCATTTGGTACCAAGCCACCTACCGGATCAAATCATTGTGTGTTTTCTCACACAATGCTGGTTGCAGAAGTATTAATTATGCCAGAATACATGGTTATTGTTTTAAGTTTTAAAGTAGAATTTGTATAACCCATACATCTTTGAACTCTAGGGCCTGTGCTCTATCATGATTGTGTTTAAACAAACAGGTCAGGCCAGGCCACATGCCTGCCGGTGATGTCTGTATTGCTTCACCAGTCCAAACACTATGTTCAGAAATGCACCGTCAGTGTTGACTGCTTATGCTCTATAAAGAACCTGAGAATAATTCTCTAGGATATTACATGTGGCAGGGAGTGTCAATGATTTACTTTCTTATTATTACTGCAGCATTGGAGCAATCCCTCCAATCTACTGCAGCTCTGTGTAAGGGAGGACCTTACTCCTGGCAATAAATGAAATTACTTACAATAATGCTTGATGAGAGCAAAGCAACCCTACATAATCAGCCCTATGCATCAATGTCACTCTTTGGAAGAGATGTGAACAAAAGTTTAGACTCTGTAGTTCAAACCAAAGGTTCTCCTCAACCTATTTTCTTGTTCAGGAAGACAGCAATTCTTGAGCAGGTCCTATCCTTGTCCTTTTCATAACACCCAGGGTGTTTTTGAGATAGCAAGAAGCCTTATCTTCCCTCATGAGGGATTATTGACTGCTTTATTTGCAAAATTGGTTCCATTGTATCCTGAATAAGAAGCCCATCATTCTGATGTTAGACATTCACAAGATCTTGCATTTATTACAGTACTCTATTCACAGAGAAATAAAAAATAGCATCAAAACAGATCACAAAAGTAATAAGTGTGAGTGTAGATTAATTGAGGAAATCAGATTCTGCCAGTCCATGAAGTACTTACTGGCTTCTATAGAGGATACTTGGCCTCATCATGGCCGCAGTGGTAGTTTTGCTGGAGCTACACTATATGGCTAAAGGTATGTTCATGTACACAAGATTGAATGATGAACATACCAATCCAGAATTACCCCCACATAGGCTCCATGACAATAACATTAGTAAAGAGGAGTACTGGAAGAAAGTCTTGCATCTATTTGATGTTCCAATTCATTCCAATTCAATCTCTGTGAATGCCACAATTCTTCCACACCAATGTTGGCAGACCATTTCTTTATTGAGCTTAATTTGTGCAACTATCCTTTTGGAATAGTTTTAGGCCATTTATCTCCAGAGTTACAGTGAAGGGAAATCTTAACGCTATGGAATAATCATTCTTTGGAACAAAAAAAAAAAGTTTTCATAGTTGTGGCTCCCACATATGGGTGTGATGGTAAGGTGTTCACATGCTTTTCTTGCTCTTTGGTTATAGTAAACATCTGATTGAGTAAATGAACATAAAAGAAAAATATACCCAAATTGATAATTAGAGTAAAAATTATTTGTAATACATTAATAAAAAAAAGACATATTTTATGCAAATTAACAAAATTACACAACTAAATGAAGCTGTCAGGCTGCCTGATGTTAAGATGTAACTCAGAGCTTATTTTCTTTAATCAGTTAAGACTTGAGAATTACTGCTGACATTTTATATTAATTTCAAATGGAATCCGCCTTTATGTTCATCTTTCGCTCACATACACACACCCTCAAAGATCAAAATACACCCACTTCAGTTTCACTGTACATCAATTTACAACATTTTAAATGGATTTCACAATGCACAATTTTGACACTACTACACAGCAACAAATTAGACATTCATTTTAAGATTTGACTGAACTAATATAGATCCCTGATGCAAAGTAAAACCTGTACATAGTCTCTTTCTCTCTGGATTACAGACACACCCACATGAACACACACACACCCACACCCACAAGCATATCCCTTTCCTAGTGGGTCTTACATACACCCATCCTGACTATTGTGGATGTGATGTGGGTTCATATACAAAACTGTTTTTTGCATCAATTTAAAAATTACTTTGTACATTTCAAGTAAAAGGTCCACCAATGTGTAATTTGTTCACATTTCATAAACCAATTATTTATACAATTATTAACGATAAAAATCATAAATAATAATGCATTAATATTGCAGTGCCTCAAAACCATGCACTTTTGAGTCCAAAAAGTTAATAAAAATAAAATCAAATAAAATACCAAAAACAAAACAATTAACAATAAGTTAATAAGAATCAAATTATCAAATAACTTTTGAATAAAGTAGCAGACTTCAGTTGGGACTAAATACAGATAATACATGAAAAATACATGAGTAAACAGAAGAAAAAGAAATTTTGTGCCTATTTAGCAGCATAGTCCTCCAAAGACATTTATATTTAGACCCAACCTGTACATTCTGATGCCCAGTTCTATAACAGGACAATCACAGAAAACTGCTTTTTTAAGCAGATAAAATTCCAGTCTGTTCAATTTTCCGAAGTACTTGCTCATCATAGGGCAACCTCAGTGACTACGTACAACGTGGACTTATCACCACTGCAAAGATGAGTCATGTATTTGGGAAAGATTTTTTTTTTTTATAGAAAAAAATGGAAAAAAGATTGCCTTGAAGTTGCTGAATAGTACAGAAGCACTAAGGCAGGTGTTCAGGGCATATGCATACTATTCTTCATCTACACTCCTCAGCATAAGAATGCAGTTATAGATTTTCAGAGCAGGACCCAGCTTGATACTTAGGATCTTTACAATGTCTGACTGCGTGAGAAGGAGGAAGGCTTCACCATCAATTTGCTAGAAGAACGACAAACATTAAAATGGATCAATATCAACTGCCCAAGAAATCAAAACAACATGTAATAGATCTGAGAGTAAAATCACTAAAGAATAGTCATCTTATTTTACCTCATTCCTGAAAATGGCAGCATGCTCCCTGCAGCCCGGTAGATTTCTCACAAAACTTGCAACCTGAAAATATTTTGCATATAAAATATCAAAAGCAAAAAATAGTAAATTTCACCTGCAAACAGTAGGGTTGAATAACCATAAACTGATTAGATAGCTCACCTAGCTATTCTAAGCTACAAATATGTTGGTCTCGTGTTTTTGTTGCTTGAAAACCTAATAGATTAGACTAAATGGTAGCTACTATAATAAACAGCAAGCAAGTTAGCTAAATGTAGTGCATTAATACATTCATTCATTCATTCATCTTCTACCGCTTATCCGAACTACCTCGGGTCACGGGGAGCCTGTGCCTATCTCAGGCATCATTGGGCATCAAGGCTGCATTAATACAGACTAGGAAAAACAAATGAATTTATGTTTACTATCCGGCAAATTTCTAATCTAATGTGTTTGTGTGTGCAAAATTTCAGCATAGCCTGCCAGGCTAAGAAATCTTATCTTGATTTTATACACTATTGTATAAGGCCAACAGTTCATAGACACCCAACCATAACACTCAAATGTTCTTTCTGAACATCCAATTCCAGATTTAGCCCCCACCCCTTGCTGTTAAAATAACCTTCATTCTTTCTGGGAATGAATTGTGGCTGTGGTAAGGCCATGATGATAGAAACTCTTCTTACATTTACAGCATTTAGCAGATGCCCTTATCCAGAGCGACTTACATTTTTATACAACTGAGCAATTGAGGGTTAAGGGCCTTGCTCAGGGGCCCAGCAGTGGCCGTTTGGTGAACGTAGGAATCAAACTCTCAACCTTCTGATTGGTAGCCCAACACCTTAACCACTAGGCTACCACATCCCAGAAAACCAGGCCTTTATGGGCCTCACTTCATTTACCAGTGGAAGTAAATTGTAATGCTACAGTATATTATATTATATTATATATATATATATATATATATATATATATATATATATATATATATATATATATATATATATTATATATATATATATGACATCCTTTTCAATTGTGTGCTTCCAGCTGTATGACAACAGTTTTGGAAAGACCCACATATGATCAGGTGACCAGATAGTGTACCTGTATGGTCTTGATTCTGCAAGGTAATTAATCAACCTAAAAAAGTTCTACCATTGCGCCTCAGCCAATGTTCGTAACGTGGCAAATGGTGGGCTTTGTGCAATAGTTTACAGCATCCAGACATGCCGATGTTCTATAAAGCCAACCTTAATCATATCAAATGAGTGATCAAGACATTTTTTCCACATGTCCACTGGGCAACTATGAATAAATAAAATAAATAGCCCAGACATGAAATCCAGCTGGCATAACAACATGTTTATGTATAATAAAGTGCATTTTCACCTCTTCCGTGCTCCACTTAGCCACTGTCTTTGCACTGAGACCCAGCGCTTCGGGTAACAGTTTCCCATGTTTCTCCCAGCAGTGCTGAAATTTGGGTGGCTCCCAGCCACAGAACACAGAGTCATGCAAGAACTGCTGCAGGGAGTCTACTGAGAGAAAACACACCAAACAGATGCTTCAAGAGATCTACACAATTTATAATTACACTTAATTAGACTTTTTTTTAAATTAGATTTTTATCCATCACCTTCAGCTTTAGTTCACATCAAACACTTTAAAATGAGTGAACAATGCAAACTTAATGACTTTGATCATCCTCAGAACAGTCTCTAAAGTTTACACTGAATGGGGCAGAGATGCCTGACAAACTGAAAGGAAGGCTTTGGTATTCAAATAACCTGTTTTTTCAATCAAGGCCAGCAGAAGAACACATCAGAAATCACAGTACATGAAACCTTGTAGTGGGTAAGCTAGCAGCATCAGTACTACTGACACAAACAACCATACCATGGTCAAATACATTTTCTCCCATTCTGAAGTTTAATGTGAATATTTATATAAATTAGCAGATGAACAGAAGTTATGAATAAAGTGGTGGATTACCTTTTCCATTTCCTTCATTCTTCACCTGATTCGGTTTAGGGCACTTCGCTGCAATGGCAGTCCTGCAAAGAAAAGTTTCACTTACATATAGAACAAGCACGTTTTTAAATTACACTCTTTTCAGTACAAATATACATGCCCTTACTTGGCTGGTGAGGAGTTGTCCATGTTGTCATTGGATTCAGGATTGCTGCCTGTGGGTGTGGGTGTAGGTGTGGGTGTGGGTGTAGGTGTGGGTGTGCCTGAGGGTGTCTGCGTGACTGATTCTGTGCGCCTGTGCCGTGAAGGTCCACTCAGTGTCACTGGCCTCTCTCCACTCAGCCTGTCGGGCAGCAGTCCCTCTTTATTCAGATTCAGCTCAGAGTAAGGACAGCTCACAGCCCTGAGAGAGACAAACATTTTTTTTGTGTATTATTAGTTTAATGAATATGAAATGTAACAAATGATTATAAAATTGCTTTCCGATTGTAAGGCCTGTTTAAAGCACTAAATTTAATATTTATTTAATCACCCATTTTAAGACCATTTAGAACTATATAAGGACATTGAAGTATGATACATGTGTTACCTTGGTTAAAGGCATTATTACAATGCTACGTTACTCCTGACTTGTGTGGTAATACTGTTAACACAGAGCAATAATCACAGGCCAATGCAACACACGGATTCATTTTGTCCACTCCAGTTAATTACATGAGTTTCAACAAGAGGTAAAAGGATTACACAAACCTGGCACCTTTAACGTGCCATAGGTAAAAGAATGTTGGAAACTAACGTGTAATGTGTTCCATAGCGAGGTCCTTTGATGTGTCCAACACCATTGCATCCTGTAGTAGGACAGCCTTGTCCTGGAGGGACCTGTGAATCACTAGAACCTGAAAAAAAAACTATATATAATTAGCATTTAACCTTAAACACATACAGGTATATACACATGATACATACTGCATTAAACAGCTAGAAGAAGGATGTGTATTGTTATGCAGCTTATGTTTTGATTTATGAAATGGATGACTGCATTACAACTGGGGTTCTGCAAAGGATGACCAGTCTTTTGACACCATCCGACAGGATGCAGATCAGGGCTGTCAGCATCTATCCAGTAATTGTATTCATCGCTCCAACCATCAAAATGAATCTGAGATTAAAAAAAAAAAAAAAAACACAAAAAAATGTATACAATATTTAAATAAAAAAGTCAATATTTGTGTGACAGTTGTGTGTTTGTGTTCTAATAAACAGAGAAAAAAATATATACATTCATTAACAGAATTTTCATTAATTAATGATCTCATACAATATAGATAAGACAATTTAATATGGCAAATTAAAAACCACAATTTAAATTTATAGTGAACTTAAAATAATTATTGCTCATTAAATATAATAGTTTACGTAATTTTAGACGTTAATTCACTGCCTCGGTGGCATCCTGACATAGATGTTAAAGTGTATGAATACATTAAGGGAATTAATTAACTGTAACATGTGATCTATCATGTGGTGTAAAGTGTATACCTTGACCCTGTGGTCCTCTGTGTCTGCTATTGTGGCAACACGGATGAGCATGGGGTTGCGTTTGTCCACTGCCTCCAACTTCATCCCCAGCTGAAAGCCATGTGGAGGTCTCTGAAAAGCAAGAACATGTGGAAGTTTTGGCATTAGAATTTTAACATCAGAGGTTCCTCCATTCACTGAGGTGAGCGCACACAGTCATGCTGACCTGTTTGAAGGCTCTAGCAGGTGCTGCTTGGGTTCCAGTCTCTTCCAGGTATTTCTCCCATGAGAAACAGTTTGGTTGCTTGTACTCTGATAAACACATTAGATATACACTGTTATATGTTCTACAACTAAATCTAATCCATTCCATAAAAGTGACCAATTCCAAAATATAATAAGTTCTGCTGATAATAATCTGCTGATTACAATGATAATTCCTTATAAATTGTATAAACATCTGAGCCTTCATTCTTGAGTTAACTAGAACCAACCCAAAAACATTACTTAGCTAGCTACGCTTTGTTAGCTTTACTCCTCAATGTGTGTAAAATGCACAATGTTAGTCTTTGCATTAATGCATGTTAACAATGAATTGTTTATGAATTTACTAATATTGTTTTTTATGAAGAAACCCTTGTTTCAGCCATAAATAGGCATCAAGGAACTACAGATTTAGCTGTTTTTACACTAGTAGCTAACATGGAATTAAGCCAAATTTGTATTAATGACTTGACCCTACATATGTAATGTGTTAAAACTAATCATACAAGTTCTTTGCAGCATTCATTCTGTTTCAGTCTAACAGCTGATAAAAGGTGCCAACTTCTTAACACGCACATACAGTCTAAACATCGGTGAAATTCACAATTGTTAGAAAGATTGTGCATCCATAAAATGATTATTTATATATATTAACCAACCACTTCATTAGAAACACCTGTGTATTCCTGCAATTATCTAAACTGGCAATCATGCATTAGCAGCACAATGCAGAAAATATCGTGCAAATAATTTGAAATTCATATCTGATATCAGAATGAAGAAAGTGTGATTAAGTGATTTTGATTGCGGCAAGGAAGCTGGATCGAGTTGCCAGAAAGGATATAGTAACTTAAACACTCCTCGTGAATATGGTGAGTTAAAGAGCATCTCTGCATGCATATATAACATCAAACCTTGAGGTGGAAGACCACATTGGGTTCCCCTACTGCCAGACAAGAACACAAGCACAGACTCATCAAAACTGAACAGTTGATGATCACCTGGTCTTTTACAGATCTTCATTAGTCTCGGTTCAATCAGTCTGTGCCTGTGACCAGCTGACAGGAGTAGAACGATGTCTCGATTTCTTCTGAGGTTGTGGCTCCTCCACATCAAGGTTTGGTGCATTGTGTGTTCTGAAAAGCTTTTTATGGTTTTAAAGAGTGATTAAGTTTCTACAGACCTCTTGTCAGCTCAGACCAGTCTAGTCATTCCCAGCTGATGTCTGTCATCTATAAGGTGCATCAGCATCATTAAACAGGATGTTTAATGCAGAACCTTTTATAAACTCTAGAGACTGTTGTATGTGAAGATGAGCAGTTTCTGAAATACTCAAACAGCCCATTTCTTACCACCAACCATGCAATTGTTGGTCAGTGACATCACATTTTTCTTCATTATGGTATCTGATGTGACACTGCACTGCTACCATATGATTGGCTGATAAGAAAACTGCATGAACGTGCAGATGTACAGGTGATCCTAATAAAGTGGACAGCATGTGCACATCTTTTGTTTACCTGCAGGTGTGGTGAGGGTTAACTCGGTTTCCTCACAATACCCAACTGGATGAATATACGGGCTGCTGGCATCACACCTGGTAACCAATACAAAAAGATTTCTAAGTTTGTACATGCACATACAGGTGAGCAGACAGACCTATACACACTTTTGCCTACCAGTAATCATATGTATCATCCCAGTTATCAAAGTGGATGAGAAGACGGTTATCCACAACGGCGGAAATTGTAGCTACACAGATGAGTGAAGGGTTTTTCCTGTCGACAGCCTCTAGCTTCATCCCAGCACGAAAGCCTGAGGGGGTCACTGACTGCAAGATGCCAGGAGACAACTGTTATAATATGCAAACCCCCCGCACTGAAGGGAAAAGTAAATGCTATGTCAGGAGGAGCACATGGTACAGAGCAACTTACGGTATTAAGACTTTTAAAGCAATGTTTTGGTGCCAGTTGGCCTCTACAATTCTTTACATAAGTGTTCCAATTAAATTCTCCATCTCTGCAACCTACAAGGACAAATATATAACATTGAAATTAAAAAGTATTTTTGCATTAGATGCTTTTACGAAATGCTTGTGCTTAGGAAAGCATGAACTCCTCACATTAACCTCTAATCACAACTGTTTATATTTACATCATATTTACCAAATAAATACAAGATTTATTCCAAAACACTGCAAAGATGTACAATAATTTAAAAAAGATTTGCTTTAAGAGAGGTCTTTATTATTATTTCCTCTTTTCAGCCATTTCAGTGACAGACTAATGTTAATTTCTCTTTGGGTCATTGCCTATTTTATTAAGGACCTTTGGGCAGCAGCAGCTTGAGGCCCATCTTCTCACACCAGCCTGGTGGTTTCACATCCCATGAATCAGCATTCACCCAGAAGTCATAGCACTCTGGATAACCATCAAAATGAAGTCTTATTCTGTAACCCTGTACCTGAGAGGAAGAAAACACAATCACAGCCTCTTTAGGGAATGACCACCTAAATGAAACGTGATTTTTGCCAACAAAATAATTTCACTTAAGCAAGTGTTTAGATTCAACAATTCAAGCTTCTCAGGAAATACAACAATGTATTTGTTCCTTTAAAGTTTCTCAGGCATATTTCTGACATCATTGTGTGAAAATAGAAACTTCAGTTATCCTGCGCAAATCCTTTGCCATTAGTTTTGCTGCTTTTTCGGCTTAAAAAAAGACTCAAGAATTTCCTGTGAACTATTTTACCTGCAGCAAATCGTTTTTGTACAAGCAACAACAGTAGCTGATGTTACTCTCAGAAAATGCAGACAGAGAAAAAACCTGTCTAATGCCCCAAGTAATCATTCAGAGCCATTTAAATTAGATTTTCCTTTGTTGGGATGCGAGGAGTGAAACTATCAAACAGACCAACCATAATCAGGTTTCTAGTATAGTCTGCGATATGGGCTGCATTTGTGACCAACACATTTTTGTCTGAACGAGCGTTCCACAGTAAGATTTAACATGTTTCTCTGTGAACTGCCCCCTCTTCAGGTTGAAACACAGCATCACATTTGGATTAAGATTTCGACTCTGACTTTCCTCCATTCCAAGACATGAATCTCCCTTTTGAACCATTTTGTTTATTTGCTTTCTGTAATTTGAGTCACTGGATTTATAACATCCGACAGTGTGTATTAAATTCCAGCTGACCGATTGCAATCACGTTGATTGTATATGCTCCTCTCACAAATCACTTGTCTAAGGCAGAAACTATAGTGCATGTGTGTGTTCGTACATGTTCTTGTTTTTACAGTAAACAGCGGGTACTTAAAGGGGAATAGCTGCTGTTTTTGTTTTAAGACATACACACTACAAGGTTTACAATAGTAAAATTTACTTGCTCCTTATTCTAAGGATGATATGCACAGCAATAGAGTTTGCATGTAAGCTTTTCAAAGACTCTATGTCTTAATTTAAACAACCACATTCAAATGCTCCCAACAAATGCAGTGACTGTTGATCATGTGCTACCTCTGCCACAGTGAGCACACAGAAGAAAGCAGGATGGCAGGGGTCCAGGCCCTCCAGCTTCATTCCAACCTTAAAGGCAT